>NW_009259686.1:2125914-2170824 GCF_000687185.1 Egretta garzetta | reverse complement strand
TCCGTTCATTTCTTTTAGCTAAAAAGTCTCTGATCTTCCATTTTTCTGACAATATAAAGGGAATTTGCTCACATTTTTGTGAACGTTTGTTGAGATTAAAAGTCCTATATTAATTTTTTAAAGGTTTCGGTACAAATAATTGGTGTCCTGTTAGCATACAAGCACCTGTGGTGTTTCTTCCCAGGAGAGGTACAACCCTTAGTGATTAATACCAATAGTTTAACTGATACTAACAACTAACTTCTGGAGGGAGCGTATCTACTCAAAAGAGATCAGAACCTCTACTACTAGAAATATATGAGAGAGAAGTACAAGTGAGAACATTGAGAACATAACTCAGAAGATGTTAAGCACTGAGCTTTTGGTAAGTCAACGAACAATCCAACCATAGAGCAGTACTAGGGGAAGCGTTTGGACAGGGGCTGGTGATTGGGTTCCTCTATCTTGATCCATGGGGGGAAATAAAAATAATAAATTATCTGGAGTCATGCTGGCAGGAGAGACTCTGCTCGGCCTGACACACTCACTAAATATATGACACAGAACATACGAGATTGGGTAGGTATCAGAGGTGGGACACTGTAATTTTACAGTTTTGTTGTTTTGCAGTATGTTCAGGCTATTCCTTCCTCAATGGAAAGATAGGTTTGTGTCTGGAAGTGAATGTGGACCAAAGAACAAGCAGAGACCAACTTTGTGACTTACAAACATGTGGCATCTAGTGTGCACAAAAGGCTGGAGACTACCCCAGGAGGCTCAGGCCACAGCGCTCCTTCTCTGTTCCTGGTTATTGATAGCAACGAGCCTCTCAGAGAAACTAAAATGTCAGATTGTGCCATGATATCACAGGGGCATGTGTCTGGTCTCTACAGCTCCTGAAAACACCCTGGCTATTTCATAGAAAAACACCTATCTCAAAACATTTTCTAACTACGGAGAGAGTTTTTGCTCACACATACAGTAGTTGTATTTTTCCTGTCACTTATAGATTTGTATTAAAGCTCTCAATTTCAAGGTTTTAGAGTTTATTTGTATTAAAGCTCTCAATTTCAAGGTTTTAGAGTTTATCTATGGGAAATATGACTCATTTTTAACACTTTTAAATTAAATTCTACATGCTCAAAGATGTTAATTAAAAATATTAAGTCCAGTAATCACTGGATAGTTTCTATTCTAACAAAGATTTCAAAACTACAAAAATCCATTTATGAAAAGAATCACAGAGGAAATGTGCAATAGCAAATATGTTGACTTGTATTTATTGTTTTAAAGGAAACAAAGACAAATCTTTGAATAATAAAGAAAATTTCACTTGTCTGATATTTCTTTTTGCAGGCTTCAAAGACTTGAAGGTATTTAACACCAATATCAGAGGAGCGATTGCGGAGGAGCTGAGACTTAAACCCATGCTAATTTTGGATTTGAAAATCTCCAAAGTGCTAAATCAAATGAGCTTTGAAGCACAGGTTAAGAGCCCTCATTGCATCCAAGAAAGGAGTGGGGCAATGAAAATACAAGGTGGTTTCGGGAAAGGTAAGGAGGGGTTTTAATTCTTTACCTTGGCAATACATCAAATGAACTGCTGCTTCATACAGTGAGTTTGTTTCTTTCAAATAGGTTATCCTGAACTGTTCGCTTTGACTGTTTGACTAATGGAACATCCTTTTGACTTCAATAAAGTGAAGGGAAGAAAGCATATATTTAAAATGCACTTACAAACAGTCTGAAATACTCAAATAGAGCGCACCAAATCTGCTGCTTATTATTTTATCCTTCTTATGAGATATTAGGACCTTCTACTATTCTACATTATACTACCAGATGTTTCCAAAACAATATACACATTTCTGTGATAATGCCATGGAGGCCTATGAAAAGGTTTCCTTTAAAGAGCATAATTAAATAGTTCACTGAAGCAGAGTATTTTAAAATAGGCAGTCTTACAAAAAGGATATGTATTTAAGTATCTCACCAATTATACTGAACTTTCTGAATCTGAAGAACCAAAGACTGTATTTCCATGCAATGTGGAGGATAATTACATTTGCCTGTGTATACTTAGTCATCAGGATTTTTACAAGATGAACACATATATGCTTCAGCTACTTTGAATAAAACATTACATTTTCTCATTGACAATTGGTGGTAGAAAAATTGACCCTGTCTTTTTGCTTACCAAATTTTTTCTGCCCAAACTAGACCAATGCACCCAGAAGTTCCAAAAAGCAATAATTCTGCCTACATGAAAAGGGATTGCCCATCTAAGCTTGTTAGGTTGTTAGGCTGTTATTGCTTAGGTCTTTGATCTACTCACTGGCAATCCCTTTTAATCCCTTCTGAATGTCTGAAGATATTCTGAATTCCCTGACTTCCAATGGGGAATGGTAAGTATTTAGGGCAAATATACACGGGTTGTTATTACTCATTTTAAAATTTATTATGATTTGTTTCTATTGGTGGGTAGAAGGAAACCTTTGGTTTGTATATGTATACATATATAATGTTCCTAAATGTATCTATGTACCTAACCATTCTAGTCACCATTGATCACAGATTTCCAAAAGAAATAAAGGATTGCTGCTGAGTGCAAACAGGCCTGCAAGACAGGTAAGGTGAGCAAATACAGTCCTCAGAGCAGGTTCTAACATAAGCAGGGCAGGAGTTGGTGACTGCAACCCAGTGTAAGGAATGGTCTGACTCCTTGGTAAGTACACCTCAGGTGTACTTAGAAACACCTCAGAGGGAGACAACAGAGGACAAATTCATTCCTGGGGTAGGGAACCTTTTTTTGCTCTCCTTTCAGTTGGATTGTCCCGCTGGAGTTGTCATAGGTTCTCCATGGATGGGTCTCAGTTCTATGGCAATAGAAGTGAAGCACCAAATGACGCGCTGGCACACTGGAGCTGTGTGGTAATCCAGACGTGATGACTGATTCTGAACTAACAGTCACTTTTGAATCTTTTCACTAACCATAGTTTCTGCAGTCACCATTAACACAATTTAACAGCTCTTTGCTGAAACATGAGCTTCTACACGCTGAAGCATCAGCGGAACAGTAAACATTAAAAACATTTCAAGGAGAAGACCTTGCTAGAAGAGTCATAGAAGTAAAACAGAAACAAATGTGAATGTGTTTATGTGCACATATACATACACATATACAAAAATAGTCGTAGGAGCAAGCAGCATCCAGGAGAAGCAGCAAAAGTTTGCAGCGTGTTCATACGATCTTGGCAGAATTCATCTGAAGTCATGTTTATGTGTTCAATATAATGAAAATTTTTGTGGGTTTATTGTATTTATATATTTGAATTGTGAGATGAAAACATAATCAAAAACATTAGAAGTTATTAGCAAGTTGCTCAAAACTAATAACAATAATATCCTTATCATACCCTGCAGCTGCTTAGAGCCCAAGGTACAAATCAGATCAAGCCCTGATTAGAAGCAGTATTTGCATTCAAGTGTGTAACCTTTTTACTACCTGAAAATGAAATTTCTACCTCATTCTTGAAGACTATAAGCTTTTACTTTCCCCTAGCAGATAAAATAGGTATTTTCAGACCACATTGATTCCTCCCAAATTATGGCTTGTAATAGAAATGCCTAAAAATAACAATAATTAGAACTAGAATATAGATTTATTCTTTAATTAATGGAGGAAAAAGAGAGAGAGAGAGAGAGTTAAACAGTGATTCAGCTCCACTTATAGCAGATTTCACTGTTAATTGGGTGCTCAGTGATTCTGAAAACTCAAGTCTCAGCACTGGCCTGACCTCATTGAGCTTTATGGAAGTCTTCCATTGACTTCACTGGGGATAGTTTAGGTCAGCACTCGATTTTCCTGAAAATCTATCAAAAACCTGAGGTAAGCACACTTCAGAAATCAGAAAGCCAGGAGCTTTAGAATAGCATTGAACACCTGCTGTGAAAACTTACAAGCCCACACAAAAAATCAATGTGCTTTCTCCCTATTGCAGGGTATGGAGATAATGACAAAAATGATTGCAATATCCTGGCTCATAAAATAAAAGTCCCCTGAAAGTGTGAGGAAGCAAGCACACTTTTACAGGGCTCATTCAAAAGACACTTCAGACTTTTATGCCATAAATTTCCATTTCTTTCATTGTCAAAAGTAAAGGATTATGGATTATGGGGCTCCAGCTACAAAAATGATTCAATTATCAGTCCAGTGAATCAAAAAGGTTAATTTTTTTTATATACTATTTGCTCTTGGTCACTGTCAGAGACAAAATATTGGCCTAGAAGTACCCCTGCTCAGACCCAGCAAAGCCATTCTTGTGTTCTTCCAGTGTCTGTCCTCACAGATACTTGGATATTTTCCTTAAGGTGTTTATTTTTGTCTGGAACTGTTGGAAGAGGATTTGAAAAATTATTTGAACTTGAGGAAAGAAAATCAGGATTTAGCAGTGTTATTTATAAAAATAGGTAACTATAGATATTTTTGTCTGTGGTACTTTGATGGCGAATCAATGATCAGGGATTAGAATGGATAGCAGGCAAAGGTCTGTAAGGGCGCAGTGATGTTGTCATCACATGAGCTGGCTCCATGAGGACAAAAAAGCTGGATGAATGACTAAGAAAATAGTCTTGGACTGTGGAGATTTATTGAGGATCTAGATAGTCTCCAAAAAATTGTGATGATTTTCACAACTGCCCAGCAGATCCTTTCCTCACACAGTCAGCGTGCAAGAGGCTGGTGAATACCATAAGGCACCCCAGGTGACTGAGCAATAATGCAAGCGCTTGGGACTTTGGAGGCAAGAAGACAGTTCCCAAGTGTGCTCTGGTGAGCTGAGGTGCCCTGGCTGTATGCTTCCAGGCTTACACTGGACAGAAATTCTTCTCTGCACATCACTTTCACACTGGGACTCGGTGGTCAGTCAGGGAGTAATCTTCTCGCTGCTGGCTTTACACCAGCACAAGCTCCTGTGTGCCTACAGCTAGGGCGGTAACGGAGTGCCTCGTACAGCTTCAGCCTGCCTGGCTTTCCTTATAGAAATAAGCTAGCTCTCAATGCTTAAACTGCCTCTGCAGAACAGGCCACATCACTAAGCACACTGCTTCAGGTAAAAAAAAATACAGCTTTCTGATACAGGAAGAATCTTATTATTATGGGCTCATGGTGATTATGCCCACACAGGGCTAACAGTCAGAGGGAACAGAAGACTAGGAGGCTATCCTATTGCTGCATTCTTTAGGGCTTTTCCTCTAAAAATAGCTTGCTCCAACTGTTGTGGAGATAATACTTAAAAAGGATCTATTATCTTATCTACACCGGCAATTCTTGTGCTCCTGTCCTTAACATGATAGGAAAGCAAACAGTCCAGTGAGAAAGAGTTGTATTTACTCTCTTAAGAGCATGAGCTACTGATTAAAAGGAGCCTGTTCTTCTAGTTACAGAAAAGTGTTGCTTAAAATGTTAAGCTGTAACTTTCATTTCTTCAAGCCTTTGCCTTT
Source organism: Egretta garzetta (assembly GCF_000687185.1). NCBI lineage: Eukaryota > Metazoa > Chordata > Aves > Pelecaniformes > Ardeidae > Egretta > Egretta garzetta. The sequence continues at coordinate 2,165,343 of NW_009259686.1, read as the reverse complement.
ACCTCCATGAGGTGCTGAGGGGCCTTTGCTGGGTGGAATCTATTGCTGCCCATTGTAATCATTCACCTAAAGGGTCTTCCACTCAAAACCTAGATCAAAACTAGTTTAGTGTTTAAACCGTGAGACAGAAAGGCAGAGGAACACACGATGTAAGCTCTCCCCATAATGATATAAAATCCTTGTCCAATCAGAAATAGTTTGGTGTGCTTGAAGAAAGCAGAATGATCCCTTTGTATGCTGTATCCATGGGAATGACAGTGCTTTGGTCTTCACTTGGATCCCCAGGCTGCCACATCAACTATGATGTCTGATGGCATCGTGTCTGATATTCTTTTGGCCTTTCCATGGTTTGTTTGTTTGGTTTTTAGCTAAAATTGAAAGTTGACAGACAGCACACCTGAGATCTCTGTCTGTCAGTATCAAGTATATCAAAGACAGTAAAGGATGAGATTGTATGAAAGTGAAAGAGGAAATTTTGGTATGGAACAGGAAGTACAAAAAATTTTCTGATAATGTGAGAAATAGCGGGATGTAATTATGCAGTATATAAAATCTGGTTATTGCAGATTCTCCTGGAAGATATTTCCAGGCACATGAAGATCAAGGAGTTGACTGGGAACAGGCAGCACAGATTTAACAGGGCAAATTATGCCTCAGCATGATGAGAGGATAAGATGAGATGATCTGACCCTGGTGAAATGACTGGCTCCATGGAGAATAAGAAGAGCAGTGGATATCATTTACCTTGACTCTAGCAATGTTTTCAGCACGGTCTCCTGTGGCATTCTTCTAGTTTATTGGACTAAATAAGTTGCTTACAAGGTCAGTAACTGAACCGGACTGGCATGCTGAAAGGTCAACAGACCAAAGTGGTGTCTGTTTACTAGTGGCATTCCTCAGGAGTCACACAGTGGCAGCACTGTTTTGTATCTCTATTAACAATCTGAACAGTGGGACATAAGGCACTCTCACTAAATTTGTGGAGGATGCCAAATTGGTGGGGAGTGGTTAGTATGCAGGGCTTCTATTCAGAGCAACGTCAACAAGCTAGAGAAATGAGCTGACAGAAACCTCATGAAACTCAGCAAAGCAGAAGCCAAATCCTGCCTCTGAGCCAGAACTGCCCATGCAGCCGTACTGGCAGGGCACTGCTGCTGTCGAAAGCAGTTTCACAGAGAAGGACCTGGGGTCCTGATGAGCAGAAAGTTGAATGTGGGTCACCCATGGCCCCTCTCAGCAAACATGGAGAAGGAAGAGCTAAGGCAGCTGGATTTCTTCAGCCCAGAGAAGAGAAGGCTAAAAGGGGATCTAATTACTGTTTTCAACTACATAAGGAAAGGTCACAGAGGAGGCAGAACAAGACTCTTCCTGGAGATGTACAGTGAAAAGCTGAAAGGTACCAGTCACAAGTTGTACCAAGGAAAACGCTGATGAGATATAAGAAAAAAATGTTTGACCGGAAGAGTGGTCAAACAAAGTGACCTGCTGCAAGAAAGGTTGTGGAACTGCCATCCTATCCTTGCAGATACTCAAAACATGACTGGGAACACGGCCTGAGCAGCCTGACCCAATTTCAGAGTTAGTCGTGCTTTGAGCAGAATGTTGGACTAGGTGACCTCCAAAAGTTCATTCCAACCTAAATCCTTCTGTTTGTGTCATTTCACATTTGTTACATGTAATTTCAAAAAGCTTCTAGCTGTTCATGTGGAGTTTGAAAGCTGTTAACTTCGCTTAGTCTGGCCTGAAGGAAGAAGGATCTGGGTAGAGTCCGTGCTACAGTGTTGCATTCTGGCACAAGCTTGGGACAGGATGATTACAATTCGCGTTATAAAAAGGCAATGTTTGATCCAAAATGTTGTCTCATGCAACTGGCTGCTTATTCGAGGTTGTTTAACATGAAGAGCCTGTATCCCAAGAAACACGAAGTTCTGAGTCCACTTACGGTATTGTCTTTGACATTACAAAATCCTTTCTTGTTTGTCTTGCTGTTAGAGAGGCTACCATTTTCCCCAGTTGTATTATAGCTAATGGCAACATCCAGATGTAATGAGGCTTAAATGGGAGCTAGGTGGTTGCAGATTTTTCTTACTGAGAGCCCTCATTCAAAATAGTCTTCACTTATTTATTTGGGAATGCTTCATAGTTTCATGAAGGTGGTTTAAAGAAGGTGTAAATGAGAGACAGTCTGGATGAAGTGATACAGTCAATTTGACCTAGGACAGAGCTAAACGCCTCTTTTTTTGAAAGGTCAGAAAACATCATTGTAACACAAGCAACACTGTAACTTAAGCAACTGCTTCAAGTTAAAATAATTTAAACAATTATATAAAATACTTACCCATGTGTTTTCAGGTATCTCCAAGCACCATCAATACTTCCACCATTACATCCATGTTGATTCCTGGTATCACAAGAGATCAAATTCTGAGCAGAAAGGTTGTCTGTGATTTGGCCCTCAGAATGAATTGCTATTCTATCTGCCGCAACGCCTGTTTTGAAACAAATTTTCCATTACCAAAGACAAATAATTACTCACAACTTCATGCTGGTTATTGTGAAAGAGAGACTGAAATACAACCTCAATATTTTCTGTCTGTGTTGATATCTTTACAAAACAATACAGATATAATCTATACAGACTTGAGAGAGAGAGGATTGTGAAACTGCAAAGCATCATGAGCAACTTTGCTGTAATATTATAAATCCATAGATTAACTGGTTATCATGCAGTCCCACGTATCTAAACATCAGATGAAGCATTTGCATAATTTAGTCTGATAGCCTCTACCATGTTTGTAAATGCATATTCATCTCTTGCTGGCTGACTTCAGCAGAAGATGCAAATATACCATCACCTTTCTACAGCTGAATCTCCAAATCTCTTTCTTCTCTACCTTTCCTTCCTTTATTTGAGAAAAAAAAAGACAAACAAAAATGAACCGTCCTATGAAGAAGAAAATTCAAGACTGAATGTACTGGTTTTACTGGAAAGTATATTTAGAATGCTTATATTAATGTGTAAATGTGGGATTCATTGGACCTCCTTCCCTTATCACACAAAATTCTTCTTCTGAGAGACACCTTGGATGTCTGAACCCAGATAGTCATAATTCTAAGTACTAATGTATTTGTGCACTGATTTAATGGCAGAGTAGATTAACTAAATCGTAGGTAAAATTATGCCACTTCTTCCTTTAATGAGTGATAATGAAACAGTTATTAAGCCCCAATGCCAGTCATTAACTGTGTCTAAACTGTATTTTTATTATTGTTGGTCCTTCATTTTTGAACATGAAAATAAAAAAAAAAATCCCTTGAAATCTAAAGCCCCATCAAAATCAACACTAACTTCAGTGAACTTAGGACAAGACCTCAGAAGAGTGAATATGCTGATGGTAGCTGAAAACAACTGTGTTTTGTACTTTCGTGAGGTGTCACATGATAATGAATTTATTTTCAAAGGTGTAAAAAGCCTTTTACTGAAGAGTTTTGGAATACTTGTAGGAATTAATCATGGTAAGAAAAAATGGTACAGCAGTGCTTGTCTATTCATTGAGCAACATTTAATCTTACAAAGAAGGACTGAAAATTCAGATTGAACATGCACCTGAACAACATGGGAAGGCATCTCATAATATTTAGCACTGAAAATAATTACGTGAATTAAAATCAAAATATTAACTTATGAATGGGAAAATTTAGACTGAATATCTGGGAATTCTCTCCCTCAGTGAGCTCTGTTCATCTCTGCAGTAATCTGTCAGGAAAGCTGTTAGAAGCTCTCTTGGTTTTCTCTTTTAAAACTACACTGGACAAGATGTATTGGTAACAGAGGGTGCTCTGTCTGGCTTTGGCAGAGAGCTGGGATTAACTGACCTAAATGCTCCTTTCCTTCTCTTACTGCTGTGATTAAAGAAGCAGTTGCAGAAACCTGCACCCGTGAGGACCCACTGGTCAGAACAAGTCAATGATTGATTGCATAATTTTTTTCCTCTATCTTTATATATCCCAATACATACTGAGATTTATAGAGGCATAAGAAAAATAAACATAACTGATTGCTGTAGCTTCTTCGGAGAAAGTGACACAAACACTTGGGTCCATTTTTCATCAAACCAGAGGTTTTCAGAAGGTTGTAGCACATGAGGTTGAATTGCATTACTGACATTTCTTTGCTTACAGAATTTGGAAATAGTTCCCTCCACAAATAACTGAGCAATTTCAAGGTTTTCTTCTCATAAAATTATTGAAAAGATTATATTTAATTTACTTCATTATCAAGGGTTGGACAATGGGAAATGCACAAATATATAAACACATTAAAAAAAAAAATAAAACCTACCTGTTCTAAGCTTTCAAGTCAAGCATGTAGTTGTGTAAGCAAGGGATGTAGATTTTTTAAAAGTTACAATAAAGTGCATCAGTCAATTCATTTTCTACTTTCTGTCACCAAAATTTCTCCCTATGTTACACAAACCTATGAAACGCAAAGAAAGCTTTATAGCTTAGATGGACTTTTCAAGACTTTGGGACAACTTAGAGGGAAAGATGTAGCAATTTTAAATGTCCCTATTTGCTGATAAACAGTGAACAGCAAGCTGAAATTACTTCATTACTAATCACTACAAATTTTCATCACACATCTAACATCAATGATATTTTTAAAAGGACAAAAAAAAATAATATTACTTGCAGTTGAAAAAGCCCAGGATGCTCCACAGTTTCGTTGATCCAGAGGATCATGAATCCACTCAGGCCATGCATAAGTGGCTGCAAAAAATGCAGGAAATTTTTCTTCTGGAAGAGAACTTCCCTAAAACAAAATGTAGGAGAGCTGTATATGCTTCAATTCCTAATTTTGTCTTAAATTTTACCCTAATTTTGTTTTTAAAATTCTGAATTTTTAAATTGAGGAAACCTAAAGCATTGGCACCTGTGGCTTTCTGAGCACCTCTGTGGTGGTTACCCTGTGGCTGGAACCCCTCAGAGCATGGGGGTTCTGGCACTCCCACTAGCTGAGCTGGAAAGCTGAGCTCCACAACTGCCAACCTGAATAACCTCTCCAGTTTCTCTCTGATTTTCATCTCAAACAGCAATTCCCTAGGAAACACATTAATTAGGACCCAGCTGGCATTTTTGGAAAGAAAAGCCTTCTGCTACAGATAGCAGTGAAGTTAGATACCTGTTACACTATTCTGCTTGACATGCGGTGTAAGTCATAAATTTTAGTTACCATGGGGGAGGCATCAGTACAGTGTATCAATGATTTGTCTTTTAGACAGAGTTTTTTTCAATCTCTAGCACTTATTCTCATTCCAGAACGCAAATCAGTGATTTTCCCTCTGCTTTGCAATCTGATGTTGAGTTGATGAGAATTCATGGTCTGCTCACTGAAGCCATTTGGACAGCTATTTTCAGCATCTTCATCTCTCGGCCTTAATTTATGTCCTCCAAGCTTTGCGCAAATATCTACATATGCAAGAACCATCTGGTACAACTGCTAATAATCGGCTGTGTGTTCAACATATCAAAACCATTGACCCATTTTTTTTTTACTGTTATACTTTATGGAATTATTGCTTATTCTGTGCAAGGAAATAGGAATGGCCACACAGAATCTCAATATTAGTCCATCCAGTCTGTCAGTTTGTCTCAAACAATTGTTGATAACATCTGTTCCAGAGGAAAATACAATACGCAAAATATGATAATCTGTTCCTAAGCAAAACATTCCCTGATGCTTCTTTCTTATAAGCAGGCTTATACCCTGAAACACAATGGCTTCTATCCTGTTCAGATTCCTTTATTTTACTTCTATTTATTTAGTCTTCTAATTCTGGGTATCCTTGCTGCATCATTTTTCTAAATTGCTTATGTGACTTATAGCACTACATGCCTTTTCCTAAGATGATTTAAACATTGGAGGCCAGTTCTTTCAAACTATTTCAGGACTCCGGGGAAGCAAACTTTACCGCTTTGGCTGTATCCAGATCACTTTGTTGTGTAGATTGGGAAACAGAGGTGCCACCATCCAGCTTGTACACCTGGATTTCCCACAGAAAACCCATGGCTGAGAAGAAGTGGGTAAGGAAAAAAGAAGCTTGGACCTCAGGTCTGTGTCTGACATTATATTGGGGTACAGCCCACCAGATGGCTTGATCTGTGCATATGCCCAGACCCAGTAATGCTCAAGTGTATCTAGGTTCACTATGGTGGATGTAGGCTGTGAGTCCTAAACGTCATTAAAATACACTGCAAGATGTTAAGTCACTTAAGTGCTTTTGAAAGTTTTGCCTCCACCCATAACAAGCCAGTAATCTTTTAAATCTTGCTAAAATATTAACCTCAATATTTTGATTAATTGCTTTCAAAAGTCTGCTTTTTCAAAAGCTCCTTAGATACACGGAACTTTCAACCTCAAATGACACACAGAAGCAACAGCTAGTTTAAATAATGTCTTGCTAAATTATCATTATGTTCATTACTAATAAGCAAGCACAGACACATGATTTCCTTTGAAGGTGAATAATACAGGAAATAATACAGGAAAGAAAAATATTGTTTCTTTTACATTATAAGACTACTCACTATCAACCAGTAAACAAGCAAAATTTGGCAAAGGTCATTCAGCACATTTATGTGGGCAATGACCGCTTACAGTGTTACAAATGTGGCAGTTGAGAAAAGCAAAATTCTAACTAGATCTTTAGTCTGAGACAATGTGTTACTTTATGTATTCCTAAACTACTGCCAATGTATTTAATAGCCTCATGTCGTAAATCCCAGAGCAATTCCCTCATTAACTCTCAGCCTTGTCATTTAGAAATGGGGGATTGACCTGTAGCCAGAAACATTAGCTTTTTGTCTGAGGAATTGCTACCCTGCTATTGAGAAGCACTGCTGTTCTGTGACAAATAGTAAGCCTAGACAATAGTTTCTCAACCCATGTATGCTCCATGGCCCATCACCAGACAGCACAATGCAATTAGCAAAATGACCGGCAATTTTTAAACCTTCTTATGTATTCTCTGCAGTGAAGCTAGCAGTCTGGCCAAAGCAGGAAGGTAAGTGGATATAAAAGAACACTCGTACTTCAGCTATGACTTCTTCAGAAAAGTTGGAGAGAGAGAATAGATCAGAGAGAAAAAGGCTGAAGATTACTGAATTTGAAAATATGGAAATAGTTTTTCTGAGGGAAAGGAATTTTTTTTTTTTTTTACGTGTAGGAAGAAGGTTCTGGACATCACTTTGTGAAGAAAAAATGGCCATGCATGGCCTTCAGATTGCAAGAGGAAGATCCACAACTGCTGGGCGTTTTTACTATGAAAAGCCATATATCAGAGGCACAGCTGGTATACTTTGTATACCTTCACATTGTCTTTATGAGTTCTTTGATACTTAATCCAAAATGGTGCTTTATTACTAAACTATTTATTCCATTTTCTTGTAAGATGGCACTGAGATGAGGAACCTCGTTGCCGGCAGGTGCAGACCCCGCCATTGCCATGTACCTCTTGCCAGAACATGTACTGACAGAATACCACCAAACAAGTATCACAATGCATTTTAAAGGCATGACGATTATTTTTGTGCTACATAGAACTTCAGGAATGATTACACCATCTCCTGCAGTGAGCAAACACTTCAGAAAATGCCTTCTTGGATAACATACATGACACTATTGGGAGCTTCAGCTTTGCCGGGAGTCACGAGTTTTAGTGGTGTATTTAGCTGTCAGTCTATGTTCAGGTCTAGCCATACTCTACAGCAGAGGGTACTCAGTTCAGATTTAATTCTTGTTCCATATCAGTGTCTTTTAGGTATTCTAATGTGCCATCATCTCAGACTATCCTTCCAGACATAAGCATCATTTTATTGAGCAGGTATATTTTTTTATTAATACCAGAGCTTTTAAAAGCTCTGTGAGCAACTTCAAGAAGTTTGTGTTTTCCCTAAGAAATGTAGCTCTGTCACACCATTTAATTTGAAGTAACGTTATGAAGCTATATTTGTAGTTAGATATGTCAGTCAAAGAAACAAGTAAAAAGCCTCTACTACACAACCAAACTTTTCAACACTGCTGAGAACTAAGACTCTGCTGTAGATGTAAAGTGGTTAAGACAGAAGGGCTTTATGTTCTTGAATCTTTTTTTCCATGCAACTGAATAAGGAGCCCCTTCTACACAAATGTGCTTTTCTCAAGCATTCCCAAAAGGCGGTGGAAAATAATCAGAACAGCTGGCCCTTAGGTACCAGAAATTGTCATTTATTCCCTAAATAGTAGACCAGTAGCATGCTGAAGAAATGTTTTGTTATTTAAAGTAAAAAAAAAAAAAAAAAAAAAAAAAAAAAAAAAAGTTGTATTTAATTAATGGATAGCTCTGGTTTTCTTTCTACATTAATAAAGCTACCAGGTTTTAATCGGGTCAGCACAAGATAGAGCCAAAAACTCTTGAACACTAATTGCAGTATCTTTATCAACTACATAGATGACTTTGGGCAAATGACTTGCAGTTTTCTCCTTTGCAAAATGGCAAAGGCAGGAATAATCCCAGAGAATGCATGAATATTTAATTAGTGCCAATTTGTCCACAGTAAGTAACTAGTACCTTGGCCTGCAGGTGAATTAGGATTCAACAAAGTCATTTAAAGGTCAAACCATTAAGGTCTGGAGAATGTCTCTGAAAAGTATTAAAAAGTCATTATTTTTGAATTTTGTCATTCATATCTTTTTACTCTCTTCTGAGCTGTCACTTAGTTACAGGTGAAGCCTAATGGAAACAATGTCATGAAAACTCACTTCTTTTTTATCACTTAGGACTTTGTAAATGTGTTACTATGCTTCACAAAATATCACTGACAGAAAATTATTCATGGAAGGTGAAGCAGGGGCAAGTGTCCAAACATCTGGTAAGATACTTGTCTTAGAAAATGCCTGGAAGTTAACTCCATGGCTACTGTTGGCTCGCTAACTGGAAGAATCTGCCCATGTACCTCTGATGAGACCAATCCATGCTATGAAATTTCTGGATTGCCCAGTGACAGTAGATATGGAGCTGGCTATGAGTGAAGAAAAACATTTTTTTTGTATGTTTTTGGGAAATGTTAAAATGCGGCAGATGATAGGAAATTTCCTGAGGCAAAACAAGAACACTAAAGAGATTATATTTTTTCTAGAAAACTATAGAAGGGAACAGAATCAGGGAGATTTGGAGATTTGCAGGAAGCTTCAGAGAAAAATATTTTTACATCAAGACAAGCTAAGATAGAAAACACTGGGGTAAGAACAAGGAAGTTCTAGTAATTCTGATGAGAAGCCATAGGTAGGAGACAGGTTCATGTACGAGTCAGAGCAATTTTCTGCAAGCTCAAAGAATTCTCCAGAAGCTGAGAAAGTCATACAGAGATTATTGTTTTATATTTTTAGCTTTTGTAAGTAGAGAGAAAAGTTTCTTAGAATCCTGTGCAAAGTTTGTGCTTCCAGCAACATGTAGGACTTCCTGGGGGCTAAATGCATGAATGTGCAAAGCTGGATTTCTAGAGAAGAATGCGTTGAAGCTCCTCAGGTGTCTGGCAGAGCCAAAGGTAGTTGGGTTGTGTCTCACAGATTTCATAAAAAGATAGCAGCTAGAGAAAATATGCCTGAAAAAATGTACCAGTGGAACAAAGGCTGTAAGTAGTGTAGCAGTCAAGGAAGCTACAGGAAGTTTAATAACAATGATTCAATAGGCTGGACGTAATGCAAGACCACTGAGTGACCAGTTACCTCGAACTGAATGGAAAAAAAAGGAAATAAGATAAAGAATTTCTTGTAACCTTCCCTTTCTTGTTTTCCTAGGTGGGATTTGTCTCCCCTAGCTAGATATCTAGTAATGTAGATATCAATCTCATCTAGGTACATGATACCCACTTTTTCCTTCTGCTATGTAAGTATCAGTGTGTATTCCTCAATGAAAAAGCCAACAACAACAACAAGAAAATCAACCCCAACTCTCTCGAGCCTCAATGCGGTTCACTGGTAATTTGGGGCAGACACCTACCAAATATTGCACTAAACTCTTCTACATCACTGTCTTATTTTGACTTGCCATCTTCAACTGAAATGGATCCTCCTTTGGCTGTGAAGAGTAGTCTAGCAAATCATACAAGACAAAACTCCAAAGCTTAATTTCTGTCAACTTCTTGCTCTAACAACCCCCCACAGTGTAATTTTGAGCAAGCTGGCCAATCTGGGCCACAACTCAATGCCTTGCCACACTGGTGCTGGGAGATGACTTTGTGTGGGACAGAGAACCAGTCTGTTTCAAGCAAAAGGAGTTAGGATTGTTAAAATTGTTGCAGAGGCACATGGCCTTCCCCTTCTTTCCTAAATTCCCTGACAAGTGGTAGCTCTGCACAGCTGTCCCCACAAGACTTTCCATGATATAGAAACCCTTCTGCCATACACATATACAACAAGCATCAATGACTCATTTCAAATAGATAATCAAATGGCATCACTTGCCTGAACTATATAGAATCCAAAGATAAAACCCTGTTATATTTAATGTCATTTGCAAATCTTGGATCTATCGACTTGCTCTTGCAATTTTTCTAATTTCACTACAGTGAGTTTGTTAGTTTTTTCAGTCTATGATTTCCATAATTTTGGGTCTTCTAAGAAAGAAGCTAAGTAACTGACCCAAATGTCCTGGTTTCGGCTGGGATAGAGTTAATTTTCTTCACAGTAGCTAGCATAGTGCTGTGTTTTGGATTTAGTACCAGAATAATGTTGATAACACACTGATGTTTTTAGTTGTTGCCAAGTAGTGCTCAGACTACTCAAGGACTTTTTGAGCTTCTCCTTTGTTAGTTTTTTCAGTCTATGATTTCCATAATTTTGGGTCTTCTAAGAAAGAAGCTAAGTAACTGACCCAAAGTATTGGAAAATCTACTCTGGATTCAATAACTATTTATTTCTTCTTTTATTGCTTAGCTTACCTGCATAACTTAAAGTGTATTTGCTTTGCTGCAGAACTAATTTGAGCATAAATATATGATGAGGAAATTTAATTTAGCTGCCATGAAAATGGCAGTGGCCAAGAGGTTTAGAAAGTTGGTAGTAGAGAATCATCTTATTTTCCCATGGTTCCCATCACTTTTCTTTCCACTTGGCCAAAACCCCTGCCGCCTACTGCATTTTTACATTGCTTTATCCTATGGGCTTTAAGTGTTTCTTTCAAAGATTGACTTTTAGTCTCAGCTGTTAACCTTAATGAATTATGCCCAGATTTATTTTTTTAAGGGTTCTAGCTATGTGTGCAATGATTAACAAATGAAGAGGATGATATGGAACCATCTTAAAGAAGCAAAGTTTTCAAACACCAGTGATCTACAGTAAGTTAATATTGCTGCACAGCTTCCCAATAGTTAGCATTTGCTTTTGACCTTCCTTGTTTGATTTCTATCAATAGGACTACACACTGTATGTCTTGGAGAACTACTCTGGGAGCTTCATATTCAAGACAGAAGAGTTTAGCATTAAATCACTGAATCATAAACTTATAATTGTCCACATTTATTTTTCCAAATGATAAAGTTATTAAAAAATTTAAGAATTGCACATGATACTTACTGGAGCTTCTCTCATATTCAGTAAGGAATGAGATGGAGGGAAGGTGCCCAGGCGCTTTTTGAAACCTTCTTCCACTGTCATTCCCCAGAACTGACTGTAGTTGTCAGCTTTCCATCTTCCTCACAGACAGAAAACAAACAAACAAAACCCAGGTTAAAGATACCGTTCACATTAATACCTTGCTACTTTGTAACAGCACAACTAACAATAACATCCAGAAATAAATCTTTCAAATTACATTTCAAAATCTTGTATTCGATATGCATGAGAAAAATATTTAGTATGGGCTCTTCCACTGTAAATGAGTGTAGGATGGAGCAACACAGCAGTATATGAAAAGTGGTGATCTGAGGTCAACATTACGGCAGCCTGGAGGAGATGAGCATGCAATGCTTCAGAGAAATACTGGAAAACAAGACGCTCAGTCATAACAATTACTGTTGTCTTGGAGTTATGCTCAAATTGTGCTTCAGAGCAGATGCCCACAGAGAACTAACAGCTTCATATAGTGAGTTACATTGCCTTCAAGCTCTGGTGCACCAGCAGCGAGACACTGTTGAAACTGGCAGAAAGCCCAGCTGACACCTTCTCCCTGAGTTTTACACCAATAGCCAGGTTGAGAGAAAGGGCTTCCCATGGCTCTTTAATTATTCCCTCCCTACTCTTGGGTAGACTAGACTCAGATTGTAGAGTGAACCCTGCAAACTGTATGCACAGCAGACAAAAAAAATGCCTTGCAGCCATGAACATTTGGAGCACACTGAAATTTATTATTACTGGAAAAGAGCTGGGCCACAGGGGAGGGCATTCTCTTTACCCACTTCTTTCTTGCTTGTGTATGAGGAACAAGGAGGTGGGATTCATGCTGCCTGAATGAGAAGCCTCATTGCTCTTGGTCTGCCTGCAGTCAGTGAAGAGTGCAAGCACCTGCAGAAGCTGAGTCGTACCTCAGGTGGGCTTAACCACCCTGTGGCAAACCTTACCGCTTACCATGACAAGAGAGAGGTGAAGGGCTCCAGGTGCCCAACTTAAATGTTTATCTTGACTCAGTTGGTTTGAATGTCTCCCATGAAGTACAAAATGTTTCAGCACTAAGTCACAGCTTGAAATCTGGGCAGGCTTCATGGGTGAATTGAGCACTTCAGCTCCTAGGGAGGCAACCCTTGTACCTCTGTCTGTAAATGGCCAGCAGGCTCCAAAGGTACAGTTCCAGTACTGGGGTGTTCCTAATCCCTCTGCACTACCTGGGAGGAATGAGAACTAGTAGCAAGAAAAACACCGAGCCCCACGGAGTTCTGATATCTTGGTCCCCATTTGGCCCATCTTCTCCTCTTCCTACACTACCTGGAGTCTTGTTACATGGAACAATGCTTTTGAGGGAGGATAAAAAATTACTTTAAGTATCTATCCCAAGTAATATATAAAGTGAGTAATAAGGGGAGATGATCTAAATAGTGTTTTGTGAGCAAAAAAAAATATACTAAATTTGGAGAATGTTTTAGATAAATATTTACAATATCAACTCTTACCAGTATGAGACTTTCAGTGTCTTTCCATTTGAAACTCTACAATCTGCCAGAGATTTAGGAAAGTTTCACAGACATACATTTACATACAATGATCAATACAGTGGTTTACAAGAAAACCTTAAAATAAAAGTGCTCTCACCCATAATCTCCTGAATTGATGTGCTGAATTAAGTCTTGGCGAACAAGGCATACTTCTTTTGAACAATTCCAGAGACTTTGGTAGCATTTGCTGAAAGGGCAAGAATATCACTGAGCAGAAAATGAATTGTCAAAGGAAAAATATGCACTTTAACAGCAGAAGGAAGATGGAGGAAAAAAAGCGTAAACAATATAAATGTCACATAGTATTTATGAAAACGCAATGCTACTTCTCACTACTTCACTACCTCATGAATCCTAATTGGAACAAGGTGGGAAGGTTTACAGCTTGTGGGAAACATTGTACTTCAAAAATTTTGCTTCCATCTTTGGGAGACCAATCCAGGGAAAAAAGACAATGTCCTGTAAATGAGATGTTCTGAGGAAGTTTCACTCTGGAAGCCCAGGAAGGAGCCATGCAGCCGTAGACACCTTGCTCCAAGGACCCTGGGCTAAAATCCAGGCAGTGAGGGTCCCAGCCCTATTTGGGTGCTGCTGGAGCTCCCTGGGCTGCCCTGGGGCTGGAGGTGCAGGGCTGATTTTTGGACAGGCAAAGCAGGGAGGCAGGTCAGGCAGCTGACTGCCAGGGCCAGCAGCAGATCTCCCCTGCCTGTGCTCTCTGCTCCTGCCTGAAGACAGAGAAGGGGATGCTCAAACAGTTCATCCCTTTCCTACATAAATATACATATATATATATATTTCCCTTATGAAATAATGTAAGGTCTCATCACTCATGACAAAGAAACAGAGGAAGACATTCTAAAATAAACCCATAAACTTTAAATATATTCGTTTTGTCTGCATTCAGGTCAATGCCCAGGTCTAGGCTGAAACCATTTTGACTCAGAACAGAGCCAGCAGACTGGCTGAGCAGGGACAGAATTAGGCCAGGGAGGAGGAGATTTTAATACTCTCATTTTCATATCTCAGTTAGAAAGCCCATTGGCCTCTTGCCATTCTTCTAAGTTAGCTGTAATCTGGTTCTACAATACTCAAATACAGCACTACTCTTCCATCCGTTTTGATTTGATTACATGTTTAACTTGAATTTAAGGATGCTCACTACCTTAATTCCGGTTTCACGACATATGCTAAATAAAATTCAATTTGCTGTTCTCTGAAACATTACCAGGAATTGCAGTTGTCTTTAATTATTGTTCCTTCTCCGTAATACCGTCCATCTTTATAACAACCTGCCAACATAACATATAGATGCGTGAAAAAAAAAAACATTTTTGAAGTGAATTAACTCAAAACTCTTGCTACTATTGAATTAATTGGTTGTATGCAGTATGTATAAATTATTTAGTTGAAAGCTGGCAACATCTATTTCCAGTTTCTTCCAAGTAATGAAGGCAGTCTGATGTATTTTAATTTTTTACCAGGCATGTTATCATTCATGGTAAATAAAATCAGCAATAGATTCAAAGCACTGACTGAAAAATTATCATCTTACATGTAAATAAAAATAATTCTTTAAATAAAATCGTTTTCCAGTAGTAAACTTAAAAAGAATACATTTCTAATAAAAATAATTTTCTAATTGGCAATTAAAATAGAAATAAGTTTTTCCAGTTATAAAATTAAAAACCTAATAAGTATTCCAAACCTATTGTAATATATTCTTTTTCCTCACCAGTTTAATTCCTCTTTGAGAAACATACATCTGCTTTGAGGCAGATGTATGTTTCATATATTCTCCAAAACCCAGCATAAAACCTAAACTGAGCGATGGTTTTTCCAAAAAAGTACACACCACCTAATTTTCTTCTTTGATAACACTTCACTGAGAAAAGACTTTGTGTGTGTTTTCAAACTTCCACATAAACGGTTTCTTCAGTGCCCTTTGATTGTCAAAGCTTCAGTGGAAGAAAGATCCAGGCTGCCTGCACAGGGCTTGGGATCAAGTCTATAGCAAGCATTGTGCATTTATCGTCTGTGTCTTTGTTTTCCAGCCTGTTCTCATGGTTCCTCCACTGCTGAGCCTACAGGTAGAGATTGTGTTTCTTCCCCCACCAAAAGGGTTTGGAGCCAGAACCCCCAAGTTCTCCTTTCTCCTCCATTTTCAAGAAGCTTAAACCATATTTATTAACATAGTGTTGACTTGCATTTGCATAATATTGCACTTTTTTCCCACCATGAGTGTGAGGAAGGCCATGCCCCCTCATGGCAAGGAGACATGCTCAGACATACCCATGTATGCTTCAGCTGCTGAGACCTCCTTTACTGGCAGGAGAGAAATATGCACTTCTAAGTAGTAGCAAATTTCATACCGAAGTGCAGAAGTAGACTAGAGCTGATGAATTCATTATAAGTGCCTATCTCTGCCTGGTAGTCATACAGCACGCTATGCTAGGTAGCGCAGGTGTAGGTGAGATAAATCCCACCTAAGCAGTCTGAGGCCCGAAGTTCTCTAATTCAGCTTCTGCTCACATCCGAGCCGTTTTTCAGAGAATACCCACAGCAAATTACTTAGGTGTCACAGTTTGTCACAGTCTGCTTCAAAGTCAGCATCAGCTAGTAGCTGGAAGGAGGGCATCAAGCAAGATACTTCAAATATATTGAGGGAAGGAGGTATTGATGCAGCGCCTGAGCGACAGGATGGAGCCTCAGTGGAGCTCTGCTGGCAGGTCTCACCGCCCATGCCCGAGAAAAAAATCCAAACCTGGATAAGTACAGAAGAAGCTTTCTAATAATGTATGCTCGGGGAATTGAAGATTAAAACCATACAGTTCCTTCAGTCCAGCCAAATTAGGGCTTAGAGGGCCAGGAGTGCTGCCTAAGGCATCAGTGGCAGAGAGCAGAGACATCTAAAGCTGAAAGACACCATTTGCATGAAAACATGGTGAGGTTGTCTGGCCGTGAATATATTAGGTTGGAATATTAATATATTAAGCGGGAACTTAATTAATTTAAAGATGAACTTGATGACTTTATGAATGGGATATGGTGTGAAAATCATGACTGGAAGGAAGAGTGTTTGATAAATGAAGACTTCCCTCAGAGCCCGGTACAGTATTGATGTAAATACTTCTGTCAGTGAAATGCCTTCAGGTTTACTCACTTGCAGGCCAGACCCTGATTGTGTAGTATAAAAGCAATTAGCAAACTCTCCAGATGTCACTTTTATACCACCACCAGGGTTGGATCCAATGTGTTGGCTCTGACAGGGCTTTTTGTACCACCAGTCATTGAAACAAGAAGATAAAATAAGTAGTGAGTATAGACAATAAATGAAACTCTAACAGTTCTTCTAATAACAAAAATTTAAATAATAATAAGACAAAAATCTTAGAATCATAGAATGTTTTGGGTTGGAAGGGACCCCTAGAGGTCATCTAGTCCAACCCCCCTGCAGTGAGCAGGGACACCGCTAACTAGATCAGGTTGCTCAGAGCCCCATCCAACCTGTCCTTAAATGTTTCCAGGGATGGGGCCTCCACTACCTCTTTGGGCAACCCGTCCCAGTGTTTCACTACCCCCATTCTAAAGAATTTCTTCCTTATATCCAGTCTTCCCCAGCCTGTATTGATACCAAGGGTTACCCCGACCCAGGTGCAGGACCTTGCACTTGGCCTTGTTGAACCTCATGAGGTTCACACAGGCCCACCTCTCCAGCTTGTCCAGGTCTATTTGGATGACATCCCATCCTTCTGGCGTATCAACCGCATCACTCAGCTTGGTGTCATCTGCAAACTTGCTGTCTAAGTCATTGATGAATATATTAAACAGCACTGGTCCCAGTACGGGAATGTGCACAGTTTCCTTTGAAACTACACAGGAAAGCCATCAAAACATACCGAATGCTGTGTTCATAAAGGCAAAGTCGAAGCAGTTCCAGAGAGTTAAATCAAGACTGGCCCTCAGCATGGTGCACACCCATGGAAGAAGTCACGGCGTAGCTTACCACTGCCACTGAGCACCAAGTCAGTGAATCGACAGGGGTCCAGAAATAAAGCTCTGAGCAGTTTTATTGCCATTCATTCCATCTCATGTAAAGCGCTTCAGTTTAATGATTTATTTAAAGTAATATGACTCGGGAAGCACTGAGAGCAAAACAACAGGCAAGCAAAAGATCAAAATCTTCCAAGTGAAAAGTATTTTGGTGTATGTGGTCTTCTAGTGCTTAAATAATTCTTAGTCAAAAGTGGAAGTGTAGCCTTAGGTACTAAAAGTCAGCTCATATACTTAGAACATTTCTACAAATGCTTCATAGTTTACTTAATCTTCATTCAGTCTTTCTCTTTTCCCCATTTTTTCCTTCCTATTTCATTCTCTCTTCCCTTTCCTCAGACGCCTCAGTTCTAGAAAGATCCTTTAGAGTTATATTTATTTTCCTGCTGTATTTTGGCTGCTTTGTTATTCTCTTTTTACCTTTTAAATCACTTGTATAGCAAATCTCCAATGAGAAGATTAAAAAGTGCTGCAGACTTTCCATCAATGAAGCACTTCAAGGATCAGAAAAACAGGATCTTGTTTTGAGATGAGATATATAAAAAAAAAAAGACATAACTCACCTATAGGACAAATGAAGGTGCTTGAATAGAGCAAATATAATTGCTACCGCTGGCAGGCCTGTACAGTCCAGGAGTTACAAAACAGTGAACACACATGCAAAAAACTGGAGTAAGAAAATATTACCCCTCACCTATTCCCTTGTTTACGCTTTTTGTTACACTTTCACTTTTTAACGGTAGACCTATGGCAGGGCCCACATGGCAAGCTGCTGCAGGGTTAGGAGTGATTTGTGTCCATGAAACAGTTTGCCAGACCAGACCCGCGGGCTGTCAGCTCTGGAGCAGAAACGCTGCTAAATGTTTATGTAGAGCTTACGACAACAACGCCCTGATCTGTTGGAAATAGTATACACCACTGCACCAAATGAGTATGAAACAAATGCCTTTATTTAGATAAATCATAGAACATTCTTTTAGATGATGAGAAACACTTTGCAAGCTCAAATTTGTTTTACAGCATTTCTGTCACTCCCACTTATCAGAACTTGGCTGTGTGCCTGGCTTAAGAACACGGCCTCCCGAAGAGCTTGTGATCAGAGTGCTAGGATGCAAGCAGCAGGGTTATTGCCAAGAAATGGTTAATTTTTAAAAGTTATGGTGCTATTTTTGTTGATTTTAGGCTTTTGAAAATTTGGTACAGTCTCGACATTTTCAGCCAGATTTGGTCTACCAATAGTAAGAAGGTGCATCGTCTTAAAATCCACTATTCTAAACTTTTCTCACCAGCAGAGATTTGGCCCATGCAGGAACCAACAGAGGACCAGCTGTTTGTAGATCGTTTTTTGCAATCTCTAGTTCTAAAAAAAATAGGATGGGTTTAGAGTAGTCCTGGAGGAAGTTCCACTACTGAAGTGGAAAAAAAAAACCCTAACTAGTAAGAAACTAGAATATGCCAGAAATCCTTGTTCTAACAACATCCCTTCACGTACTCCTGCACCTGGGCTGTTGCAGGAAAAATAGTGTCCCACAGGAAAGCTATGCTGGATCGAAACTGTTGTAGAATACTTCACAGCAGTATCATTCAGGATAATCCTCAATATTCCTGATGATTTGTTACTACTGATGGATACAGAAATTTAGAAGTTGCTGTTCATTTTATGTTAATCTGTGAAGATCTATTGAAATTGGTGAGCTTACACCCATTTTGACCCAATGAGTTATTTCTGAGAAGCTGTGGGTAAAACAGAGGTTCTGTCCAGCAGAAATATGATCTAGCCAACGCTAAAAATCTGTCCCTGACAAAAAAATAACAGCATGAATAATGCCTACTCCAGTTTCATACTCAGTGTCTTTGTCCACTACGTCTTAATCACATTTTTAGGATGCATACAGTATACATACTGATTAGTCAGTAATATTTTAATCCCAAGTATATTTTTATAGAGATGCCAACTGACCATTTTCTCTATACATACCCGATGTTGGAGGTGGCCAAGGCTCATCTGACCTGGTGGGCTCAACAGGGTTGTCACAGACTTCCCAGTAGTCAGCACAACAGTCTACAGGGCCAGGAGAAACTGAGGCACAGAACTGGTCACAGTAACATATAGCTGCTTTGGAGATGATGTTAAAGCTGCAGTCATCATCTCTTCCTGTGCAGCAGCCTCGCACCCTGCAGGACCTTCCCTGATACAGACTCCGTTTTAGCCTATTCCACTTTACAGAACCGCCGTCTTCAACAGAGTAAAGTCCTTGAGGGAAATTTCTTCTGGAGTCCAGCTGCTTCGCCATGCAAACTTCACTTGCAATGCAACATAAGAGCAATATCTGACTTTTGAGCCACATTCTTCTGCCCCTAGCAGCCTTTTTTAAGGCTCTCTGTGCTCAACTTTATTGGTAAATGTCCGTTTACTGTAGATGTAATGCCTCCAGTCAGTATTCAGAAAGAAACCTGAACAGAAAGCTGCAGACTACGGTTTTCTAGGAAGACTCTGTATGCGTTAATTATTAGTCAGACATGTTGTAAACTGATTTATTTGCCCAAGATACAGAGATACTGGAAACAGAGTCACAACTATGTATTCATCATTATGAAACACTGGGTGCATTCTTTTGCAAGTGAGAAAGATTATATTAAATGTTTCAAAATATACACAATATAGATGACCCAATATTTTAGTTCTATACTTCTAACTTCTAAAATCAAAACCATGTGAGGGATGAGCACATGGTGTCAAAGGAAACCCTCTGTCTTTCAAGCTTCATTTACCTGTAACACTATAGTAAGTTCTCCCTATGACTGGAAACTATATAACACTTAGATTGTATTTCATCTACATTTTCCGTTCTGATATCATAGAATCATAGAATGTTTTGGGTTGGAAGGGACCCCTAGAGGACGCAGTGCTCCAGGTGGGGTCTCCCCAGAGCAGAGTAGAGGGGCAGAATCACCTCCCTCAACCTGCTGGCCACGCTTCTCCTGATGCAGCCCAGGGTATGGTTGGCCTTCTGGGCCGCCAAAGCACATTGCTGGCTCATGTCCAGCTTTTTTTTTTTTTTTTTTTTTGATATGCAGGGCTATATCACTGCATCTTATCCTGCATCTCCCATTTCAATCTTGTTTCCAGTTATCTAGCTTATCTTTATATGTTTAATTTTGCACTGTTTTACTGTGCGCAAATTAAAAAAGAAGTCAGGTGATATTCAGTATAAACTATTACCCAAAGAAATTATTGTAAGGCTTGTATTTCTTTAGTCAAAATAAATTTGGTAATCATTGTAAATAGCATAATAAATACCCACTGACGAGTGCTCATTCCTATTTAAAAAGGAAATGCCTGTATTAATAAAATCAAAAGAAAAAAAGAGCAGATATAAAAATATGTCTAAGTGACTTTTCTACTTGATCTATGATCTCCTGGTTTTTCAACAGCAGACCTGAATAAATACGCTTGATACTGTCACCAAAACTTTAAAAATTCAGAAAAAAGCAGCAAAGAACTTTGAAGTTCCTAGCAGAGGTAACAGATAAGGCTAAATTGCAAAAAAAATATCGTAGTTTGAAATCTGAACAGTTACAAGGCAATTTAAAGCTGAAAAGAAAAGATAAAACCCAGTCATCCTTCTGTCTCCATTTTGTAGTAAATGAGAGGAACCTGGAGAAGTTAATGGCAGAACTGTTTTCTAGGGAATGAAGGGAACCTTTCCCTTTGTGACTTCAACTGGGCTGCTCAGCACTGCAGGAGGTCGTAGCATCAAAAGGCGCTACTTTTGAAAGCACAGCTGGCAGCACAGCTGGTTTGGATGCGTTGCCATGACTGGCAGAGACATTAAGAGGGAATAGGTGTGTGTGTTTCTATATATATGGGCTTGTAATCCGAATGTTCAAGACTTTAATAAAATTTCTTGCCAGCAGCACTTTTATTGAACCTGCCTCCCACACTGTCCCCACCACAGCTAAAAAACTGTGGATGAGGGAAAATTGCACCAGACCCTATGATTTTTATTTTGCTCTGTTGCAAGCAGTCTTCTGTGTGGAAGTTAATAGAAAGGCCAAGGTCAGCAACACGCAATCACCATACATCCCCTAATAGGACATAAATCTTAGCCTTCAAATTTGCTCTGTATTTTTTTTATTAAGTTTTGTTGATGAGACAAAAAATCTGGACAATTTTAGGTCTGTCACTGACTGCTATAATGCATCAAATGTAACGTGAGGAAAATGAGAAAAGACATGTTTATGGAAACTTCAGTGAAGTGCTGACTAGAAATGAGCAAAATGCAAATCTTCTTTGTTATTACAGATCCTTGAAAATAGTTTTACAAAGTTATCTCCTTGCTCCGGAAGTGTAAGAAAGAAAAAAAGCTACTGTATTTGATAAATGTTATCAGCCAGTCGGATTAAGTGAACAGGCATATCTGTGTTTTAAGTTACAGACCTCTGGTTTCATTTGGGTTTGTTTGGTGGTTTGTTTTTTTTTCTTTTTAATTTTCTACTTTAAAGACTTGCTGATGATAAACCAGAGGCAAGGGATTTGCTTGAAAATGATGTGAGCTAGTTTGCACAGTCATGAGACTTCTGTTGAAATGATACAAAAATGTAACTTGTGCTTCTCATGAGCTGTGTTTTGTGACACAAGAAACCATGCTGATACTTGATAAAATCCAATTCCCATTTGTTGGCATGTGTTCAAACCTTAAAACCCCTCACAAATCTATTCTGTTGTGGTTCAGCAAATATTTTTATTTCGGTAGTTTCCTTTGTAAGGAAAAGTTGCTCTATGTTCCCTGGATGAAAGCACGGGTTGACTTACCTGTAACAATTTAGTAACAGTTAAACAGGATTCTTTTCCCTCTATTGAAGATTAACCTATTCCAAGCATAACAGCTCTGCTAAGCTTTTCAGTTACGGTCCTAGTCCTAGTTCTTGTCTTCACAATTAAGTACAAAAATATCTGACTTGTAACTGTTTCAGCTCTACCTGATGTCTACCCTTGAGCTTCACAAAATACCATGCGTGTGGCAGGAATTCCATATTAACATCACTGAACACTTGGTGGACTAACAGATAAAAATCAGTTCAAAAATGTCCAAGAATATCTATAAAACTGGTGCAGGATTATTCCACAGCCTTTCTTTCAAAAGTCTCCCTGATTTCTCTGAATAAGCCTACTAGACACCAGAAAATCTTATTTCTAATCACCTGCAGAGTACCAGCGATGGCACTGGCCAGTGAGGCTCTGGGTGCTGAAGGTGACTCCCAGGATGGGCGGCAGAGCCCACCCCATCAGAAGACTGCAGCACCTTTCCTTCTCCTGGCTGCTGCAAGCAGGCTGGGGTCAAGCCTTGCACGCAGACCCAGAGGGAGAATTGCAGTACTGCTACCTTGTGCCAGGAAAATGAAGTAACTCTTGGCCAGTTTAGGAAGAAACCAGGACTCCAGACCCCAATTCAGTCATTTGCCAGTAGCCAACACTCAGTGCATCAGGGAGCCTGTGTAATTGCTTATCTCCACTGATTTGTAATGGCTTCAATAATTTATACTTACTACTCTTTATTATTACATTTTTTAAGCAAACCCACTTCACCAAAAGTATTATCCCACAATGTCTTCTCTCTCCTATGAACTTAAGACAGAATAGGATTCACTCTCCCAAACCATGACTAGCTCCTAGATGTGTTTATGCAGAGGAAAGCTGTGTGTTAAAGTGATTTTCTCACTGTCATGTTGATCTCCATATGTTTAGAGCAGGCACAGGAACGGGGATGCTTTCTCCCTGTTTGGCAACAGCCTGGCAGCTCACTGCTGTGTGTTGCTGGCACGGTATCAGGCAGTGCCACTTTTAATTAAAACATTTCAGGGCTGCCTATCTCAATTCTTATGATGCTAATCCAGGTTATGTGTAACTCAGAATAGTGGTGGCTTAGGTGACAAATTTCATCAGACATCTAAGCAGAGTTTTGCCACAGTGCAAGCCTCTGGGAACAACGTGCCCAGTTCCTCAGATATTTAAATCAACAGATTTAGGGTCAAAGTCAGAGGTAGAGGAAGAGAAACTGACCCCAGTTGCCCATGCCAAAGAAATCCCATTCCTCACACACACAGATTCACAGACACAAGTGCTCAAGCACACAGAGTCAACAACCATAGGTAAAAGAAGGTGACTTTATACGTATTACACGATGCTACGTGGTTGCTACAGCCTCATAGCCTTTTCACTCACACTAATACACCATGCATGCTTCCCACCCGAGCTGCACTGCTTGGTCAGCCTCAAGGCAACGGGTGCTGTCTCCTCCTTCTTATGGCCAGCCATACTCCAGCATTGTCCTGAGGTAAGTCCACTCTGGTCTCAGTCCAGCAAATATACGTGAAGAACAGGGGAACCTGTGCATGAACCAGCACAGGATGCATGCAGCCTTACAGCTGCAAGTGCCCTCCTAAGTGTTTCATTAGGGCTTGCAGAATGGGTAACAGCAGTCATCGTGGCTTGGATTTGGACAGGAACGTCTCAGGTCACACAACTGAGGGTGGAAACCTTGTCAGTGGCCCCATCACATCATGGGCCACATGCCACCTTCATTATGCTGCCAGTGCAGATTATTGTGGACAGATTAACCTGTGCATGGCTGTGCATAGCTTCAGAGAAGTGATGCTTGCAGTGAGCTTGCCAATCCCAAACCTCACCAATGAGTTAGGGGTGAAAGAGAAGGGGAACATACTGTATTTTGCTGCCAGTATGAGCTCTCAGGTGTTATGCTGGTGTTGCATGGCAGATCTGTACCTACTGGTGTTTATCTCAAATGTGTGGCCCTATCTGATCCCACCAGTGAATGTTGGCACCCCCAAGTCTTCTCTTGACCAAGCATAGACTGACAAGGGCAGAGGCAAAAGTAGCCTCCCAAACCAATACTAGAAACCTGAACGTGTTGTCCATGTTGCCTACCATTAGCCTTACCACCAAGCAGGCTTAGAGGCGCTTTGGATGCATATTAAGTTTGGTGTTACTGCAATGTGAGCATCACCAGTCCACTTCTAGAGAAGCCAGCTTGCTGCAGCCTCTTCCTTTAACTTGTAAGCTACTCCATGCTATTTGCTTTGGGGTGTGTGACTTGACTGGTGTAGACATAGCCTAGGATTGCCCTGTGTATGGCTAGATACTACTCCTTGCATAAGCGAGAGCAGTCTTACATAGAAATCACCAGTATTTTACAATGTCTGAAGAGATGCTGCAAGAATGTTATATGCAATTTATTCATACGAAACAATTATGCCTTGGCTAATGCACACACACTGGATAGCTGCTATTAATGTGCTCACCAACCCCACTAAGACAGACAGAGAGCCTGTGCAGGGCAGGCAAGCATCAGTCAGGTGGGAAAGGACTGAGCTTCTTGATCCTCGTAACAGTCTGATCCTCAGTGTTGCTGATCTGCCACTCTCTGATTCTCTGCTTTTAAGGACTTTTTATACCTTAGGTATAGATTCTTTCCTTTTGTATCCTTGAGCTGCTACTGTTACCCTTTTACAAAATGCTTCTCTCTACGCTTTCACTTTTCTCATTTTGCATAATTTTAGCTTGCAAATTTCCTGATATTTAAGCAATTTTCTCATTAAAAACAAGTCAAGACCACTGAGCTGTGCCACACCAAACCAGGCTTTGGATCCCAGACAGCTGAACCCTTGAGCCAAAGGCTGCTCTTAGTCTGATGCAGCAACCCAATTTCCTTAAGTCATGAATTCTGACCCTTCTTCCCATGGCCCATTCTAAGTCACTGCCGAGGTACATCCCTTGTGCTAGGCCAATCTCCCTTTTGACCACCTGGGCCAACTTATTAAGTCTTTTATTTTGCCAGCTTGAGTCATAGAACATAGCAACAACAGAAACACCAGAAGCATGCATAGGATGGGGTGAACACTGTGTATAAGACTTCAAGTTAGCCTGGAGGATGAGGGGAAAAGGGGACCATAAGCCCCGGTTAAACATAGGCAGTCATTGTGGTCCTGATGGGAATGTGAATTTTACTAGAAAAATAACGAATAAAAGCAGGGTAAAGGCATCAGAACTTGGATTAAATATATTACTCTGTTGAATAAACAGCATCCATTCATTTTATAGTACTACTGAAAAAGCAATCAATTTTTCATGTTGAGTTTTGCTTTTTATAATCTCTCCTTAAAGGATTTTTTTCTCTTAATACTTTTTCCATTGGTTTCTCAGGATAGACTTCCTAGACTTTAATTGCCAATACACTCTCATTTTTCATTCATAGATGGGAGCTGTTTGAACAGATAGCGAAACTGTTTTTTAAAGTACGCACAGATGAACAAACTCACAAACCCAGAGGTCCACAAAAAGATTCCTCTTTTGCCCTTCCTATAACTCCAGTGGCTCTTTCTCATGGTTGTGTTCTTTCCACCTATGGGCTTCAGTCTATCACCTGGGCTAATCGAAAGCTAAATGATGCCATGTGAATAATTCTCTTGGCTAGACATGCTCGATGGGATTTGGGCTTTACAAAAATGAAATTCAAGAGGAAGGGAAAGTTGGGTTTGGAACAATTTCAAAACAAAGCAAATGCTTTGAAAAAATGGGCACACATTTGAGAATCGCAGAGATCACAGTGGTTCTAAATACAAAAGTTGACCAACTGAAAACAAGAAATACTATTAGGTCCTTGGTAGGTAGACGTGTTACATCTTGTACAATATTTATAACATTTATAGCTATAGATGTGTTTATATGCATGCATTTATATCTTTTTTTTTTTTTTCATTTTCAATACAGTTTTGTTATGTTTACCTATATGTGTTGATTTCTGTCTCCAGGAACACTCTCTTGAACTCACCAAAACACTTTTCTCAATAATTTTTTTGTGATCTTGTTAATGGATGTGCTGTCCACAAGATGTACACACTTCTATTATTTTTCCATTGAGAAAAGAAACTAATACAAAATCAAAGCTAATGTTTCTATCAATATGTACATGACATTTTGAAGGTTGTGTGTGCTCCTGTAGGAAAAATGTATATTTTAGCTATATAGAGAGACTCAGTGATTGCTGAACTGCTTTTCTGCTTTCACAGTTCCACAGTTCAACAGCTAAAATGCAGGCTGGATTGAAATGACACCAGGTCCAATAGCACTTAGGCTGAGTAACCTAAGGACTGTTCAATTTAAACTGATTTTAATTTTAATGTTTTAACTTATGGTAATATTTTATAAATTAGTTCATCTCATTAATTTTAATGAAATCAGCAGTGTGTCTCGTTAAAATATTAATCTTAACCACAATACATAGCAATGTGTCGGGAGGTAAAGTGCTCCTGCACACCGGGACAGGGCTGCGATGGAAAGGTCCTGGACATGCACATACCTGTGGGGTGATTTGTGGTTCAGAGGATCAAGGGGTCTGGGAGAAGGTGGTTGACTCACACAAGCATAGACCACTTCCGTAGGCATTTATAGTGCACCTTGAAAGCAAATTGTTTAAGATCCAGGATGGGGCAACATTCGGTCTGTGCGAGCAGCACAGGGTCAAAAAAACAGCAGCATGAACTGGAGAGGAAAGTGGTTCTTCCACGTGCGCCCGGAGTGCAGCTGGTAATTCTGCCTGCACTCCCCGGCTGGCACAGACACTGCCTGGCCAAAAGGGCCATGAATATTGCATGGCAGGGAAGAATCACTGTGCGTGCCAATTGCTGTGGGTGCTGACACAAATGTGAATAATTCCTGAAGTATTTCACAAAACGTAATTGTCCGTGTGGTGGCAAACTGTGACCAAGGTTAAGGGCATGGGAGCATTCCTTTCCCAGAGATGCTGGCTTTCATTCTCAGCTATTTGAAATACACGGAGCTAAATTTACAGGAGGAAAATAAGAATCGCAGCAAGCACTTTGCAACAAAAATATGGCTTTATTTAATTTCAACATTTATATTATGTCTAAAGAAAATATGCTGTGTTACTTTGGGCATCTCTTAAACCAGCAAGCACTTCAAGAAATTGTATTTCAATATGGCACATTCATGTGTGCGTCTCTGGGGTTAGTTATGCTAGTACATAAGACTATCTCTTGAAAGAATATTTGATTGTTATTACTGCTTGGCAATTATCATACTGGAAGCATTTTTTTTAAATGGTGCTTTAAATAACATTTGTGCCGTGGATTCCTTCTTAGTATAGAAACAGGCCTCAAAATACTCTACGGTTTTAGATCTTGATCCTAATTTGGGGCTGCAAAAGAAGAGTTTTCACATGAACATGAGTTGTCAAAAATACAGATTAATAAACTGTATAACATGCATGCAGGTCACTTAGTTTTCCTAATTTATATGACCTGGCAGTCTGGCTAACAAACGTAACCCATAGTCTCACAGAAAAAAAGGCTTGAAGAAATATCCAAACACCTCATTTGTGCTCTAGCTGTGGGAGAAGATGGCAGCTGGCAGACCAAACCTACCTTGTGACATGCTTGCCTGTCTTTGCAGCAGCCTGAGTATTTAAATTTACACATAGGTGCAACCATCCAAATTCTAAACTCAATCTCTCTTCCTGAAATTTAGGCCCATTTCTTTTTCCTCTACTCTCAGGAAGGATGGAGAAGTCCCTAATATGCCTTTATAACAGCCCATTATGAAGAGAGAAAATCTGCTGTGCCTCTGCTCTCTCCTTCTTTCTTTGCTTCTGTGTGAAGACACTGAAACCATTACATCTTGTCTAAAGCTTCCATTTGTTTTCCACATCCCATGCAACTGATCCTTCACTAACACTGAACAGAGATGCGTAATTACCTCCATCGTATTTCAAGCACTCCCTTCAACATCTCCCTTGAGTGGCGTTTTTCTTAAGAGCATCACCTCTTCAACTCAAATTCAGTTTGTGGTCCCCTGTAATCCTCGGATTCTCTCCCGCAGTATTGTTTTCATTCGTTTTCTGTCTATGCTTTTTGTATTTCCTTGTATTTGTCCTCAATGAATTTTATCATATAGATTTCAAGCTGTTTCTCTAACACAAGTGACGTTTTTTAAATTCTAATCCTGCCTTCCAAGCTGCTTGCAAGTCCTCCCAAACGGGCATTATCTGTAAATTTGGTAAGCTTACTGTCCATGTGATTGAGCAAGTAATTAATGGCATTGTTTTATAGTGCTAGAGCTAGAAGACCGCACTGAGGAAGCCTGTGTGAGATGTTCTCCCACTTCGGGAGCAAATGATTGTTCTCAGAGAGTCCGGCTTTCCACTCAGTTGCACATCTACCTTATGTGAATTTAATTTAGTCTGTATCTGCTTTGCTTGCTTATGAATGTCATGTGGGACTGTGTCGAAGATACGCTGTATCAAATACATCCTCTATATCTCTTTTGCTGTCAAAGAAGGAAATGAGATCAGCTTGATAGGATTTGTTTCTGACGTGTCCCTGTGCAAGTCCTCTTATCTCCTTACTATTCTCTGGATGCCTACAAATGGGTCATTTAATACTTTCTTCCAGTGCCTTGGAAATGCTATTAGGGCTGACTTTTCTGTAATTCTTTAGATTTTCCTTTCCCCCTTTGTTAGACATGACATCATGTTTGCCTTTTTCCAGTTTTCTGGGAACTTACTCATCCTTCTAATCACTAGTGTTTGAGAAATTGCTTTGGTTAAGTATTTTAAGGGTAAGTTTCATTAGGCTGTGCCATCCTGAATACTCCAATTTACCTCAGTATTCCTTCAGGTGTTCTTTTCCTATTCTCTCCATGATCCTACTCCCAAATACTTAATAATAACTGAAATAAAATTTTAGTAATAATTAACCTTGTTTTGTGAAGACTGAAACAAGAAAAAGGTGCTGAACATTTCAGCCTTTTCTAGTTCACCTATTTGCTGACCTCCCTTGTTAAGTACTACATTATATCTGCTCTCAAGCATAGTGCGTTATTTGCAATATAGTGTTGTTTAACTCTAGCAAACCATTCATTTTAATGACACTATGCGGTTATGCACTCAAATATAAAACAATATTCATCTTATGTCAACAACATTAATTCACAATCTAATTCCAGACCATACCTCAATTTCTTCCAACAGTCTGATTTCATCCCACTTAAAATTAATTCAGTTGTGACTTTATTCTGTGATGCTACGAAGTGGAATTATTCTGTATTGGTAATTATTAATGGAACAGTATTCATTAAACATAGCCAGCTTATTATCCAAACACTAAATTGTATAGCTAAAGCATCCTATCACCTTTTTAAACAAAACCTTAAAAATTTGTTTGACACTGAAGAATTAGTTACATATTCAAAGTGTGACTGTAATCAAGCCAGAAAAATAGTAACACTCACCATCATAGCTAAACAGAACCTCTTTCATTGGCAACCTGCCGAAAAAAAGAACATAAAAGGTGAAAACAGAGTGGAGAGGAGAATAAAAACTGCAGTACCTTAAGCAGGCACAGTTCTACAAACTAGTGGACAACTTCATACAGCACCTTGTCTTTTAAAAATATTGTTTTCCTGCACTGTTAATTTATAACTATGCTTACTGAATTTGGGATGTTTTTTCATGCATTGGCGTGTTTGAGGAACTGTACTGCACATAGCAAATTTCAACAGATAAAGCATCACCTTGGCTAGATGCACGTTAGAGGACATTTCAGACTCATGTTGGGTTTCCACTTCCTTTTTTGACCACATCCTGGGAGGACAGAGCATGCTGGCCAACATGGCATGGATGTTGTTTTCCTCCACCTTTGCAATGCTTTCAATATAGTCTCCTACAGCAACCTGGTACTCAAACTGAGGAAGGGGGTGGACTACAGAGTGGATAACTGGCTGGACCACTAGTCTGTAAAGATAGTAATTAACAGTTCAAAGGTTCTGTTCCAGGTGGCATTTCAGAGGATACTAAGGTGAATGCTATTTGACATCTCCATCGGAGACCGGGGTGGTAGGACAGCCTACATGTCCAGAAGTCTGTGAACATTACTAACTTGGAGGGAAGGGAGAGACTGATACGCTTGAGGGTATGGCTCCCATTCTGGAGGACTTTGCCAGACAGGAGGAATGGGCTAACAGGACCCTTGCGAACAAAGAAAAATGCAAAATCCTGCATCTAGTGGTGGACAAGGGGAGTGGAGGAAGAGAATATCCCCATGCAACAGTACAGGCCAGCGACTGACGGGTTGGGTAACAGCTCTGCAGAGAAGGACCTGAGGTATGGTTGACACCAAACTGAACGTGGGTCAGTCCACCCTTGTTGTGATGAAGGAAAACCTCATATATGGTAGCATTAATTAGAGTATAGCCAGCAGGTTGAGGGAAGTTTTTATTCCCCTCTGCTGGGCACTAGTGAGGCTGCATCTGGAACACAGTTTCCATTTTTGAGCCCTGCCAACAGAGAAGAGTTATCAAGCAACCAGAAGAAACCTAATAGAGGACCATCAGGATGGTTGTGGGGGTTCCTTGATTTCTGGGAAAGGCATATGGCATATGAGGGGAGGCTACACAGCAAGTTTAGCCTAAAGAGTAGGCTAAGGGGTATCTGTTTTCCCTCTCCAGCTTTTTAAGCAGGGTTTATAGAGAGCTCAGGTTTGCATGGTGAAAGGAAAGGGGGAAACAAGTGGGGAAATTTTAACTAGCCATAAGGAAAAATATTTTTATCATAAGAGCGGTCAAACACTATAACAAATTTTTCTCTAATTCTGTGATTTTAATTACTTATGCATTATTTAAGTATTGAATAATAAAAAAGCCTTCTTCAAACTACAACTGTGTTCTGACTACCTATTCAGGACAAGGTCTTTTCCTCTAAAACTATTATACAGAACTCCCGCCATTATTTAAAGGGGACAAAATACAACAGCTGTTTCTTAAAGCCAAATTGAATTAGATTAAAATAGCAGTTTAAACGACATACTGACATTTCATACTTTCTCTGTATCACATTTATATTACTACCCTTTCATTCTTTTTAATGTAAAGTTACCATGTAAGTAACACATTTACAGTAATTCTTTTTATAGCAATCACATTAAAAATAAAATCCTATAAATGCATAAAGTGCTTTTCCCTTGTTAATGCATGGTGATCTAATACGCCCTTTCATATCAGCAGGCTATAACTGAAACTTTTTACTTAAAACAAGGAGATATCATTGAAGCTGGCAAAAAGTGTTGCCCAAATACCCGTTGCAAGTATAAATTTCCTGTTATAAATTCAAAGTACTAAAAATTACAAGGTTTAAAACATTGTTGAAGTATAAAGTAAATAGAAAGTACATCTTCTGATATTTAAAGGCTTTATCTGAGATTTTACAAATGTGCGGTTTTTGGACCTACCTTTCTATTTGTAAATATCAGAAGACTGCAGTTTACTGTTCCCTTTTAGTGGCCCATCCACTTTTTGTCACAGCTAACACATGAAATTCTTATTCCTTTAGTAAAAGCAGTAGTTATTCCTACTGTTAATGCTCATTTGCAGGGTCATTAAATTTTCAGTTAAATGAGCTGTTATGATGATATGGAGAGAGCCTACTGATGCAGTCCTTGGCTTGGTCAAAATAAACCGTGGGTAGTAAGACTATCACTTCAGAGAGGTACTGTTCATTTTGTTCCAAAATAGTTTGGAAGATTACAGGTCAAGTCAGAACAGTTCTCATTTTGGAGGTAAGTGACATCAAAGGATTTTCTAATTTGCATCATCCAAGAGCTTTTTTTTATATGTATTGCTGTTTCTCTTTGCCTTATTATTTGCTGCCTTAATGTCTATGCTTAGTCTCAGTCCGTGCCGCATTCTTTATGAATTGCCTAATGCCCCCTGGTTCAGTAGATAGTTCACAAACTTTGCAAATCAGCAGTGCTGCAAAGACCACTCCGACCCTGCATCCCAAGCGTGGGAACAGAGGAGATGCTGACTGCGTCACAGCGTAACACACGTGTGTGCTGGGGCCTGGCCAGTTACAGAGCTGGCAGCGATGCTCTGCCATGCGAGTGTGTACCGGCTCTCCACTGTCTGGAGGACGGGCCTGTAATTTTATGCAAGGCTGAAAGTCAAAAGTGAATAGTGTGTCCACACAGTGATGGGTAGAGAGCTCGTGTTTGTGGCTCCAAGGAAAGCACACAAAGCAACACAGTCTTTTGCCCCAGTGTGTCTGCATGCAGGCAAGGACCTGTCCCAACACCGAATGGAAAACAAAGGTGCTTGAACAAAGGAGTTGACGTCTGAGTAGGAGCAGTTGCCAGTACAGTTCCCTCTAGTTTCGTCTAGTATCTATCATACCCCTGTTCTTGCGTTGACAGGGATCTTCTTTACCAATTAAAAAGGTATTCATACTGTTCAATATGAGAGCTGTATCACTACCGAATACCTCACCACCACCAGCAGCCTCCCCCAGGCTGTCAAGAGAAGCTGGAGGAGAGGGCAGCCTGTACCCTGCCCTCATACCTTCCCACCAGTGGCAGGGAAGGGCAGGCCTCCGCCGTGAGTGCAGCCCACCCTCATCCATCCTCGCGTCATAGTGATCATCATGTCAAGCAACTTTGGGGGGGTGGATTTTGTAAGCTCTGGGATTTTCTTTGTAAATCCAGGGTACAATGCCAGTATTTTTAACTGGAATAACATCACTCTGCTCTGATACCACCATTTGTGTTGGAGCTTTGGTCTACTGTAAAACCTCTCATGTAAATTCTTTAGTACAAAGACTCTTTCACAAAATTGGTGCATTTTCTTCTTATATGTAGAATCTATCAATGATTAATACTAACGTTGACCTCTGTCCAGGAACACTCCCTAAGTAAATAAAGATTAAAAGCAATGTATAACAGAACTTTGGACCTTATTGACATTTTCATAGAATTTAAAATTTCAAGAACTTTTTCTATTGAGGTTGTTTAAAGTGGAACAGGGCACATTAATTGTTTCCCCTAGTAAAATACAAAAAAAAAGCTTGTACTAAAATTCTCAAAAATTTGCACAAAAGGCAGCCAGTGAAATCCTGTCACCACTGAATCAGCTTTTTCTCATGAGGTCTTTTTATGAGTGTTGACCTTACAGATGCTATTATTATCTCAAACAATTATTTCAGTTCTTTTAGGAATAACAAACAGATAAGATGGAGTAACAGCCACAGAAAAAGATTATAAGAACTTGAAGTAATTGTATAATAGACTTGGGATTTTGAAAGTCATATATGAATAAGGGTAATGAGTACATACTTTTAGCACCTGCATGCAATGTCTTTTTGTGACATATGCCCAATGTTCTCGCTAAATATTCTGACTCAGTACGATTCTGAGAATGATTATAACGTCATTCGCACACCATAACCTGGGCAAACAATAGGCTTACTTTAAAGGAAGACAGTAAGTATTGGAAATTACTGGTATATCTCTTGTTTAGGTTTTACTTGAGTATGCTTCAGATCTTCTCCAACTAAAAAGCACTGATTGTAGAGATCGCACAAGGAGGAGAATGTCCCTTACTTTTGCAGAGAAGTGGCAGATCTGATTTGCTTCATGCCGTTACAGAATGAAGCTAGAGCTGCATGAAGAATAGAATGTTGTTCTTCTGAATACAAAGGTAACTCCTTTTTTTTATTCCCCCAGTAAATACTTCACTTTGAGGAAAACTGTATGAATTACTAAGGAGAAACTAGCAACACCTTTCCTTCTTCCCCTTTCTCACTCCTTCCTAAAGGTCAAGGAGGTGTTTATGTTTCACAGAGCATCTCCCCCCTCCATTCTATTTTTGGAATTGCATAAATCACACTGACTTTCCCTCACTGTGTTTTTAGCTCTGAGGGAGGAACATTGCAGGAGAAGGTGTTAAGTACAAGCCTATTCAAAATTTTAAAGAAGAGCATTTTGGCGAGAGCAGAGACTATAGGACAGAGATCTAAGGTTCTTATTACAGCAGTAAGAGTAATGTTGAACTTGTAACTTGACAGAATTTTTCCTAATCAGTTCAGCATCCAAACAGGACTTCACTGATAATAAAGGACATTTTAAATTACATGGAGACTTGTGGGTTCTGTAAATTCATAAAGTGCAAATTCTGCATAAACAGTTCTTAGAGTCAAGATAGGTTAGAATAATCTTGATTATTCCTAAAAAGGAATAATCCAAGTGCCTGAAAGATCTTGTGATTTTAAAAATCATCAACCAAAGCCTACCTTGTTTTCTTCACCGCACTGAAAAGAGAAAGAAGCATAACACACAATTTTGAAGAACCAACCATGTAAAAAAGAAAGTGGTGGAAATTTGGTGGTTCTTCAGAGACAGCTCAGCAACGTATCGCAAAGAAGCCACCACCCTCAGGGCAGCTAAGAAGAGTGCCCCAAATGTCTTGATCTGCTTCTGGCTCTATGTTGTTCTCCTGTCTGTCTCCAAGATAGCATAAATGTTGATCTCCTTCTGGGTAGCAGTGTTGTATACTTCTGTCTCCAGCAACAGATCTCAAGGGAAAAGGATGCCTTTGTTCAGTCCTTCTTGACTGAGAATGGGGAAAGGAGTTCATCTCTAGATATATTTGTGTCTTTTCTACCACTCCCTAGACATGGAAAGACATTGCTCAGTCTCAACATGGTCAGCATACTGTCACATTCTGGTGTCACCTCTACACTTGGTCACCTCCTCCTGCTAAAAATGAGATTAAAATTGGGGAGAAAAAAATAGATAACATGCCCTGTACAAGTACTTTGAAAGTTCATTGGAGAAGATTTCCTTCGATTTGTAATAGGGAGAACAGAAAATGTGCAATTGCTTGATGTTATTTCCTGACCAGCTTGTGGTGAGCCTGACACAGTTCTTCCTGCTGTGTCTATGTATGGACTGGAGTCCACCTGTACGGTCATAGTCAATTATGTGACAGGCCCCAGGGAACCAGCACAAATTCTCAGCTTGCTCAGCTGTACCAAATGGTATCTGACACTTTTAAAATTTTGTTTTAAAGCTAACCGTTTGCCTCCAGCTAACATTATTTTAAGCATTGAATGACCGTCACCCAAAAAGATGCTAATCAGGGGAAATACAAAGAATCCTGATAACAGTCCAGGTAATTCCTCTTCTTTCCAATTGACTGCCTTTGCTCTTTCTAAATGCAACTACAGTTTCATCAGAGACCTTTATTCTACAGGTCATAGTACAAATGTTCCAACTGTTGGAGTATATTTAAGCTTTTTAATAAATTGGTTGATAGAAATTATGTTCAAAGTGTTTGTTTAAAATAGAAGGGAACTTTCAGAAGACAGTGCTATATGTTTTATCTGCCTTGGAACAGACCAAGTTGGCCTCTAACCAAATGAATTTTGCATTTTTATTGTTATTGTCATCAATACAGAACATGCTACAACCTCATGTTTTCAAGGATATCTCAGTCACAGGAGTCTGATTTTAGTATGTCAGCATGAGATGCTTCACTTACTGCACTAATCCTCGTAATGTATAAGTTAAATTACATGTCTTGTTTCTTAAAAGGGTTCTTTTTGAAAAGAAAGCTCTCCCTCAACATGTAAACAGTAAAGAAAAAGGATGAGAGATAGGGATCTAGCTGTTTACTTTCCCCTGTCTTATTTTCAAATACAGGAAAATCAGCTGCATCATCAGAGGCTGCATATACATAAACACACATGTATACGTATATGTATATATATACACTTATATGTATACACATATATGCATATATGTGTGTATATATATACACATTTTAGAGTGCAAATCTGTTTCATCTTGACAACAAATTTATGCTCGGAACTGTCCAGTCCCTCTCACCACCCTCTAATGAAATACCTTTACTTCAATAATATTTCAGAAACTTTACAGATGAGATGGAAGAAAAACAACCTATCTCAGAAGCTCAAAAAGGCATTTGTTGTCTAACTTCATTTTTTGAAGGCACCTTGGGGCTTCCTTTGGATAGATCCACAGCAGAATCCGTAACAACTGCTTTTGAGAGAACCAAGAAGTGGTTCCTGGGAGTCAGAGGAAAGGGGATTTGCAGTGTAGAAACAAGCAGAAAGGTCAAAAGCAAGGAAAAAGGGAGGGGGTTGGAAGGTGTCCTGGTTTCGGCTGGGATGGAGTTAATTATTTTCTTCATAGTAGCTAGCATAGTGCTGTGTTTTGGATTTAGTACTAGAAGAATGTTGATAACCCGCTGATGTTTTTAGTTGTTGCCCAGTAGTGCTCAAACTACTCGAGGACTTTTTGAGCTTCTCCTGCTCAGCCAGGTACATAACAAGCTGGGAGGGAACATAGCTAGGACAGCTAACCCAAACTGACCAAAGAGTTATTCCATACCAT
The DNA here is from genome assembly GCF_000687185.1 of Egretta garzetta. NCBI lineage: Eukaryota > Metazoa > Chordata > Aves > Pelecaniformes > Ardeidae > Egretta > Egretta garzetta. Next base: position 2,128,830 of record NW_009259686.1, on the reverse strand, counting down.
ATAATGTCATGCTCGGGGGTTAGTCAGTCAGTCAGTTGCGGGGGGAGTGATCGCTGCTCGGGACGGGCTGGGCATCGGTCGGCGGGTGGTGAGCAATTGCATTGTGCATCATTAGTTTTGTATATTCTGTATATTGTTACCATTCTCATTATTACTATTATTATTATTTTCTCTTATTAAACTGTCTTTATCTCAGTCCATGGCTCTAACCTTTTTTCTCCTTCCTGATTCTCTCCCCGATCCCACTGAGGGAGGGGGGAGTGAGCGAGCAGCTGCGTGGTGCTTAGTTGCCAGCCAGGTTAAACCACAACAGAAGGCCGTGATGAAGATTCAAACAAAAAGAGATATGAAGTAGCTCTAAGTCCCTGACCCTGTGCACAGAGAGGCCAGGGGTGCACATGAGAATAAGAGGCTATGTTCATGTCTCACACGCTCCTGGTGCAGAACAGCAGTTCATTGATCCACCCAACAAGTGAGATGGCGACCTTTATTTTTTTTCTTTCTTTTATATTTTTAAACCTTCTTTTCAGTGGAAACTAAGATAAACTGTAAGGACGTATTGACAGACTCTGTCAACAAACTCAGAATTAAGCAAACCCTCTGCTTTCAATGTGTGAATCGCTTGACCTTAAAACTCCCTCAGCATTTTCTAAAACAACAAGAAAGTTACTCATTTGGTAGCAATTATTGGCAAACATCCATTTCATTTATTTAAATGCTCATTTTGCTGCTGTTAGCAAGACTAGAATCTAATTTTAAAATAATAAAGTAAAAATCAACTGTGTTATGATAATGTAATTATCATTCCTGTCTATATTGTTAAACTCATCAAAAAACTTGTGAAATAATTATGAGCATGCACCTGGTAAGCAAAGGGCGTCTCGGTAGTAAAAATTCATTCTTGTGTCATATATATGTATTCATACTGCTATTATTGGTAGCAAGTTATGCCTTCCTATGTGAATTTCCAAAATATTGTTGAAAATATCCTTTAATTAAAGATGTTCTACTACATTCCAAAGCCTGTTGTAAAGATATGATAGTTAATTAGATTACATATGTTTATGTCAACATTGAGGCTATAATTCAGCTTTATGTTCATGACCTAGTTGGAAAAAAAGACTTGCCTGTGCCAACAGAACCTTTTTAATTTTTATATGCTCTGTCTCAAGAGAAAATTAATGATGTGTAGCGGGTTGCTTCAGCTCTCACCAAGTGAATTATCTAGGGTGGTAAGCACTATGGTCCTGGAGCTTAGATAGGTAAATGTAGTAGGGAATTGGTCACTGAATTTAGACTTCAAGAAGATTTGTGTCCTCCTTCAAAGTCAAATAAAACTGACACTGAATTTTGATCCTGGGTAAATTCGCACTATGTGTTGTCTTATGTCTTCTTGACATTCCTTTATGAAATTCTCAATAACTAATTATCATAAGTGCTTCTGGTAGTTGTTGTATCTGGTACTTAAAAGAGAAGCTATACCAGTGACTTCAAATTGTGGAATGTGTGATTTAAATGGGGCTAACTGCATAATTTAACAAATCCCATTTGCTAACATCCCAACAGTACATATCAGCAACCTGAAGTGTAAATGTTAGTGTTACTCCAAATTCACATAACCAACAGAGTCTGCAAAACAAATCAATCATTAAGAATAATTAATGCTTATCTAGTCTGTGCACTGGACAAAGCAGACTTAGGAGCTCAGCAAGTTTTTGCTCATCAACTCTACACAAGCTACATAAATAAAAGATAAAGATAGCATGCAAATGCTTAAACCCATTAAATGTCAGCTGATTACCTCCTTAGAGCTGAGTGTTTCATTTTCTGGAATAGGCACTATGGGATGACTGGGCTGCTGAGCCAAGATGTCACAGGTTGGAGAGCATGAGATTAAAAAGAGGAAAAAGAAAACCATTATCAGTTCAATTTCTGTATGAAATATCACTAAAGTTTAATAATGAAAGCTAATACCCTCAGTCATGCAAAGGACAGCAAGGCAATGAGATCCCATATTTTTTTAGCAGGTTCCCCGTTGAACAGGCTCTCTCTTACTACTCCTTGTTTGTATGAAGTCTATTTCAAGGTATGGCCTGTTTTCTGTTATATCATATTCCCATAATTAAAAGGGTGGGGAAGGGATAAATCACTTTCCAATTTGAAAGAGACATCTCAAGTAAAAATCACAGCAACGGCACCTGGCTTATAATACATTTAGTATGAGATAATGTACTTAAAGTTATTTAAAACTGTAGCTGTATTTCTGTCACTTTGAAGATCTGCCTTCTTAAATCTCCTCTGAAAGAGCTCTCCTTAATCTTAAATTTCATAGGCATAAATCATAAAAACATTTAACTAAAAGATGTTGTATAACAGTAATTAGTATGTGCAGAAAGGAGTTTTAGATCTCAGTAATTTTCCAGTGTTTTGAGTATTATATGATTTGCATCTGAGTAATGAAGTTTGATGGATGTGACTCAAGTGAAGAACCATACCAATTTCAATAAGATTTTAATTAGAATACAGGTAAATAGATAAGCTGGAGCTTATAAAGGCAATGCTAAGATCATAAGCTTGTCAGGTTTTCCTATACAGTGACATAGAGACATCCTCTTTAGAGCAAAGGCTGCTGAAAGTATTGGGGTTTGGGTATTGTAGAAAAACAAGGTTGGAAGAAGCCTGCTATTTTCAATGCATCAAAGGCATTACTTTGGTTTAGTATTTAGATCAAATAGTAAATTAACAAATAATGTGTTGCTTAAAAATTATTGCTCTTGCCCTAAGAGAATTAATTTTGAAACTGTGCTTTTTTGATAAGCAAAACTGATCTGCTAAGCTGGCCCTATAAAGAAAGAAGAATAATGAAGTGGAATATACACTAATTTTTTGTAATTACATTATGGAACTGCTATGTAT
>NW_009259686.1:2110926-2125882 GCF_000687185.1 Egretta garzetta | reverse complement strand
ATTTACTTTTTTTTTTTTTTTTTTCAAAAATGAAAAGGCAAGTTAATAACTTTAGGCAATAAGTTTATTTAATTTATTTATTCAGTAAATTTAGATGAGGGTATCATTTTAGGCAAAGGAAAGGTAAGGAAGGGGTAAGGAGCCTAGACCCTCTCAGCAGCAACATCCCTCCCTCTGCCGCACACGTGGCTCCCAATTTCAGCCAGCACAGATGCCAAGGCAGCCCCCAGACCTTCCACCATGCTGCTGCTGCAGCACAGATCTTTGCAACAGACACAGGAGGTGTTAACAGTCTACATGGGAGACAAAAGTCCTGTTTTCAATCCCAACATCCGGCAGATACTGAGGGTGGGCAATCCTTGGTGATACACAGGTACAACGTTCTAGCAACATCAGCAATATCTTGGCAAGACTAGAGTTGAGTTACCTATTGCCTCACCAGAATATGGCATCTCTGTATTCCAGGCAAAGTAAGAAGGGTCAATCACAAAGACAAGAGGGAAAGTATCAATCATTTTCTGTTCACTTTCTGATGGGCGGCTAAGCTCTCTGAGAAGAATTGTCCACTGCTTGCAAGAAAGAAAAGCTCCCTAGTCAGGTAGTGATCCAAGAATGCAACAGCTCTTTTTCTCAAATTGCACAGAGAACCAATCAATGAAAAATGCACTTTTATTGTGTTATCTCGTCCTGGTCTTTCTTGCCAGTACTCATTGCCTACTGTGTTAATGTGTAATGCCTCTGAGTCATGATTCTGCCTTACTTTCTTCCTTGAGTATGAGGCCTCAAGTCCCTCCTTAGACCTGACAAAAGTAATGATCTTTTTTTTGTCCAAGAAATGTATTTGCTTCCTGTATTTTGATAGCATCCTCTTTTTAAACTAAAGAGCCAACATGTATAACAATCTCCACGGCAAGGGAAAATTATCTGCATTTTCTGGACAGACACTCTTAAGATTGATTATTTTGGAGAAATGCAATTGAAAGAAGACAAGTGAGAGGCAAACAAGGACCTTGCTGATTAATAATGGGGGGAAGAGGTTAATACAGGCTTAAGATTTGGAGAAAAACTGAACAATATACAGTTCTCCCTGTTTTCACAAGGCTTCTCTGACATAAAACCCCAGAAGTTACCATAGAAGAGTCTATACGTTCTAATAGTCAGGTGTCTGGAGACCTGATTTTGCCATGACATGGGGTCTAGTCTTAAGGAAGTCACATATGGCTACATTTAAAAAGAACTTTAAGTAGTACTTCAGTGAATATGGAGCACATATGCCAAGGGCTGCATCCTTTTGGCGAAATAATGCTTAGTCTTGTCTGTCCCTGAAAGCAGGGCATGGGGTTTTTCCCTGGAATTGTACAGCTCTGCTTCTGCCAGCTGGGTGACTTCATCCTAACAAGCTGGAGGCCAGTTCCCTGTGTTATTTCCATCAAGTGTCAATGTAATCTGAAATGTGTCAGCCTTTCTGTGGAAGAGGTCCTGTACCTGTCTTCCCAGAGTTTAACCAAGAGGCTACAGAGTCTTATTCTTTCCTCCCTGATTTTTCCTTACAAATATGATCTTTGTTGGGTAAGGACTGGACTCTTTTGGAAGAGAGAGAAGTTTGAATCTCTGTAGGGTGAGATGAGCACTGTAATCAGGTCTCTCACTACCTGGGCAAGTACTAAAGGAGGGCATTGGCATCTCCATGTTGTCTTCTCTGCATGTTGGTCAGCCCAGGGTATTTGGAAGACTTAACACAACAGATAGACGACCCAATTAAACTCAGCCTTGTACCCGAATCATAGTACAACTCACGGGTCTAAGCACAGGGTATCCTCACAGAGTATGGTCATTACTCTGCAAAGATGAGCTATCAACATCAGAGTACCAGAATGCAAAGTAGGCAAAATGAGGTGGGATTAACCCTTCCTTATTAGGCATTGGGTGACTATCATCCCTCAGAGTCATATAGGAACGTGCCCATTTCCACAAGATCTGAAGTGTGAATGCAACTCAGACTATGTACTTTTTATGGGTGTGTTGTCTTAGTGAGACCTCATCAAGCTCTGTTACCGTCAGTCTTTCATCTCCAGGTCAAAGCAGCTGGCAAGAAGCCCTGTTTTATTCTACAAATGTAAAAGGATGGCATCTGTTGATGGTAGAAGATGACAATATTGCTTTTACAGTTTCTACTCTTTTTTCCTTTGCCAGTTACAAAATTCTGCATTACCCTTACAAGGTTAATTAATAATACTTAACTTTTCCAGATGTCACCCAGTTTTCTAGTAATGTGACATTTTCTTTACTATCTCTAAGAACAGTGAAAAAGCAACCTAAACATCTGCATTTGTGGCTGCAAAAGTTGTACTGAGGAGAGCAGAATATCCTGACAATATAAAAGCATTTGCAGCATGTAAGTTCAAAGGGAAATTATATACCTGGCCAAAATAACCTCTTACGGGCTCAGTCAAAGCTTAGAAAAAAAGTGGTTATATAACATCTTAGTTAGACCTTTGTTCATTTAGCTCTGTAGAGTAATCAGCAAGACATATTTGCCTTTAAAAGGTCAGTTTATCTTTATTGTGCTATGAATCACAGCTGCCTCTGAACTAATATAAAGCTTTCTGAGGTGTTCTCAATATAAGACCTTTTTCATAAATCTAAGTCACTCCCTAGAGGGTCTGCAACCTTTGCTAATTGAGACACAGGTTTAGAACTCTTTGGACCAGTGAGAGATAACGTCCATAAGAAATGAGAATGTTTCAACTATAGTAACCAGAGAACATTCACATATACGCTATTCTTTCAAACTACTCCATTAAGTCTTTAATCCACTTTGAAAATAAATTAGGTACTCTAGACTTTTATGAAACATAGAGTCATTCCTTCACAATAGGAAAAATTACTAATTTCTCAAAGACTACAAATGTTTATGTATACATGTATAACAAGCAAACTTTATAAAACAATTTTATAGATAGCCACTTTTTCTGAGTACAAGAACAAGAAATCTAGGGTACCAATAAATGGTAAAACACCCACAGCAACAGAGCAAGGTCTACCTTTGACTAAGGGGAAAGAAAATATGTAATGGAAAGGGACAATTTATAATTGTGATGTCTATGGTCTCTCTGAAATGACACAGTATAAAATCCATTTCAAAGATTCAGTCACTTAAGCACCCAATTCTTTTGCACCTTTCACCTCTCAATAAAAGAAAATGTAAAGTAGAAATGGTGATCACAACAAAGATTTATAATGTGCCTTCAGCCACGTATGCAATGGAACATTCTACCTGACTTACAAATCATTATTATGCACTACTGTACCTGTAAGCATTTTTAACCTGAAGATTTCAAAACTCCAGATACCAATAAGTACCTGCACAAGAGGGAAAACTGGCACGCAGACATGGTTCCCTGACAGGTTCTCGCAGGACACAGCCCTGGAGGGCACCAGAGTGGGGTGAGACTGACAGATTTGTATCTGAATACCAGGGGCTGGAGGAGTTACAGGGCTTTGAAGCAGGGATTCCTTATCGCTAAGTGGAGCTGGAGGGAGGGAGATGTATCCAAGCCCAGCAGTGCATTGATTTTCCTTGGGCTGCCTTTTCCCAGGCCAAGTTCAACTTCTCATGCAGGGCTAGTATACGATGGAATTGGCTGGGGATTTTCTGCCACATTGATTTTTCAATGAAAAATACTAGCAACAGAAAAATGAAGCTTTCTGCAAAACATTTTGATGTATCTTGCAAATTCTCACTAGTCATTTAGAAAATTAAAATGAAGTGTTTATTCGTAAGCAATCCTGTCCATAACCAGTATATTGTGTTTTCTGGCCTGGATGTTTCATTTTGGATCACTTCCATAAAATATTAAAATGTAATTCACTATCAGTGCACTTTATGGCAATCATGATAAGAGCCTCTATTTTCTGCTGTGGGCTAATCAAGCTCTGCTGTTCCTCAGGAAGCTAATTTCACCATAGACGATTGCAGGAGCTGGTGGCCAGCAAGGCCCGTAACAAAGACTTGAGGCGTGAGGGCCACAACCCCCACACTCATAGAGTAAGACAGCAGAGGGGACAAACATCTTCTGATCACATGGATTAGAACTATCTGCTTTGAGTTCATTCATATAAACCAAATGATGCATATTGCTCTCTGGAGTATTGAAATGTTTTCAAATTTCATCTGTATTGGAAAGAAAATTCCAGAATTTCCAACAATACCAGTGCTTGAAATTTCCCTCAGCATATTGACTGTGAATTATTTTTGGACCCACAGAAATCAAGTCATTGCTTAGAAGAGACGATGCTTCCCTGCCCCAGGAAGGGGCTCATTGCTCATTGACTGATAACAGCCAAAGAACTTTAACTGCTTTCCAGGTGGGAGTGTGAAATGAAATGGATTTAATTTTCTGAGCTGACCTTCCCCCACATGTTTTCTTCCCAGATTAGCTGCAAAACTGAATAAATCCTGTTTTCTGAGTAAGCTTCTCATGCAACAGAGATCTTTGACCTTAGCTACTTTAAATCCAAACCACGAACTTTGACTGAATTTTCAAGAGGGTACATGTGTAACTGTCACCTACTATATTAAAATTTGTATTAAGTTCATATTCTGCTTGTCATATACTACTAAAAGGATAGTCACTCTTTAATTAAGAAAAAGAGAAAGCTAGTACTATAATTTACGGTTTATCATGTATGACCTCTTCATCAAAGTTCAGAACACTTTGCCAAAAAGAAAAAAAACACTAATGCTTGAAGTTTGTAACATCTCTGTAACATAGGTAGATACTGGCTTCTTTAATTCAAGTTCCAAGTATGTACTTGGAATTTCACCAAAACTAATTATATTTTATGTATTTTTTAACATAACTGGAAGTGGAGTTAATTAAGGCCATATTTCAGAGTACACATTATATCAATACCTGCAATAAAAGTTAAGTGAATTCTAATTGTTCCAATTTGTCCTTTAAAATGTAGAGTTTCCAAAGGTTCATCAGCTCACTGTTACTTTTCCTTGATACCTCGGAAAACTTTTTTACAATCTAAAAAACCAGCAGGAAACTGTCTAGAAACATCTGTGTTCAGTGAGGTCTAAGATACAAATTTCTCTATAGCCCTGGGTGTTTTGGGGCAGTTTGCATTAATTATCTTTTTTTTTTTTTCTTCAGTCTTCGTTTTCTCACTGTCTTCAGTAAAAAATATTCAAGTATCATTTTTGTTTCTCATACAGGTTACATGTCTGCCAAATCTTGTTTGACTTTTTTCACTCAATAGTATGTTTCTGCTTTTGCTGTTAATAACAGTGTTTACCTCTGTGTGGCTTCTGTTCTTTGTAATTGTGTCTTTTGGTTTTATTACTGTATTACAAGCAAAGACATGTCCCCAGGTTGCAGTTCCCTTTTGCCAAATCATTAATAGAGATTATTTTTTAACATTCCTATTTTCTATGGTTTCAAATTCCCCTAGAAATAGAATTGTATCCGGTCCAAATCCAGTCATGGATCAGGATCCTAGCATCAGAAGCAGCCTCCGAGCTATGGCAAGCTTGCCCCCATCACCATGAGGCATGTCATGGAACCCCCTTCATAAACCAACAGAGACATTAGAAGAAGATACTAGGAATGTTGTAGTGTTTGGGCAGTTGTGTTTCCTTTGGTTGTTTTTCTAAGATGTGCATTCATGTATTAATCTGAGGATACAGAAGGCTAAGATAAAGACATCTCAGAAATGAGTTGTTAGCTAGGGCCAGATTTTTCTTGATATTGGTTACATATTAAAAATGTCTGCCTGAAACCCACTATGCAGAAGACTAGATGCGATCATCCTAGAAAGCCGGGCATAAGACTGAACTCAAGTTTTATATTATGTGGAGATTTCTAAGAATGAAGACAAAGCATTTTAAAGCATTTCTTAACGCTTAAGACTGGTTTAGGCTATCCCAGCAGAGATAGCCTAATATAAGAACACAAAAAGCAACAGAAGTGGCTGTGTGTTCCAAGAGGAAACATGGACACTTCCGGGCACAGTGTTCACTGGGAAGCACATTTCCATTTCTAAGCATAGAAAATGTCTGCTGGGGTTTGATCCTGTTTCATTCAAGAAACAACATTTTGTGTGCATGTTTTCTAAATTAACAGAAGTACACCAAAGAAATCCCAGGGCCCTACCATCCACAGCTTCTCCTAGTGGAAATAAGACAGCAAGGTTCCCAGAATTGCCTAACTACTCAGGACAAAAGGAGTGACACAGTAACCAATTGCTTTTTTTTTCCTTTGGAACAGCTCTCTCTGCAGGAGTGGGCAGCAGAGTTCTTGTCAGGCAGTGCCAGACTTAAGACATCTTCACGTTAAGTGCATGCTGCTGTGCCTCCTGTTGAGATGAAGTTACCTTCACGTTCTGTTGCTAATTTGATGGCTTTGAAGAAAGCAATTGATTACTAAGTTTTCATCCTTCTAAAGTGCTTTAGGAGAAATGCTTTTCTTTAAAGATGAGCTGAGAAGAACTCTAGAGGCATTTTCTGTAGGTATTATCAAACCAAGTCGAAAGTGATAGAAATGTCATCTAAGTATGATATGATTAAAATAGCTCACTAAACCCAAACAATGTCATAAAAGAATATACAAAGGAGACACAACAATATTATGCATTAATATTTTCCTGACAAGGAGGACCAATTTGTAGTACAGCACTGATGAACTGGCTTGTTTGCCTCTGATTTCTTTTTCTACACTAAAGCAATTTTTCTGTATCACAGATACAAGAAGGTTGATCAACCACAATACACCTACACAAGTACAGCATTTAAATATCAAAGTTCAAAAGAGAGAGAGAAACTCTCTTCTAGAAATAAAAGCAGCTGGGATGATGTCTGGGAGAAAAGTGCTTTTCCATGGCAACCCTGAAAGGCTGCCGTGTTCACAGAATGTCAATTCCCACTATGCTACTATTAATCAAATACAAACTCCAATGAGTAGGAGATTGGATGGTGAGGTAAACACCACTGATTTCATTTAAAAAATAATAAAGATTCCCTTTAAATATTCTGCTTACTTATGAGCCTGCAGACCTGCAAATGATTATAGAAGGCTGACACTTCCAAAACAACATTTAGTGATTTTAAGAAAACTCCATTTAGGTCCAGGAAAAAAGCTAAATTGGCTTAAGCCCAAAGTTGGACATTAAAGAATACTTGTCTTCTGCAAACTTGGACCTTTATTCTTATACGTAATGTCTGATCAGGTACAGAAACAGTAGTTTTTTAACATTTCTCACCTCTTGCAAATAGACAGTTCTCCCCAATCTATTTTCAGTGTTGTGCTGCTAAATATTTAACCGACAGGGAGATTTTCACAGGGACATACACAAGCTGTGCTCAGCCCTTGCTGACAGAAAGAAAAGGCAATTTGATAGTCAGTAGGGATTGAGAGGTGATCCCCAGCTGCGGGAGCTACACCCGCTCCTCCCTTGCCTCTTCACTCGGGCAGGTCATTCCTTTCTCCTTCCAAATGACAGATGTTTTCCCAAAATCTAATGCTCTCTACCCTGACAGATATTTACATCAGTTCTACCTCCATATAAATCATGGAATCGTAGAACAGCCCAGGATGGAAGGGTCCAACATTATGTGGGAAAGGGAGCCTAGATGAGATTATCTAGCACCCTGTCCAAACACATCTTAAAAACTTCCAGTGATGGGGACTCCACCACATCTCTGGGGAAGTTGTTCTAGTGATTCATTGTTCTCACACAACGATGAAACCTCTTCCAATGCAAGTTGTGCCCATTGTCCCTTGTCTCCGCCATGTGGCTCCTTGGGAGGAGAGAGCCTTTGTGCTCTGTGTAGCCACCCTTTAAGTACTGGAATACTGTGATGGAGAGAGGAGAAAAGACCTGACTCCTTCAAGTCTCTCCTTATAGGGCAGGTTCTCCAGCCCTTTGAACATTTTCATGGCCCTCCTTTGGACTCTCTCCAGTCTGTCCGCATCTTATTGAATTGTGGAGACCAGAACTGGACACAGTACTACAGGTGCAGAGTTGTGCTCTTCCACCCTACACAGTCCTCTGTTAAAGGTTGGAGGGATTCCCAGAAGTAGCATGCTTTGTAGTTAACCACAGAGCTGAACGTTACCTCAAGCTCTCTATCACTGCAATCATTGTGCTGAAGTCTAACTCCTTGAGATGTTTATTCCAATCACAAGGAAAAGAATTTTTTTTTTTTTATAATAAAAAGTTCAACTCATATAACTATTCAAGACCAAGGAGTGTAAATAAGAGCAGTAGCACCTGGTGCTTGGGGGCCGGGCTGGGGAAGGAGAGGACATGGGAGATGACAAGGCCAGTGAGAACAGAATCAGCTCACTTGAATGGGCAACATTTTTATTTCAGAAGCAGCCTGTGCACAGATGAGAGGAGAGAGCCTTCTCTGCTCTTCTCCAAGCAGAAGGACAGACACAATACCTTGGCTCCCACTGCCTCCTCCCATCAAAGCTAAAATGACATTGTGAAATGGGGCACAGCTTATGGATTTCATCCCTCTGAACAGTTATAGATAGACTTCTGCCAGGTCTGTCTTTCAGCTTGACCTGTGTATTTCCATCAGCTATAAAGATTCAGGTACTCAGTGGAGCTTCAGACAAAAACAACCTGGCACTGGGTCTAGTCTGCCTAAACAGCACCACAGTGTCCCTTCGGTAAAGCACTTCAGCTAGAGACAGCTGTTATTTTCTTATGCCCCGAGCCAACAAATGAAATTATACTGGTTTTAGGTGCTCACTGTATCTGGCCTCCCTAATAGGAGACACAGGTGATCATTCTGTTTTTTCCAATATGCCATTTTTTTATTTCTGACGGAACACTTGTTTGAGGTTATTTTTTAATGAAAGTACGGGTGAAGAGCAGCACCTCCATTCACTGGCACATCCTGTCCGTTCTCAATAGTGTATTTACAACATATTTTAAATGATTGTAAGAATTTATGTCAGCGGCTTTTGCCCTCTAGTGGAAGATGAAGGAAAATACAACATATCATTAGAAATGTAACATAAATATAGATTGACCATGTGGACACTGACCATGTGTTTACTGGATGGCTGGAGAGACAGCAGGTGAGTCACAGTGCATATTATCCCTTATCCAAAGGATGAGGAATGGAGAGGGAGAACTCCAGGGAATTTAAAGAAATGACAGTCCAGGTTTAGTAGAGAATGGAAAGAAATCCCCATGATGTCAGGATGGTTTTTATGGAAGAGGTCTAGTAGTTTGAAGTTTCAACATCTGATACTGTGTCTACTGTACTGTGTTTTCTGTTACTTCAATTATTTATGGCAATAAATTAAGTAATTTCTTTTTAAAACCATGAATAGCTCAGGCTGTAGTTAGGTGGTACAGAAGACAGCATTATTGCAAGGAATAATGGGCAAATATTGTCAGGGTTTTAATCAACATATAATGACTCAAATGTTAAACATTGATCATGTGAATAGGATCAAAATTAATCTTCCTTTGGTCATCAAAGAATGTTAATACCACAGACCAAAACAGAAACATTAAAAAATATTTTAAGGGGTGAATATTTACTTTTTGTGTAAATAAACCTCTGTTTGTTTTAAACAAGCCCAGTATTGACATCTGACTGTTCTGTTTTCCAAGGTATTGGGCCACACCTACCTAGGGAGTAACATCAGTTCAGAAATACAATAAATTTTACTAAAGCTATATACTACCACAGCCAGTAATGCTTAAAAATCTTACCTACCTCTGACGATTGAGTTGTCTCATTTTATATCAGTTAACCTTATCTTCATCAGCTGAGACTTTAAAATTATTGCAAATAATTAATTAATTAAAATTATTTTAAACACTAGGAAACAATCAATGGTAAATTGAGATATACTGACAATTTTCCAAAGGAGTCTCAAAAAAGTTGTTCATCTCAAAAACCTTTGTCATTCTCACCAATACTTCTTCAGAAGATCTAAGTATTGTATTTTTTGTACCTATCATGGTTAACATCACGGGTTCCCATGGGTTTTCACTATATTTTATGGGATGGAAGAGAGAACTTGCCCCATTAACTAAATTAAGGGATGCACTTGGAGAAACACAAGCATTATTGCATGTGATCTTGGCCGAAGTCAGGAGCCTATTTCACTTACACAGTGAGAGAGATGGCAGTGGGAAGTCAACCAGAAATCCAAACATGTGAACTTTTTTGCTTAAATTGTCCCAGCAGGTCAGTACTAGGGCCTCATCTAAAACACAGCCCTCCCAATTAGCTTCCTGATGACATAACTATTCAAAATGCTGCTGCAGAAGTATTTGAAGTAAAATTAAATGATCCTCTGAGTTTTTCTTTGATAGAAGACAGCACTCTTCCATGAATTCTGGGCTATGGATGATGCTGCTCAACCCTGGAAGGTTGCAGACTTAAATGGAGAGTCAGAGTTCAATATGGAAATAAGAATATGTAAAATATAGATAATATATAAATATATATAAAATATAAAAATGAAATAAAATCTATTTATAGATGTGCAAAGCTTACAGGAAAACCACGTGAAATACCTTTGCTAACAGCGGACAGTAAAAAATGACCCAAGTAAGAGAGCAAATTTTTGTTGTACAGGGAAATAGAAAAAAATCAGAGATAAGGTAGCTCTCATATTTACGTTGTACAGGAAGAAAATGTTAACATCAGAGAGGTGTGGCTGCATTTATCAGTTTGCAAAGCTCACAAAGGTGGCTTGGAATGACAAAAGTTCCTTGAGACAAAAAACTGTGGGTGAAGAGGCCTCATAATCATTGCCATATGGGTGGAACACAGAGACACAGGCTGGGCTGTCCTATGACTTCTGCATTTAAGAGAAGGGAGTTGGGTGCACAGGGCTATAGGAAATTGGAGCAGCAGCAAAATTTTCTAATTTCAGCAGTTATTCAGCAAGCATATCGCTGTTTGAGAAAACAGCTATTATGACATACCTAAAAATTACACTATTTTAATTTTCTTCAGACAACTTTTCCCTGCCTTCAGCTTCCTATACAAATTGCTGAGTTTCTCGTAGTGATTTCATTAGCAATAGCAAGTACCCATTTTCACTATAAAAACTGGCTTCAGCAATCATGTGAACTGTTTGTTTGTTCATGTGAATGCCCTGCAATGAACCAGGAAACTTGTCAAACAATACTTGATCATAAAATCATTGCTGCCTAAATAAACATGCCAGCCCAGTTTAGTAAAAATTGAAACAGAACAAAACCCAGTCTAGCAGATGTGAAAAGGTTCTTTTGTTCAAAGACAGAGCGGAAGGTTGGTTATAGTTTAGTTTTAGTCTATCCGAGTAAGTGGGTAAAATGGTAAATTCTATAAATCGCACAGGACGGAGGGGCCAACTTCAGACACTATTCACATTGCCTATTAACCTAAATGATGTTTCTAGTCAATGGAGAGAGAAAGGCATTTCCAGGCATTTCTTCAGAGTCTGATGGCTGACCAACATATATTCTCTGCAGAGGCAATACTTCTCTCCAAAGAAGTCTCAGCTCCAATGTGCTAAAAATTAGTAACGCATATTTCACACTGCTGCTTCCCCTGATGAGGAAACCATGACATAGCCTAAAGAAACAGCACCTAATGCCTGCGTTTTAACCTCTTGCATCCCAAATAAAGTACACTGTACATCTTGGAGTGGGATTATCTCTCCTGGTATCAAGGTTTGAGCATTTGCAGCCAGATTCTGTGTTAGAAAAAGAGGACATGGGAGGGATGCATCAGAGGGGTCCAAACAGCATCTTCTATGGACTTCCACAACTGATGCTTTTCTAAGAGAAGACAAGGGGTCTCTTGAGGTATTGTAAATACTTTGTGCCACCTGCTCTTCAAGAAGACTTCAGTTAAGACATAGGATCCAGTTTTCACCTTACAAAGCTCATGAGCCAGCCCTGTCACCCACACACCTTGGACTACAGAGATTTTGCCTAACTTCTTCATTGCTGTTTCAAAGAAGACACAAACGTCAGCAAGGGTGCGATTCCTTTTGCATTGGGAAGAGACAACTGCTTGTCAGGATGACAGATAATGCCACTGGAAAGGCCTGTATTTCTCTCAGGTTAGCCTCCCTTCCCTTAGTCCCCAAGAAAAAAGAAATAGCCCGTTACTTTAACATGGGTACACATTAAAATTAATCTGAGCACAAGGGTTGAAATAGATTATTTCCCCTTTAGAGAACAAATAGCTTGAATGAAGAGTGGTGGGAGCCCTGCACTAGCTGTCTGGATGAAGCAAGCCCTGACACAAGCTGCGCCAAGGGAAGGAAAAGCAGTAATATCTCCAGGGATACTGGAGACACAGGCTCCTCTGAGATGCATCTCCCAGAGCACCTGCCAGCACTGAATCCTAGTGATTCAGCTGAATTCTGCCTAGAATTAAAAGGATAAAAGCCTGACAAAGTTCTTGAATCACACCACACTTGACGCTCACCTTATTGTACAAAGAGTTGTGACTGTAAGGGCTATAAGGATTCTCATGAACGTCACACATGATGGAAGACAAGTGGCTGAAAGGTCCAGGGTTTAGACAGTCAGTGAGGGAGATGGACGGAGGACGCAAAGGGGACTTAGTTGGAGGGATCAGTTTAGTTGGATACAGAGGGTGTAGGAGAGCAGTCTCCTATGAAAAAAAAAAAGAAAAGTAAACAGAAACAGATTAATGGATGCAAAAAAGAAGCTTTGGACAGAAAGCAAAGTCCTTATCTTGCATCTTTTTTACATTTCATAGGGCTTGATGATTAACTAGGAAAGATACTCTACCTTCATATCAATACAATTGCTCTACACTAAGCACTTTCATTGGCATGAAACTACACACAAAAAAACCCCTGAACTACATGTCCCATTAAACCAGTTATTTTGACTGGAGTCCAGTGCATCTCCCTTCTGCAGCTCAGTGATGTTCAAGTGGCAGAAAAGGGAAGCCCAGAAGGGTCTCGTGCCAAGATAAAATGCAGACATTGGGGGACATTTTCTGAGAGGGTGGATTGGAAGTAAAACCAATCTGAAAACAGTATCTGAGAGGTAGTCTGCCTTATCTACCTACTAGCAGGAGCACTTCAGGCTTTTAACAAAACTCTAACAAGTTTTTTCAGCCTTCTAAAACCAGTGAAGGGGCACACGCAATATATTTCACTACTGCAAGTTGTTAGCAGTTAATAGTGTTTCTGGTTAAAAAAAATACATACGTGCTTTTTGCACCTAAAGGATAAAATCATTTTTCAAAATTGATTTTTAAAAGATGTGGGACAGAGTCAAGGAGGCATACCCAGCTTTTGGCACAAATCTCGTGCGTAGGTTTTGTCAAGGCCATTGTCACAATACATCTTGAATTCGCACCCGCTTGGCTGGCTGAGTCTAGAGGAGAAACTCCCTTGCACGCTGGGCCTTTGACCTCAAGACCCAGAAAATTTGTGACAAGAGCTGTGATTAGTTCTGGCAGAAGCTAATGCATCGCCCACCAAAAGAGTGAGCGTGAGCAAAAGAGCAGATCAGAGCCCAGCAGCAGCAAGAGCAGCTGGAAGGGGACCAGGCATCAGTCGCTTCACACCGACCTTGCCTCCTGCTGCTCCTCCTCAGAGGCACTAGCCCTACTTCTGTTAATGATAAACCTTGGCAAACTAGCCTCACAGCTTCACGCCAAGGGTAACTAATATCTTTTTAGTTCATCCTTATCTTCCTTTTCCATTGCCCAAGGCAGTTTATTTTTTTTAGTGACAAAGAAGCCTATGTATGTTCTTGTTAATAAGTATTCACAAGGGCATGAATTTTCTAACTTTCATTATGAGTTTTTTTCATGCTTCTATGTAACAAAGTGCCCTTTTTTTTTCCCCCAGAAAAGACTCTGTTTCCCCAGTTTGAAATAAAAGATTTCATGAAGCTGCCACGTCAGCATTGCTCATGAGTTACATATACTTCCAGTATATTTTATGGTCCTTTTTTGAAAAAGTTGGAGCATACTTACAAAATTCCTCAAACATTACTGAAATGTACTAAGTGAGAGGAAAAAAAATCTTTCTCATGACAGGGACATTACCATCTCCAGTAAGGGCATCTAAAAATGTGGGAAGCTTAATACTATCAGATTGGAACTTCAGAAATACCACACTCTGTAACAAGTGTTTGATGGGGCGATAATCACTGAATAGCCAGTGCTACAGGTTGTATATGTCCTCAGGAAAAAAAAAAAAAAACAATATGGCAGCAGCATAATGAGGTAATATGAGAAAAATCCAAAGTAAAATGAGATTTTTCCCTGGTTTATAAACTTTATTGGCACACCAGTGTCAATCTATATACAGCATACCCAGAACACAGATAAAAAGATCTATCTGTGAGCTGAGCTACATCCTTTCCAGATGATCTTTACTAATTTAGAAATCTCTTTTTTCTCCATCCATTACTTTGGATTATCTGCATGAGAACAGCTGCCTGTTAAAGCAAAAATTACTTTTTTTTTTTAACAAGGGAAATGGCCTTTTCCACACGGGAACATTTCTTAATGAAGTGAAAAGCAAACAAGCTACTCTCTGTTGTGCAAAAAACTGTGTGTTCAACACAGGGACATGAAGCTGAACGTCAACAGTTACAGCTGGCTGCATCATTACGTCTCAGACTGAATGCCACCCACATAGTCACCAGTGCTTGGTGTCACACTAGCAGGAAGGGAAGGTACTGCGGAGGTCTAAGAAAAACCAAAAGAAAGAAGTTAATGAAGCTGTTGCCATCTGGAACCTCATCTAGTCTGCGCCATCCTGAAAGAGGCAGCCTGAAGGGGTCTGTCCTTTCAAGATAGGCTGGGTGAAGGAGGGGCAGCAATGTCAATGTCACCCAGGGAGGGTGTTGTTGGGAACGGTATTAGAAAGAAAGGAAAAGAAAATGCAGAGAGAGGGAGTGAACGGAAATGTAAGAGTTGAAC
>NW_009259686.1:2097502-2110835 GCF_000687185.1 Egretta garzetta | reverse complement strand
AATAGGAAAATCTCAAAAATACCCCAGGGAAAATCAGTACCAGTATGAGCAGTTCTGCCCTCAGCAGCAGTAGATGCCCAGCTGCAGTAGATGCCTGCTAAATTCTTATTCAAGGACAAGTGGACTATCACCAGCTCTTCCACAGAGAGCAGAAAGCCTAGCTGCTAGTCTCCTAGTTTTAGTCCACACCTCCCATATCCCATGAAAGCAGTCAACTTACCTGATTAGGGGGTCATATTGGTGGGAATACCTCCCACTCGTTAGCAGCCAGTCGCTGTGCAGCCAGAAATGCTAACTACAGAGAGCGGGTGAAGAGAGGGAATGAGTGTCTAATGCGTGAATGAGGGAATGAGTGTCTAATTCTATGTCCTTACAGGCTAACCCCATGGCTAGAGACCACTGCTGCGAGTTCCAAATTGTTGTCCAGGCATGGAGCCCCATTTTGCAGGCAGTGCTGCAGCCTTCTTACAGGCACTACAACCCCTCCGGAGAGTTTCAGAGATGCTGTAAGATTGCCAACATCCTCACGTGCGCACCCAAGTGTCCTCCACACACAAGGGACTTATAGCAGCACCATAAACTGACTCTGAGAGGCAAGAGCTGAAATTGCAAGCATGGGCTCTGATGTAAGCACATGCTTTTGTGTTTTCCCTAGAATCTGGCTATCATGGTACTATTAATTATTATATCAGACCACCACTAGAATCATATAACCGTTTCTTGCACAAACATAACCAGTTCTTGTCAAGTCAATGAATCCCTCTGAATACAGGCCTAAGTAGTTCCTTTTTCAGAACAAAGATGTCTTAATAGAGGACTCCCAAGATAAGGGGTATTTTACAGCAACCTGAGGTATGTCGTAGGTTAGGAAAAAATGCTAATTCATCAGTACTTCAAAGTGTATGTAATTGTTCTTTTAAATAAAGGGAGCAAAACTGAACGTATTCATTGTGAAATTAACTTTTCCATCCATCAAAGTCAGTGTGCTATTTCTTTAGTTCATTTTAATTCATAGCTTTTATATAAAAAAATTTTGGCTTTTGTTATAACAACGACATTTATTCATGGACTTATGATATCCTCAGTATTTCAGTAATATGTACCATAAGTAATTTATAAGGTGTAAGTTGATTTCTTTTCACAATTAGTTTCAAATATCAGAAAGCTTCTGAGTATGGCAATAACCCCAGGATTTTATTTGCCTGAAGATACAAAGTCTGGTGATTGCATCATTCCTTCATCAAAACAGCTCTAGCCAGCAAAATCAGTTCCCAGCCCTGGTGAAAGGGAGTTATGAACCACGCCTGCCTTTGCAGTGGGGTCCTGCTGAGGTGGGATAGACCAGAAGTTCTCTAGCAGCAGCTCCTAGTCAGCTCTCTTCCAGAAGGTTTTCAGTAAGTTAAAGCATGAAAAACTCACTATGAACTCACACGTAGTCTCTGTAGTCAAATATTCACTGTCAACCTCAAAAGTTAAGAAGCAAATTGTAAATAATAGAATCATAGAATGGTTTAGATTGGAAAAGACCTTTAAGATCATCAAGTCCAACCGTTAACCTAACACTGGCATCCCACCACTAAACCATGGCCCTAAGCACCTCGTCTACCCATCTTTTAAATACCTCCAGGGATGGGGACTCAACCACTTCCCTGGGCAGCCCATTCCAATGCTTAACAACCCTTACGGTGAAAAAATTTTTCCTAATGTCCAACCTAAACCTGCCCTGGCACAACTTGAGGCTCTTTCCCATTGTCCTGTTGCCTCTTACCTGGGAGAAGAGACCAACATCCACCTCACTACAACCTCCTTTCAGGTATCTGTAGAGGGCGATAAGGTCTCCAAATAATAATTTGTATTAATTTTTTCTTCTATTTTACAGAAACTCGACACTCTGTAGAAACCTATAGAATAAGAAACCTTCTAATGCCAGCCATACATGTTGCTGGAACCCACTGATGCTACAAATAAATCTGTTTGTAATGCTGCAGTACTCTTGAGAAATGCCGGGAATGTCCTACAGCAAGTCAGAGCTATGGGGAGGAATGGAAAGAACTAAAATGAAAATCTTTTTAAAAATCAGTTATAAAAGGAAGAAAAGACTGCTGTTGCTAAAGTCTCTCTCTAATGTGACTAGGGAGGCATAGAAGTAAGAGAAATTCAGTTAGTAAGGTATTTTATTCACATCATGTCTGGCAAGAGGACTACTGCTTTCATTTTACTACCCTCCAGATGGAAGATCCAGAACATACGGCATAGGTTAATAATAAGCTCCTACAGGGCCATTCAGATGATGTGTTGCAGTTAAGGTTTAATTCACAATAATCCACACAAACACAAATGCACGAGAAAAGGCTGACAGAATAATTTATCTGGGATTTCTCTGAGACAATGTCTCATACAGGTCAGCAAAGATCAAGATATGGTTTTGCAAAGTGACCCTATGGCTTTATGCAGCGGTCTGTGGGAGGAGGTAGCACTGGCTGCCTGTTAATGCCCCTTGTGTGCAGTAGGAGAGCAGTTCCCTCAAGTTGTAGAGGGACCCAAATACAGAACTGGGGGAGCCACGCACTGGGAGTGACACAGAAACTCACTGGGGCTCGTCCACAGCCTCCCTTGGAGAGGGAGGAGTGAACCTTGCCCAGTCCTTGCTGTCCTCATTTCTCTTTAGGGAGGATTCGGATCCAGACCCCAAATGGAGGAAGCGCATTCAAGTAGATCTGATCCAGACACTTAATTGACAGGAAAGCACAGGATTCCCACTTTCTCATGTATAGTGTTCCCTATGGACATAATTAAAAGACCCCCTGCTCAACATACGGGTTTTTAGATCGCCACAAAAAATGTCCCTGTGGAAAGCCCAGCTGCCCATCTCCAGCTTGGAGACTCTCCTCCAGGAGCCAGGTGCTCCTCAAGGAATCATCTAACTTTGCAAGAACCAAGAGACCAGGACAAAATAAGGATCTAAGATTATTCCATCATCTTTAAGGAAACTAGCTGAAGCTACAAAATCCTTCGAAGAGTTACTCACCTGCTCAGTATCTTGATCGCCGATTTCTTCAAGGTACTTTTTAAAAGGATTGGGTTGATAGGGTTCCTCCTTTTGCTGTGCAGTCTTTCCTTTCACCAGCACAGGACGAATGACACCGGGTTTTGTCTTGACCCATAGCACACCCAAGAGAAAAGAGATGGAAGGAAAAAAGAAATAAAATACTTCACAATTTACAGAATATTATTATACAAGTCAATTCCAGTGAGGGTGTAACAACTAGACTTTTTTTTTTAATTTTATTAATAACATATTTCACCACCAAAATTATTCAGGTGTCATGCTGCCTGGCCTACTTTTAATACGGATTGCAGACAAAAATGGCAAGAGCTGATTTTATGCACAGAACCTCATCACTGACATCTGTTTGCTACTAACACAAAAATAGATGCTGGGCTGTCAAACTATTGTTTGTGGGGTTTCTTGGGTGTTTTTGTTAGCTGTTCAACTGCTTCTTGACACGTTCATCAAGTCACACTTTATGCACAGCCCTACGTCTGCTTTCATGCTGCAAATTCTGTTCTGGGCTCCTCAAAACGGTAGCTGTGGGAAAAGGAAGGGACACATGTGATGCTGTAAACTTACACCCAGGCAGCAACATAATAGGGGAAAGTCTTTCTGGGGAATAATACCAGTGATTGCATGCTGGATTTGGACAGTATCTTTAAGGGTTCACTTGGAAAAGTATCATTTTAGAGAATTTAGTCAGCACGGATGTGTGATGCCCCTCATTTCAGACAAACCAGATTATTTAATCAAGAAAAAATTTCTCAGTTAGCTACCAGCCAACCAAAAAATTGACTATTAACTTGTCAATGTAGTACATCTGTGATTTGCAGAATTCTTACAGTAACGTCTGATGGATTGTGGCATAAACTCTAAATGGAGGCTAGAGCATAATTTTTAAATAGACAACTTGTTCAGTAAGCAAAGAAAAGGAAGCAAAAAGCGTACTTTTTCACTGGGATTTGGTAAGTACTGAAGTCCGGGGCAGGGGGAGGGGGTGTGGGGGGTGTGTGTGTGCCTGTGATTAAATTTAAACTTTTCAATAACCCAGCTATATTATTCTCTGTGACAGCTACCCCATAGAAAATGGGTGGTCTTTGTCACAACTGACCTCGATAACAACAGGACTGCTGCTGAGGTCCTCCTGCAGCTGCAGCCCAGAGGGGCAGCTTGCCCGGCTGGCACTGAGAAACAGGTACTGTCACAGCTCCTCATCCTCAGTACCCAGCAGGGTATAAAAATGCAGAGAAGAAACTTGATTCACCACCAGATTTATTTTTAAGATTTAGACTATGTATATTTAATAGCACCATCTGCCTATTTACAAGAGCAATACACCTAAGCAGTCTGTCTAGGAAAAAAGAAGCTTACTATGAAAGTAAACTTCAAATGATGCAGCTTAGATTGCTGGATGGGTTGTGTAAACTGAGTTATTGGTCACTTTAAAATTAAATCTGCAGGCATCCAACCAGGACAGGGCAAGAGGAGTGCCCATCGGAGTGGAAGGGTGCAGGAGGCTGGAGATGTCCCATGTCTTGTGCTTCTGCCTCTACCCTGGGAAAGGGCAGAGCAGTGCCCAGGGGTTGAGTGGAAGATGGCAGAGGCATGAGGAGCACAACCTGCCTAGAAGAGCATGGCCCAGGCAACAAAGTATCTTCCCTTAGCTTCTTAGCTTTGTGTTTTATCCCCTCCCTCCTTTCCAGAGGTTGAGGGCCTTTCATCTGCCTCATCAAATAAGAAGAAACATATTCAACTGAAAGCAATAAGTAAGCCATGAGGTGATATTAACTTTTTTAAAAGAGTAATGACTGCCAAGTTGCATTAAAAATTTAAACTTTTTCACTAAGAAGGTCAACTTAGTGAAAGATATAATGCTCATTTAATGAATGTACAGTCCATAGTTCATGACTATTTCTTTGTAGGATTCACCATAAAATAATTATTTTCCTCTCTAACATTGCTGAGACGAGTTTGTAAACGTGAAAGGCTCCTGGCTTTCAACACAAAGGTAAATATAAAAATAAAAAAAAAGATACATTTGTTATCAAGTCATCATTACGCAGACAAAGGACTTGTGGCCTTCTAGCACTCGTCCACACCATGTAACCATGCAATTAAAAGCCCATTGAGGTACCTGAAATCATCAAGGATAAGCTACTCTCATTATGTAGGAAACCTCTTCCAAAAGGACACTGCAGAAATAAATGCTTCTAAGGAAGCATTTTCTAAAAAACATCATACAGTCAAGTGCTGACTGAATCATATGTTTATGTCTGACTCTGCTAACAGAATGGCAGATATCAGCCAGAAAACAGAATCTGAAATTCTTTATTTTCTCCCTGACAAGCTGTATAAAATCTTTGATCCAAAACTAGAAACTCGAACTCTTTCTTTGATAGCAGGTAGCACAGCTGACCCTTCTGAGAAACAAGCTAAGACTTAGCTTTGCCAAGGACAACAGCGCTGAAAAATGGTAAAGGCTGTTATGGTTGCAATAGGCTGCCTTTGTATGGCTACAGCTCTATTAGCAAATTACACAGGGCCAAGACACAAGCTCCAGAGCTGACCCGTAATCAGTTGTACTGATTTGGTGCCAGGGTGCTCCCTGGCATAGTTTTGGCCCAGGTCAACAAGCGCACAGTCAGAAACAGAGGGATACAGTGGGCCAGGATGTATCTGGGTAGGCAGCGTGGACATTGTCACCCTTCTTCAGGGACAGAAGGTATTTTGACTGTATGAAAATGAGCCATGCAAAATATTCACCCCAAAAGTCAGAAGACTGAACTTCTCGTTGGCAGGTGTGTGGGCGTGTTCACCTCTAATTTTTTCCTCTGTTGTTAAGACACTGGTTCTCCCTGAGATCTTGCTGAAACTGGTGAGTAAAGGCCCCAGTTGCAACCCTGATCCTCTCAGCAGAGGCCTAAAAACCTCTGAGTCCCATGTTTCTCCTATCTGTCAGTGTCACTTCCCCTTATCCAGAGTATTCAGACATCCCCAAGGTATGTAGGGGCAGACCCTTCTTCCATCGCTAGCAATGACTGCACTCCCTTCTCGTGGTGCTGTGTGTCGCTACACAGACTAAGTTGTTCTGGATACCCAAGCAGCTTTCCTGTAAACAAGAAAGTTGCCTCTTAATGTTTAACAAGGAATTGGCTTTTTAATATGTTTTCGATGTAGGGCTGTTTCGAAGCAGCCTGCCTCTGTGAAAAGCAGGCAAATGATTTACAAAACCATGACATGATCAGAGAAAAATATATAACAAAACAGGAGAGCTAGGCTTGGGATAAAAGTTAGATGCCCTCTTTCTTTCCTTTCTCCTCTGAGTCCCTCAGACCTCGCTTGACAAATAGTAAGCACCAAGTCCATCAGTTTGCCTGCACAGCCTTTAAATCCATCTTTTCTGTACAAATAGTCTTCTGCTTCAAATGGGATAACCAAAGAATTCCCTCATGGAGAGGAACCATACCCACTCCTTTTTAGCAAATTCATTAGTTTTGGGAAAAAGGACCCTGAGGCAGATGGGGCAAGTATGCAACGATGTACACCCCAGAAAATGCAGTCATCTCCTGTCATCTTCTGTCAGCACTGAGAAGCCAGAGTCACCTGAGGAACCTCTAAACTGTGAGAGCTCCTGCTTTCAGAGAGTGAGGAACTGGTTCTCTTGTGATGAAGGAGCATTGCAGTTTCCACTGTCAGCAAAAAAGATGCTTTTTCCCCTCACAATACAAACATAGACACTTTGTCTAGTTGAATGGTGAATCACCTTAAAATATGCCCCTTCTATTTCTTTTCTGCTACAAATTAGTCTTCACAAAGGGAAATACCTTATTGAACATGTTAGTTTATTTTTATTTTCCCTTGCAGAGGCCTTACACTTGCAAAAATGCAGTAAAACATTCCAGGCAGTGTATCAGTCTACAATGAAGTTCTCCCTTAGTTCATCTGAAGGTGTGAAGGCATATAACTGTGATTAAAAAGATTTCTTCTTCCTCTGGATAAGTAGTAAATTATTCACACCCCTGAAAAACCTAGGAAGGCAGGATAATTATTTTCTCTACCTCCATGCTGCAGGTCTTGCACCAGAGCACAGAGAACAAGGGCAGTCATCTGGTTGAAATTCAGGTTGCCTTTATTTTTGTTCATACTGAAATATTTGCGTTTCAAGAAACAGCTGAATTTTCAACAAGATGTCTGGTACTATGCTGTATCATGCTTTCCTCTGACTCTGTGCTAAACTAAATCAAAGCTAAAAACCAGTACAGGGATGCATCTTTTTCTCAACAGCTGTAGAAAAGGGAATCTCTTCCATATCCTACTTCGCTGTGTGATGGCTCTGTATGGCCCGCTCCTCGGTATCACTTCAGCAGTGCCTGCGTTTTGGTGCTTCACAAAGAATAAATGTAGACCCACGACAAACACTGCCTTCCAGAAGGCATTCATCAGTGCTCAAAGGCCATGAAATCATTTTAGGTGGATAGGTGCACCCATGACCCCTGATTTTATGCAGGACCTGACAGCTGTGCTATATTTGCTGTCATTCTGACCTGAAGCGGATCTTAAAAGTTGCTGAATTTAGTACTGCTTTACTTTAAAGCAATCACACCGTAATTCTGGAGGTGTCATATTTTCAACCATGGTTTAATTCATTTCATGGAGCTTTGGTCTCAATAGCTTTAAATTTAGGAAATAGTGGAACCTCAGTAATATATGTGCTTAAAAATGAATTAATTAGAGAAAAAATACTTCAAGCTGCCAAGTCAGATCTAAAACAGCCCAGAACAAAATAAGCCATGAAAATATGTATAGATATTAACTGAAGCACTCCAGCTTTAACTCCTGGGCCAGACCATGAGAATTGTCTATTTTTCGCTAATGTTTTTCTTCCTTTCAAATGCTTGAACTCACCCTCTGCTTTGAGTCCCTACAACTCCTATCCACAATACCTTTCATGCAAGAAACTGCACTGTGTTCTGTCTGTTACTATCGTTTAATCCTGCTCACAAAATACAGAAATGCCATTCTGTATTTGGTCTAAATATGTATGGCTCCTTTTTTACTATTTTTGTCTGTAAATATACTTTTATAAATCCTTCCATTGCACACTCAAAAACCATGGATGACTGATGCAGCATGATATATAAAGAAAATACTTATTGCTAATGATAATGTCAATATTGTGTGTTGTGTTGGTGTGCTGGGTATAGCTTTGCACTTTGTTATCATGAGTCATTCATAGTCATCTTTTAAAAGAGTAGAAAATCTGTTGATGAGAGTCACAGTGGCATATGCCCAATGCTTTGCTTGTCCATTGGATAAAAGTCACATAGTTGAGATACAACATTTCTGGTCACCATAAAAAATCAGTCTCTGGTACAGCTAGTCAGAGACTCCACAAGAGGAGAAATAATTGGCTGAATCATAAATGCTGCAAAATTTCTAAGTAAAAATGTTACTACTGAAGAATCATCATTCCTGAACAGAAATCACAATGTGCTCAGAAACAGCATTGCTCGCTAAAGAAAAAACACACAGAAAAATTCCACTGTAGTGATTGCAACTGCAATTTAAAACAGGTGAAATAAAATATATAGTTAAATAATCAAAATAGTTATAATATAAAAAGAAAAAAAAATCCAAGTTGCTGCCAAAAGGATGAAATGGTTGTAAGTGACTAGAATACTGCTTAAGACAGCAGTGTTTTAGAGAAGGTGTGTATCAGCTTGTAAGAAGAGTCCAAGAGATCAGTAAATTCTGGGATCTTCAAAAAGAAGTGCAAAAAGGAGAAAAAAGGAATAAGGATAAAAAGGCTCCAGAGACAAAAAGTTTTGTTCAAACACAATCTAGAGGAAAAAATGAAAAAAAAAAATCTAGCCCATACTATAAAAATGTGATATATTAGGCCAAGAAAGACTTTGAGAAAAAAGAACTTGCTAAATTTCCTTACAACTAAAAGTCTATGGGGACAGTAGATATAATCAAGACACAAAAAAGATGTACGAAAATGGGAGACCAAGGCTGAAAATTAATTCCTCACTTCAGCTTTCCTCCCAGGAAGACTTAGGGAGGTTCTCACACTGGCAAAGAAGCAATTTGGAGGAACTGCCTTGAGTACAGTGTCCATAAGAGAGATTTGAGAACAAAACAGTAAAACACGGAAATAAAGTGCAAGGAATAAGTGAAGTTGTAAAGCAGTTCCAGTGTGAAATTGCCACACTACGAAATGTGGTATTTAATTTCAGACATAATCAGCAGCAGAAGAATGAGACATGGTAACTATGGGGCAGGTTTTTACTACAGGATCCTGAAGAGGACCAGGAATCACAAATCACTGTGTGTGAAATTTCAAGCTGTGCAAAGTAGTAGGAGCAAACTATACTAAAGAACAGAATTAGTATACATATGGATAAATAATAGCAAATGGCTTTTGAAAGGGCTCTCATGCCTGATAAATCTTTTACAGTTATTTCAAAGAGTCAGTGGTGCAAGAAAGCTGGCTGATACAGCAGATGTAGGTTGTGTTTAAACTGGCAATATGACAATCATTGGCATCTAGGAACACGCATTAGATGAAACCAAGTGAGAATCAACAGAACATCTTATGTGAGGCTCAGATTTTGGCTTTTTGTTTTGGTTTTTTTTTTTTTTTTTCCCCACCAGGTCCCTAAATGCATGACCAGGGATAACAAAATGAGGCTGCATCACAGGCATAAAGTCCAGTGGATGTGCAGCCACGCTGCACATGGATTTCCAAAGGCTTTAATGAAGGTCTGTCAGCAGGGTCTACTAAGGAAATGAAACTGCTGTGGAGTAGAAGACAATATTTCCTATCGACCAGTTAAAAGGTTGGAAGCAAAAGGCTGGAATAAATGTCTAAATTTCACAGTGGAGAGAAGTCATAAATAGAGTTCTTCAGAGACGTGCTCTGGAATCTGGGCTTTGAATTATGGATGTACATCGGCTAGAAAAGAGTGGCTAGTAAGGTGACAAAGTTTGCTGGGGATACTGAATCATTCAGGGGAGTAAAAACAAAATATCAGTGCAAAGAGTTGCAGAGAGAACTTATGATACTGAGTGAATGAATGACAAAAAGGCAGGTGAAATTTAACTGAATTCAACATTGATACATTTCATAGGGGAAAACTAAACTACATCCTGAATTTACACATGCAGTGATGAATAGTTAGCTCAGAAACTAGCTCTTACTACTCAGAAAAGTCTATACTTCTCAAAGAGAGACTAAGCAATTTTTACTTTTCTATATGAAAAAGAAGTGACTGATAGGGTATTCTGGTTAATACCTAGAAAATAATTAATATTATTTAGAAAGTGAAGAAAGAACAATTATAGAACTAAAATAGCAGGTTTAAAACAAAGAAATAAAGTACTATTTCACACAATGTATAATTAAAAAGTAAAACTTATTGCTACATAATGTTGTGGAGACCAAAGAATAACATTCATACAAGTAACTGGAAAAAATCATGAAAGAAGAAGTGGTCAAAGATTACTAAACAGAAGAAATTGGTTCAGGAAGTCCTTAAAATTCCATTAGCTGAAATATGAAGGGGAAAATTTCTCATCCAGATCTCATTTTTTTCCCTAAGCATTCATTAGTGGTCACTGTCGCTTGGAACATGACCTCTCTTCTGACTTCTTCAGAAAGTTTGGCTCCAACAGCACTAAACTGTGATCAGAGCTAAAATGAACATCTGACACATAATCTCCCTTTCTTTATTTGATTTTACCCTTGCTTTTTACTGGTTGATTCAGCTTTGACTCAAACCAGTGTGTTAGAAGAAAATAGATGCCAGAATGTTGTTGTAAATAAACAAAATTGTAGAAATGGAATATTGAAAGAGCCCAAGAACCAGAAGTAAAGTCTATAGTTGTCATACACCTCAAGATTCAGCAAGAATCTAGTTTGCCATTTGGTCCATGGGTTTACAAGTTGGGATTTAGTTACTTAAAACAGGTGGCTATTCAGTACAGAAGAAAGTAATGCAGCTCTGTAGAAGCAATGCAGCTTTGTAGGAGGATATTGACTGCAGCTTCTTTCAAAGAACTAAGAAAGCAAATAATAATTACTTTAGATTTTGTGGTTGTGCAAATTTTGAAAAACAGTCCATCACAGCTGTGCAATACATACCAGCTGACTCTCTGATACCATAGGTGCTGATTTGTAAAGGTTGGCCTGCAAAAAAGGAAATATATACAGTATTACATACAATATCAGAGTGATTATAGCAATGACAGAAGAAAAATCCATGGACAGCAGTATGCTTAGGTACAGAAGCTTCTACCACTGATACAGTGACATGCAATTGGTAGAAGTTAAAATGTTGTCATTTCCAGTTCATTTCTAGGTATAACCAAATATGAATGCCTGTTGTTAAAATTTTAGGGATACTTTTTTCCAAGTGCAACAAAATTTCACTTTTTCATCTTGATCTAATCTCAAAACGTAAATCCCAACATTTCTGAGCCTGCCATTGTCTGTTAATTTGCAGCACCAACATTATTAGCACCATTAATTGTATTGGGAGCTCTGTCCAACCTTCTCATCCTTCTGAGTTTACATTATGAAAACCAGAACAAGCCTACTCAAGCATTATTTTGTTTTTCTGAATATACACTGAACAGCAGAAGCCCTATTTTCCAGTTCAAGGGTAAATGTGATGAACACGAAGTATTTGTGTGTGTATGTGAAATAGTATCGTGCCACATGCTTATTTGCCCGTGCAGTGGTGAGATTCAGAATTTCTGGTGTATTGATCCCTCCAATCAACTCCTTCAAGCTCTGTAAGAGTTCCACTGGATAACACAGTGTTTCTGTACAGATAACATGCCCTTCCTTGACATAGGTATGATTTGGAGGCTTGAGACTCTAAAATGTGAATATTCTTCAGTAGGGTGGTAAAAAAATAGTAGTAGATACAATGGTTAGATGTTATACCTGTAGTAGAAGACAAGTTAGTGCCATTACAGCCTGTACCTTCCGCAGAAGGGCCACTACTGCTGGATTTTTGTTAACTCAACTATATGTTCCTCTCTGTTTCAAGCAATTCCAGCACATTTGGAGAAGGAAGAACATGTCCTTCCTTTGTTTCCCTGTGACAGACCTTGCAGAGATTTGGCCACAGAACTTCAAATGTGGTCTCCCAAGTGCTAAATAGAGATGTTTAATCACTCCCTGGACCTGTCGACTCTATTCTTGCGTTGGTGGTGAGAACAGCATCACCATGAGTCATAGTGGAGTCACTGAACTCCTCACTAAGGTCCTCATTGAGAGCACTCACATCTCTAAGCACAGACACTAGTGGAGGAAACCTTCCCACCCACACAAGGACACCTGTGATTTAGCACTAAATCTACAAGAATTACATCTTCTGCCCTTGAGAGAGTAAACTCGAGTTTTTACTAGAGGTTACTTACATACTAGGGACTCTCCTCCATACCATTAACCAAGTGTGACGACCAATCTCATTGTGAGCTTAAAGACATAAAAGCACTTCAGAATGATCTACAGATACAAGCAGGCTGGAATTAAATTCTCTCACTTCAGTTGTGCAAATTACAAGTAAATCTCATTTCAGAGGGGTTACCTGAAATGTATATAAGCACAGCAGACCACAGATAAACACTACTGGTTTCTGCATGTCTGTGTACATTTTTAGCTGCTTCATCTTCTCTTATTTTTTCACTTGTGTATCATGTCTATAGCACTTTAAAAAGATTTTTTTCTTAGAACTGTCAAGAAGAGCAAAAACATCAATAATATGCAAAGAAATTATTCCAATTAATCATGAGAAATTATTTTTACAAGAGTTTTAAGTGGGCTAAATGACAAAATTATAATTTTGCTAGAACTTGAAATTAAAGTTAAGAAAGCTTTTGTTGGTGACAGTAGTTATATGGAAAAACAATGACTAAGTATATATACTAGGGCACCCAATAGCCATAAAAGTAATTTATTTAGGGAATGATCATTTTATTATATTATTATTACAAATCAGCAGTATCATCCCTTAAGCCAACTATTATAAAATGGTGAATGGGATCACAACAAAGACCATACAGTCTAAAAAGTTCTTAAATGACAACTGTAGTACTTAGCTGTCAGCTGGTACAAACTGTTGTAATTTCACTGTGTTGTGGTTTAACCCGGCAGGCAACTGAATACCACCCAACCGCTTGCTCACTCCCCCCCGTCCCTCCCTCAGTGGGATGGGGGACAGAATCAGAAAAAAAAAGTAAAAACCATGGGTTGAGATAAAGGCAGTT
>NW_009259686.1:2093788-2097268 GCF_000687185.1 Egretta garzetta | reverse complement strand
CATTCTTCTCATACTAAATCCAAAACACGGCACTATGCCAGCTACTAGGAAGAAAATTAACTCTATCCCAGCCAAAACCAGGACACACTGCAGTCAGACATTTTTCTAAACATTTTATACACTCCCTTGCTATTTGTATAATAATTTACATACTTAAAAGGTTCTGAAGTGCATGAGAAGACAAAAAGTAATTGAGGCCAAGGCAAATCTATGCCATTTTAATTGTTAAATGGCAGGCTATTTCAACATCTTTGTATAGTCTACTACTCCATATAACCCATCAAAGTAATTAGTAATATTATCATATGTGTGTGCATACATATACATTTATATGCATGTGTGTTTATAAGTAATACTTTAGCATGATGACAGATTTTCCTATCCCTGACTCAAAAACAAATTAAAGCTTTTCTTTTAAGCAAAAAACCCTCAAAGCAACATTTTGACAAGTGTCTCACTATCAGACATCACAAGACATCTCAATATCACACAATACAAAAAGACTAAGAAAATTATATTGCTAAATTACCATTTTAATTGTTTCTAGTAAAATTAATTCAGTTGCATAAACTAAAAGCCTATTTCTAAATGAAAAAAAAAAAGCAAAACAAGGATGGCTGAAAATCATTACTCCAAGACAGCTCACATGAGACACCACAGACCTCCTGGGGGAACTCACAGTTTGATATTATGGTAACAAGTGTCCGTACAATACTCAGTTCCTGATTTCTACCAGCAACACTGTTAGATTGGCTCAGAGTAGGCACCTTGTTTCAAAACAGACATCTTGTACCAACTGCAAAGAAATGTTGGCCCCTGGACTATATCTCCTCTAGTGAACAAGTCAGCACACACAGCAGCTCAGGAACAGGTCCTTTCCAGTTAACTGTTAGCACACTCCTTTGCATGCTTTGGCCCATGCCAACTACTGCTCTTCCAGAGAGTTCTCCATGGTAGTCTACATGGTAGCATGGAACATGCTGCTCTCGGTGAGCTAAAGGGATGAGGTCACCCTAGGTCTTGTGCTGTGCTAGGAGGCTCACTTTGAGGGGAGGGAATTGGAAGGGGAAGAGGAGAAGACAACTCTATGGAAAACCACCTCAGTGTGCCCTTGCCCTAAGAACCAGAGGACAAGCCGCTTCCTGGTGTATTCGCTGAGACAGAAATAGCCTTTGTATGGCCTACCAGGGAAGCAGAGCAAGAGAGGGTGAAAGAAATGTGGTGCTATGGGGGCTGTTAGGGACACCTGGCTCATCCCTCAGGAGACTCTGCTGCAGACTGCAGTGATGGCAGAGTCCAGGAGAACCTGGACCCACCAAGTTCAGCTACCATAGCACAACCTGGAGATCACAGTCTGTTTTCTGACACACAAAAAAATTCAACATGCTTGTACAATTTATAGGAAATGTTAGCCTGCCAATAATCTTCTGTTATTCCCAAACATGTTTTAAAATACTGATTTGTTTCCTTTATCTAGAAAGTTCCAGGGGAGACTGGGAAAGAAGAGATTGTAAGGGTGATTTTTATGCCAGCAAAGAAAACCTGACTGTATCCCTAGGCATACAACTTGGATACCTGAATTTATGATATATGAGACTCACAGTTTTGGGAGCTGGAGATCTGCACTGTGGAGTGGTTTTAAATATACTTTGTTCTCACAGAATACCTCTGAAACACACTCTTTTATTTCATTAAAAAGCTCTCTTCCAATATCCTTTCTAATTAGTATGAGCCAGCACAATCTGTCAAGTAAAAATCACAGTATGCAATAAAATATGCATACCGCCACATTCAAGAAACAAAATTGAATTGATCGGTCAAGCATTGTGCTGGCATAAAAGTGGAAGGCCTCTATTGCTTTGCCAGCACTGCTTTGATTTGAGGTTCAATACAAATGCTGAATAATGAATAATAAGCAGAAATTTCTCACCACGTGACTAGCAGAGTTGTAAGTGAGATATGGAACCTGTAGTAACTGTGTGTGCTAGTGAGAATTAAAATGTTAATTGGGTTTAATGTTTCAATAATTGAACAGATGACTCAATATAGAGAATTTCTTTATATGTTGGAATGCGTGTATATGTGACAAACCAGCTTGTATTCATCTAAGGACAAACTGTGGGTTTTCAGCCAGCTCTACATCTTGGAATGAAAAGTTTGGGGCAACCCCAAATTCTGATGGATAGGCAAGGACTAAAGGAATTCTACCAAAACAAGTCCCCTACAGTGCCAGCTGAGTCCAAACAAATGCACCCTTCAGCACCCGTAACAGCCTGTTTGCCAGATGGCCAAGCTCTTGCCCCACGCTTGAAGCAAACAATGAAGAAGTGTGTGAAGAAATTAATTTTAACATCGTATTCACACATCTAAACTTATCAATAGACACTGCACTGAAGACATTCCAGCCATGATGGATTTATGGCAGTGGGAAGACATCTCAGGTCTCAATTGTCAGTCCTCTTACATACTTGCTTCTCTACTAGCCAGCAATCTCATGTCATGAATGCATGACAGATGCCTGTGCAGACTCACCCAGTGTTGTAGCAAGAGCAGACAAATTAGACATTTCTGCATGCAAAATGTAGAGTAATTATAAAAGTACTTACATATCTCGTTTCACGCCCAGCTGCTCTTTGCAGTGTTGTTGACACCTTGTACAAAACAAATAGATATCTTAAGAACAAAGAGTTACTGAGTAGTAACTCAAAGAGATTTTCATCATTGTGACAAGTTATTAATTGCTCAAATTTAAGAAAAGTTTTCCAGAAAGATTCGTGCAGTACATGAGAATAAGGTATATTCAAGGTTTGCTTGATACGCTTATTGTAGAAAATACTATTTAATTTTTACTGCTCAAAAACATTGATCCTACTCTACTGAAGATGGCATTTAAATTATCTCTGAGAACTCTCATAACAAAATGCTTATTGGTAGATAGCCATAGGTGTGGTTGCCCCATGAAATTTTAGTTATATTTGCTCACAAAATAACCTGAATTGGCACCTTTCCAGGTTCTCATTTGCAAGAACTTGCTTTCATCTGACTAATCCACGACATTTCTAAGGTATTTACTTATAACATACACTCCTTTTTCCTTCCTGTCTATGACTCTCTTTTACCCTCAGTTTAAGCACTTTGGTCTCTCATTCCGAGATCCTCACAACCTTTAGCTTGGTCCCTATGCTGAATCCTGCTAAACTCACCTTTTGCCCCCTTTATTTGGTTTAATGACTGCTAACAGATGCCTTCCATTTGGTCAAGGCTCAATTCTCAATTGCCCAAGGAATTAGGTTTTGGATGCTATAGCTCAACTTAGTAGCAGGATTTTAACCACTTTTGGATTCAGCTCAGGCATTGGAAAACATCCCCTCCATAACAGTCTGCCTGCATCTTCAGCTACTACCATGTTTCCGTCTTTCCACTTCCTGAAGCCCAGTTCAGCACTGTGTGCTGGTTGACAGAAGTAATTTCAAAAATGAA
>NW_009259686.1:2014333-2093721 GCF_000687185.1 Egretta garzetta | reverse complement strand
GGTGGACTGGACATTGTGCAGGGTATTTTGAATGCATTAACTTTTTTATGTGTTCCTCTACCAAAAATCCCTTTCCTCCCATTTCCAGTTGGATTTCTGCCATTTCACTTTCCTATAGCTACCACGACCAACTTAAATTTATCTGGGGGAACCCGAGTACAAGACCCTCTTCCCTTGGTTAGTCATCCTTCTGAACACAGAAGGCACATCAGTGTAACTTAAAAAAACCAGAAGCTTAATACCAGTATAGAAAGTTATCCCTGCCTCTCGCTACCAGTTTCTGAATTACCCAGGGTAAATGGATGTAGCAGACATCCCCCTCCTGTGAGGGGACAGAGTTAAAAGGAAATCGGCACTTAAGAGAAGGCTACTTATTCGTTTAATTATCCCTTTATTTGAAAATCAATAATGAACATGAAAAAAAAAAATGTTCTGAAAGATGTTTCCAATCATTGAAGCTAGAAACATTGGCTCCTCTGTAGTAAGAACAGATAGATGGGACGAAATCTGGAAGATGGCCAGAGGCTCTGCAATATGGAAGGCAAGGTATGTGGATCCTAGCCTTAATAAACAGTTTCTCTTTCATAACATAAAACCTGACCTCAGGAAAGCATCCTGCAACAAAGACTGCACTGACTCCAAGGCTACAGTCCTGTCCTTCCGTGTCTTTTAAACCACGAGACACTTCTACTGATGCTGCATCTCTCAGCTGCAGCTTTCTGTTGCCATAGGCTTTACTGTTGCCATAGGCTCTGTTGTGATTCTGCTTGCCTTGATATCTACCTGGAAAACCCCTTTGGGTTGTGGGTGGGCTTATTCACCTACCTTACCAACATCTGATTCTGTACCCATCTGCAGAAAACTTGGAGAAGACTCGCATCGGCGCTGGAAAGGTATTTTCAACAGAGAACAGACTTATTAATAACAAGAGACAGAAGGAAAGGAAGAAAAAAAGTCAATCCCACATACTGATGAGTTACCATAGTCAACGGGTCCTGCAGGACTTGATCAATGACAGCACACAGCTCTTCTGTTTGTTGTCTGAGCTGGGCAGGGGAGCACATCTGAAAAAGGAGGATGGATCACAGAGTTAACCTGTGGTTTTTGTTTTCAAGTAGAGATCTGGAAGGCATATAACAGCACTACCTCTGAATGGGTATCCAAAGCAGTGCCTTCAGTCACCATAGCAGTCTTGGTTGGCTCTTCTAATGCCTGTAATTCAAAAGATTGATGTGTGATACTGAGTTCAAAATTTTAAAAACCAAGCAAATATACACTTTTTGGAATACTATGTTTGTAAAGCTGGCACTTTCTATTTCACCATGGAAAGATGGAAAAAGAGGAAATTTCAGGCCTAGTAAGGTTCTTCAGGTTGCCAACTATTGATTCTGAATTAGAGCAGGGGTTGCAGAGACGGAGAGAGAGTATTCAGGCTGGGTGAATTGTCTCTACTTTTAGAGATCAGAAACTACAAGTTTAAATTGTCTTCCTCTTTGGCAACAGCCCCCTCCTTCATGGTAAATGTAACGCGGTGAATGTGTGCCGTGTGCCACAGAGGGGTCGGGGTGGCTGCCTGCCACGCAACATCGGAGGAAAGCCACCAGCTGTAAGGAGGTGGACAAGGAAGGGGTCCAAGCATGCAGGAGACCCTTTCTTTTCCTCCAGTAGACATTTTCTTTTAAAAGTGCCTCCTGTTTAAAGAGGATGGTGATTCCCCATTGCAACAAAACCAGTACTTGACATTTTGGGGTTTTAGCCTGAAATCAGAAATGTATAAAGCGAAATATGTGCTATACATATGTAATGTCACACTAAGCAGGTATGCACAAAACAAAACAAAACAGAAGCTTCTTGTGCTTAGATATACCTCCTGCTTTCCTACACCCGTACTTGGAGCAGGTTTGAGAACAGTTGGAAATCAGTTTGCTGATCCCTCAGGAAAGTCACAAAACACCCTCAAAAGCCAAACTCCAGTGCTCATTTCCCTTTTCATCTTCCTCCTGAGTCTTTAAGGCACACTCTTACTGCCATCACCCATTTTTGCTTTGAAGCTATTTTCAAAAAGACTCCTTGCCAAGACCAAAAATTACTTTGGAAGCCTGCTGATGTGTGAAGCTGGACTACAGGGGAGGGTTGTGGATTTTTTGTTTAACACTTCATGTTTTTCTGGAGTTTCATTTTGCTAGTGATTTAGGGGGAAAAAAAAAAAGTGATAATATGAGAAAAAAAGAGCATTCCAGTAAAGCACTTTTTCATGAATGTGGGATTCTGTGGGAATGGACTGATGCCAGTGAAGTGAGTATGAGGGCTGCCAGTCACAGAAGCCATACATGGAGCTGGGAGGAAAATGGCAGAATCTTTAAAGAAAAGAAAATGATCATGTACTTAAGTAATTATTTCTCAGTTTGATTTTGCTGAGTACAGTTTTTTCTTTCCTTGTCCAGCTACTGGCAGCATACACCTATGTATGTGTAACTGAAAAGTTAATGACAATTTACTTTTAATGACATACACAAATGATCCTGCACAGAAGCACATTTATGGAACAACAATCAGAGAGAGCAGTAAGACAAAATGAGAGTAGTTTCTTTCCAAACAGATCTCTTCCCTTCCCTCCAACTCTAGAGAAAACTGTTGGCCTTAGAGTAGTTGCAATTCAAAAGGAAAAAAAGTAAAATAATTATTATTTTTGGCATACAGAAATTAATGTATTCTTATCCTGAGACAGAAGATGAAAAGATAAGTAGCCTTCCTCATCTCTGCTGTCTTATCACTGCCACCCAGCTAAATTCTCAGATTGACAGACAGTCCTGTAGAAGAGGAGGGCTCAGCTAAAGAGAGTTCAGCACTACATTCAAGTACGGTGTCCCCGGTTCAGCTTCAGCTGAGATTACACCCTCTTGGTAAACATAAAATGAAGTGATAAAATGAAGTAAAAGAGTCATTCCAGTACCTATTAGTGCCAGAATTGCCCAAGCAGCCTGTTGTAGAGAGATGATGAGTCAGAATTTGAGTTAGGAAAACAAACAAATTTTAATCAGTCACATGTTCAGATTGGAGAAATTGCTGAGCTTCTCAAAACCCCCAAGAAACCAGTAGGGTAATGACCATAATAAAGTAACTGTTAAAAAATGCATGTTTCGCTTTCATATTTGCTTCTCCAGAGCAGTGGGAGAGGGTGAACACAATCAAGGGTAAGAAACAACTACCCAGAACATACTGAGGAATCTTCCTAGAAGAACTACAGCCACATATACAAGTCTCTGTTCAGAACTAAGACTCTGGGTAATTTAAGTACCAAACATCAATTTCAGTAGAAATTGGGTACCCAAATATCTTTGCATTTCAGAGCTTTCATTGACTAAAGAACTCAGGTGAACGCAGCACCAAAGTCTATGCGTTCCACAGTCCCCCTGAGATACGACCATCATGCAGGAGCCATGCTACAGAAAACTTCTTCCTTTTTGAACATTTAGGAAAGGAAAATTTTAATCTTCAAAGTGACCTGTCTAATTTCTTTCACTGTTTTATCTCTTTCCTTTTTTTTTTTTTTTTCTATTTGAAGAGCCCAAGTGCTCCAAAGAAAGAGAAGAAACAAAGAGAACTAGATTTTAGGTGACCCTATCACCTCTACCAAGGAAAAAGGTTCTGTTTAATCTGTTGTTACCTTTTCAAAATATAATTCAATTTTTTTCCAGCAGTGCTTTTTTTTTTTACATTTCCTCATAGAGAAAAATGTGAGCTTAAAGTACAACTAGCGTTTCTGAACTCATTACTGGAGTTATCATGCAAAAATGTTATGATTAATTTAAAGCATTAGTGCTATCTACAGTACTGCTGATTAGTGCTATCAACAGTATTCAAGCTTCACTTCCTATGCTGATGGTCTAACA
This sequence comes from Egretta garzetta, assembly GCF_000687185.1. NCBI lineage: Eukaryota > Metazoa > Chordata > Aves > Pelecaniformes > Ardeidae > Egretta > Egretta garzetta. The sequence goes on along the minus strand of NW_009259686.1, from coordinate 2,089,828 downwards.
ATATTAAAAGTGGAACATTCCTATTTAGGCATTCAATTTTTTTTATTATATATGAAAAACAATAGTGGGAACACAATTTTTAGAAGAGTGCAATTTAGAGAATGAAAATACATTTATGACAGAAATTAAATGTTCAGCTGAAATAATCAGTTGTTAAACGACTAATTTTTTCCTTGCAAAGGGCAACTTGGAGGGTGTGATGCATATATGCCATTGACGTCAGCGATGACTACAACACTTCCCTCCTCTTTCCCCCAAGCTGTTCAATTGCTAAAGCTGTATGAGAGCTGAAAGGATATTGGTAAATGATCCGAACAGGATCTCCAATATTTTGTTAGAAGAATGAAAGCTCTTGGCAACATAAAGGAAATATAGAACATCGTTTCATCCACAGATGAACCACATCAATAGTAGCAGAAAAAAAGAATATTGTACTCTACGTCTGCACAAATTATTTCCTTTCTTTCTTACTACTATGTATTTATCTATAGCCTTAAGAAATATTGTGACATGAACTCATAATCTGGATGCAAGAAATTCACCTAGTAAATGCACACCAGAAGTACCTGGGGAAAACTACAATCTTTTTTTACCAAAATATTCTCAACATATTGTTGTCAGAAATGCTTTCCAGGTCCAGAAAGGTCCTGACATGCTTGATAATAACCATTTGTCCAGAAGTTTAGGTCTACCATCTGAGAGTGGGTAAAACTGGCTTCCAAGTTCCTGCTGTATGTTTTCAAGGAGTGACTTGAATCCGCATTTGCCATGATCAGTCCCTATACCAATGGTAAGGGTTCCCTCAAGACAAAAACATAAAGCTGGTCTCCAGTATAGCAATCACTGCCATATTTCCTCAGTTGCATTTCTTTCTTTTCATGAAAAAAACCCCACCAAACCAAACCACCACCGTCTTTTTCCTTCTGCATGAGGAGGAAAATGCTTTTTGGCTTCTTTTCTTTTTATCCTCTACAAGGAGAATATACTGTACTGCTGGTAGTCTGTTGTGTAGGTGATGGGATGCAATTACTAGGTCTTTGGGGTTTTCCTAGAAGTGTAACATCATATGGAAAGACTGTTTTAGACTCTCTTGAAGTTAGCCAAATTGCATTGTGACAAGAGAAAATGTGAAAAACAGCCATAAACAGAAAAAAAATAAATAATCTAAAATCTTTATTCTTTAAGGCAGAAATTTTTTTAATGTTTATTTAAAATTGAAATTATAGTTCTCTACTTGTAATAAATTGATAAATACAAGCCAGATAAGTCAACAGTGCTTTCATTTGCACTTCTTCCACCCATAGCCAGTTATGCCTAGTGCTTTTCAGAAGACTTGAGAAGCGTGGGATAAGCCTCAACTGTGAAGCAGATGTGCTTCAAGGAACACCCCATCATCCTGGTTTCACCACAGTTCAGACTGGGAGAAGTCTGAGCAGAACATTTCCAGCACCTCTCCCCACCAAGTCTCTATGCCCAGGTTTCCTTCCCATCAAAATGATGGCCAGATAAGGGAAGTTCACCCCAATCAGCATGCAGAGGGGTGTGTATCTAGAAAAACACAGCAAACCCAAATTCCCCTGCATAGACCTTGCTGTAGACCAAAGACCACTGAATTGTTAAGAGATTACTTTTTTGGTTTGCAGGCGTCCAACAGTTTTTGGGTTACATCTCAAATTTTACATAATTCTGAAGATGAAGTGGGATCTGGTTTAAAAGACTGTCTACTTAAAGTTAAGAATTTTTCTGTAGCTCCCTGAAATAAGCTCTTCATCACTATCTATTTTGACTGAAAGATATTTGATAAATACAATCTCTATATAATAGATGCATTACTTTATAAATACTATCTGATTAGGAATGGAATTTTGAACTAGACTGTGATCACATCTGTATAACTGTAGAAGCTGTACAAGAGTGTCGGTAGAGGGGTGACTCACTGACTCAGTGTTAACAAGGCCAGAAGGAACCACAGCGATCACCTACTCTGTCCTTTTCTTTAAACCGTAGAACTGCCTGGAATTACTGTCTCATCTTGTTTTTTCAATTTCTGTGATAAAGAGCTCATTTCAGACACTGGACATTTTTTCTAATGCTTAATTAATTCTTTCTGTTAAACTTTTGCCTTAAGCCTACATTAAACATGTCCAGCTTCCTCTTCTGGCCAGCGGATCCTATCAGCTGCTGGGCTGAAGAGTTCATTATCACAGGCTGTGGACCTGCCTCATCACTATGAATCTGTGTGGCTATGATGGCACTGCTGACTGACCATGGTTACCACCACCTCCTTATCACCATGTCTGGACTCCTTGCTCAGGCAGTGTGGAGCCGTGCTCTTGCTGGTGAGGACACTGTCCTGACAGCCTTGCTGTCACCCTGGCTCCCAGTTCACCTTCCCTGTGGAACAGCCCGCTCTTGCTGCTCCCTGATAGAGCCTGACTGTACTGAGGATAAGTCCCTTAGAAACAATTTTTTTCTCTTCTGGCTGTGAAGGAAGTTACAGCCCAATCTCCTGAGAGATATCCTGGACTGTTTTTTTTTTTTTTCTGAGCAGACCACAGGTGATGCGAGGAACATGAAGTTCATAACAGCTCAAACAGCTGGAAAGCATGCCAGTTGCAAGATTTGATGAGATTAAGCCACTTCTGGGGTTGCCAAAGTATACACATATATAGTCAATAAGCCTTTTCTTCTCTGCTAATGAGCACAGATTTGCACAACTTGCTTTGAGTAAGAGTACTGGAGGATAAGAAGAACATGTTCTAGAAAAAACATTAAGACCATGATGGCCCAATGGTTTCCTAAGAAGAAGTTGAAAAATGCTGGCTGAAATTAAAGCATCTACACACACATCAAAGAAAAAAAAAATTGACTTGAGAAAGAAAGTTAGACACAAGGAGACAATTTAGAGGCAGACAAAGCATTGTGCCTTACATGACATATCCATGGCAGTTTTCTGTCATGGGATCTGATTAATGCCGCACATGAATAGTCACCAGGATCACCCACATCACAGTTCTGACTGAGCTTATTTCTCATGACCACTCAAGTTAAGTAATATAATTAATCACACTGTGGAAAAAGTTGACTTCTGAGAATGTGCATTTCCATTTCAATCGCATAGCAAAACACATTTTTAGCACTTTAGGCAGATGATGTATTTCTAATCGTGCATTCAGCTCAGTAATATCTGTGCCTTGCAGGTATTATATGCCTGCTTTCCTTGCTAAAAAAAAAAAAAGCCACTGGAAAACTTCTTCTCCACATAACCATTATTTTAATGTTAATAAAAGATCACTTATGTAGTTAAAAACTCATTGCCTTGAATCTCTCTTTTTAATCCAGTGCATAAAATGCATTGCATAAAATGAGAGGAACATGGTTACTGTCACTGAGCTGTAATGTAGCATGAGTTCCTTCCCAGTTCCCGCCCAAATATTCTTGAGGAGAATACTGGGATATTAGGGCTTGGTATAACGGGGCCTGAGCGTGCCATGTGGCTCCTTCATGCTTTCTTTAAGAGCCAGACTCTAAATGCGTGTCAGCTAACACAACAGGACTAGCTTAGGAACACTGTAATTATCTGCTGGTACAGATCAATAGGAGATTATTATCCACAATTCACAAGATGAGAGAAAGTGTGTAGTCAGGCCATGCTGAAACATACAGTTTATGAAGTAAGTTAGTCAAGATCCTCTCCTGAAGGCAAATCCTGTAGCAGAAAATTGATTTCTTTTAAGTTTTACATGACTGTGCTTTCACTACTGAAGGATACACCAAGGCCAATATTTTCAACAAAGTGGTGGATAACAAAAAGTCTACCTAAACACAGATATCTTCTGAGCCATCACTTTTTCTACAGATACTGACATTAGATTATACGATTCAGTTTTATGTATTGGAGATGAGTAACATGCAGGTTGTGAGTCAATGCCCCGGAGAGCATCAGCAAGACCATCAAAAAGAATCCCCTTTCTTCTGAAAAAGTGCAATCAGATAGCTGATCTTAACCCACTAGTTCACATCAGGAGCGTGCTCTTAGAGTGAATACCCTGCTCAAAGTCACCTACCTGGCCTGGTTTGCAGCGTGGTGCAGCCTTAGAGTGCACAAACTGGATGCCTTTCAGATGAAGTCAACCATGAAGTGGCACTTCAGGAGTCCACCAAATGCTTCCAGCCACTAACAGGCACTCTGCCCAGACAAAACCCTCCCAAAATGCATTCTGTAGGGGTGTAGGATCCCCTGCATCAGTTATTTTCCTTGACAGAGCTATTTCTATTGGACCATATTGCATGCTAAAGCAGACATAACCTTCATTAGTGCATTCAAGATTTAAGTAAGAGAAGGATCAAGTTTTATGCAAGTTATTAAAAAAATCATTCAAGATTAAAAGACCATTGGAAAAGAAAGGAATGTCCCTTTTTTGGAAAAAAAAAATCTTATTTATAACAGTGAACTGATAGCTATAGAATACAATCAGTAATATTTCAAGGACAAAATTATCATCTTCAAAATTTTTACACAGTTCAGTTCACCCTCGCCAATGTCTTTAGGCTCTGCAAACTTCTAGTGAAATCAAGTGAGCTGTGTATGTGAATACATATTTAAATGTGTAGTTAGGAATGCTTAATCTTACAGATATTAATCAGACGCTAAGTTCCTGAACTATGTACTGAACAGAAAGATTTTTCTGATCAAGCTGTCAACTGGATGTCAGAGTGATTAGGCATGTCTTTAAACATGTAAGACACTTAGCTCATTGCTCATCACAGAAAGTTTTTGTTAAACTTAGTAGGCTATTCTTTTGTGCAAAACTTATTTGGGGGAAAAAAAAAAGTAGGCATTGGTGGCTACTTTGAACAGACGCAAATGAACAGAATGCAAAATTTAAATTTTCGATGGACTTCCAAAGTTGCATTATCTAAACAGGGACTGTACAACCCAGCCTTTGTTAGCTGTGGTTTTGGTAGTAAATAAATACACTAAAGACTGTTCTTTGGATCGATCATCCTACCCTACAGAAAAGGATTGCTACCCCAAACTATGTACTGGGAGCAGACCCCTGACCCATGCTGACCGCTGAAGTGCTCAGGGAAGTTGTTAGGGAGAATGGCAGGTAACAGAGGCCGGTGCAATGGCCAGGACTGTTCTCACAGTTTAACAATACACCTGGTCAAATTTGCGTATCTTGGGATGTTAAATTTACTAGTATAAGCATAGCCATGGATTAATCATTAACTGACCAAGACCTACTGACTGGTAGGTCCTAGAATAGCAGTGCTCCAGACACTTCCCAGTAACAAAACAGACTTTGAGATGTTGCCATAAATAGCAATTCCTTTAGGACACCTCCTTTTTTTTTTTTTTTCTTTTTAACAGTAAATTTATTTGCAGAAATTCAGATTAGTGAAGGTTTTGATCTTCAGTGGAAAGTGGTTGACCCTGAAAAACGGTTGGAATTATAATCCTGAGCAGTTAGTTCCCAGAGCTTACATTCTGCAATATCCTACACACAAATGTCAGAATACGTACATAAAATTGAACAGTCTCAAATATATGATGCAATTCCCATGTCTTTGAGCAAACACTAACCTTCTGTTCCATAAGTAATGTGTTTGTAGGGATTGCTGCAAATGCCTTGTAGCTTGTCTTGATCTTGTACTGCTAAAAGGGTAAACCAGAAGGCAGGAAGAGAAGTAAAACAGGGCAGAAGAGGGAGAGGGAGAGAGAGGGGAGAGAGGGAAAGGTATGACAGAATGAAAGACCGTTCCAATTGTCTTGTAGACACGTTGCAACAACACAATGCTTACATATTACCTAGGAAAGCTGTTTCTTAAAGACAATCTAGTGTGTCTGTTAAGATTTTAAAGGACTGTAACATACATCTTTTGGTTTTAGGAACGAAGTAGGATGAAGTGAATTCCCTGTACCAGCTTATAACTTCCAAAGTGATTTTGACCGCTCTCTGTTGACTGCTATCCTTAAATGAATATCAGGAGAGGCTGTGAGTCTTTTCCAAGCTTGCTTGTCATTTGATCTGATAATGCACAGCTACTTCTGCCAATACATACATCTCCACAACTGCTGCTGTGTGGTGTGATCCTGGGCCACTAAGTCAAAGGGATTTCTGTAATTGGCTTTAATGAGACTAATAAGGATCCTTAAATGCTGAATTACTTGTGTGAGTGGATAGATCATTTAACTCATGTCACAGCTTTTCATCTCCTGAATAAGTAACTCTACCGCTCAAACAATATTTCAAAACAGGTATAGGAACTTCCACAGTCTAACCGAGCATGCAGAACTGACAGTCTAAACCCTATAAAATGCATGTGTTTGAGTAGAAAAATTCCAAGATCAGCCATCAAAATTATTATTTTTAAACAATTTATATTTTAGACTATATTAGCTTGCCCAGTTACTTTTAACTCTTTAGAAACCATACTTTCTACATTTTCTTTGCAATTATGGAGGTTGACTTCAGTAATTTTTAAATGATTGATGAGGTTCTTCTACACTTGCATGATTTCAAGAGCTAGGATTCTTAATCACATGACTGCTGGATTTTTTTTTTTACAATTAAATAGGAATTCGCTACATAGTTCCCTTTTCAGCAATATTCTAATAAAAAATCATAAATTCACAAAATAATAGAGTTTTAAGTTATTGATTGATTATTTCTGTGATAGTAATTCAGAAATAAAGTTACTTGTTAATCAGTTCAGTTTTTTTAATCTACTGCTGTCTGCAACAGTGCATAGCAGTGATTATGAGATAACAGGCTGAGCAGCATGATGTACTTCGGGCCGTTCTTTTGTCACTTTTTTCTCTTCTTTATATCTATGCAAAGTCTTGATGGCAGAAAAGGGGCCAAAATTTTAATTCAGATAAGAGAAACTTATGTCATCCTTGCACTTCTCTTGAAATATTGTAGGACACCACCTTTTAATTCTTTCCATACATAATACTACTTGCTTTTGAATTTACTCATATTTCTTAGACAGAAGTTGGAGACTGACAGACATTCAAGAAGTCAATAATCAAAATAAACATATTGAATGAACAGTCTGACAAAGCAGATGAATGCAAATGCTGCAAATGCACTTTTGGGGGGGGGAGGGGAATAGTAATTTATATGAGATCTAGTGATTCTAACTTGGATGCCTACCATTTAGGTGCTTCAGTCAAAACTAATGCCTTTTATTGTCATACGTATTTCTACAGGATAATTCATCTCATCCTAAAATAGGCACCTAGAAAGGTAAAATAAAATCTTCCTGTAAATGCACCATACTCTCTTCATTAGCTATAATAGAATTGCCCAAGTTGTGCTTGAATGTCTAACTTTCAAATGTCAAATGTCGTGTGAGTTGAATCCTGCCCTTTGAATATTTAGACAGCAACACTCTGCTATAAACATATGTAGGCTCATATATATATTTATATACATATAAAATCTATATGCAGATAAGACATAAAATAGCATGCGCTAAAGTAAGATGGAAGACCAATATTCCAAATATTAAAATTGTCATATTCACAAAATGTATCCTTGTTTCCTTATAATTTATATTCAATCAAGAAAATTGTATAATTGGAAATGTAAATTAAATGCAATGTCTTCACCAGCCCATGGCCTTTTACATATGATCAGATTGGCATCTTATATGATGAGAATACTGTGACCATTTTGAAGTTAGTTGTACTGTTATATGAACTAAACAAAGACATATCAGACTGTTAAGATGTAAAAGTTTTTGTACTACTTTAATGTGCTGTATTACTTCCAGATACTGTAGAACCTGTGAGCAATGTGCTGTCGTCACAGTGTCTGAGATGAGCGGAAAGTCTTTGATTCAATTTCTCATCTAGATGAGTATGCTCCTTGACACACTAGTTCACATTACTTAAAATTATTCTTCGACACCTAAGTACATTTAATAATCTGGTTCATAGGAATCTAGCAGTATTTTTAAACAGCCATGGACAATTAGGTCTGCTGGCCTGCACCATGGTCCAGTCAGAAACAAACCAACTCCAGCATCAAAGCTTGAGCAAATGTCAGCCTGGGGAGTTTTGGGGAAAATGTCCTACTTTTCTTGCTGAAATGATCACTTAGGGCATCCACAGGACATTGCAAAGTGTGCTAGACATATACCTATAAAGGCTTAAAATCAGTGACTAACCATGAGAGCGGAGAGCTCCCCATGAGTAATCTTTCCTGCTTTGTGGTTGGTTTTGCAGCTGTGCTGAGCTACAGTTAGTTTGTTCCCCAGCTGTTTTGGGTAGATCTACATGCATTCCTGTGGTACATTCAGATAGAAAAAAACCAAAGTGTATGTAGGAAGGGTACCCCATGAAACCACTGCAAAGAGTTTTCAAACAGCAGCCGGGAAGTTTTATTCTAATCTGCTTCTGCAGAATCAGCAATTTTAGCTGCCTCCATTCCATCCTACTGTTCATTTTGCTGTATTTGGGCCATGAGGACACCATTAAACTGTCTGCAAATTCCATGGAGAGGGGTTTTATTTCCTGTGGTCACCCACAGTTCACACTTGACATTGATCTGTGGATTTATGTTTATATTCACTTTGCAAAAATAATATTTTTTAATCATTTGTGAACATAAATATGTAAAGCATGGGAAAGTACATGTGTTTGTATATACAAATTCAAACAGATAAATAAGTTCATAGGTTATTCTTTGATTTGCATGAATTGGTGCATGCATAGGCATAGATGTATAAAAGGTCTCCATTACAGAATTCTTTTTGCATAATTGCTTTGATATCATGCTAATGAAACAGTTTGATGTGAATACTGAAAAGTACATCTAATGTATTTAAATTAAAATTCTGGTTTAATAGGTGTTGGTTTAATATGTGTCTTAACATTGTTTCAACCACCGTTGAAGCAACATTAAGGTTGCAAAATTACACATGCCAAAGTCAAGCACTTCTAGATGCGGTGCTTTTCCCTTGATACTGACTTAGCACATTCATACATGCAAAAATTTTGTCATGCATCAACAGTCATCAGATGGAGCAACCTGCTTTTTGTCTAGTTCTAAAGTTGAGCTGATTGGTACTAAAGAGACACAAATGCTGCTTAAGATGTTAATGTTGTCTCTCTTCAATCTTTTCCTTTTTTCTCTGGAAAAATACTGAGATTTGAGGCTGGAGTGTTATCAGAGAGCCTGGTACCATTAACACATCAGCAGAGTTCATTGAGCTATGCTTTAAACTAGGTATAGAAATAAATGAGAGCAGGAGGAAAGGGGGGTGTGGAATGTACACTATTATTAACTGTGAATGAAGTCTCAGCCTCACATTTTAAAGCCACAAGAGACCTTTCTTGCACTGAACACCCAGCTGCATTTGATTTAGAGATTTCAGGTCTTCCACACACCTAGTGGAGCCAGCTTTGTCTGCACGATTAAAAATTGGACCAGACTAACAGTCCAAGTCTGTTAAACTGGTGGTCACTCTCCCAGTCCCAATGGGGTGGTGGGGCAGTTTCAAAAGTGCCACCATATCGCATGGTAAAGCAGAAATAGCAGGAAAAGGGACAGTAAGGAGGACAGAAAGGGTATAATAACCTCTGCAAATATAAACCCAGGCAATAGCTCTGCGTCACAAGCAGAGAATTTCCTTACCACCAGAGACTCTCACAGTGCTCATTGCACTGACGAGCAGAAACTGCAACAGCTTTGCAATCTGCAGGCTCAGTCATGCCTTCCAGGTCTGTCTCAGGGACTTTTTTCCTGGAATTTCTACAATTTCATTTCTCTTTCTGTTTCATTAAGTAATACTGACAGGGTGTAGCGACACTGTACAGCTGTGCTTGGCACAATGGTTCCTCTTGGGTTGTTCGGTTTTTAAAAGAACCATTAATGACAATTGCTACTTTGTGCTGATTTAAACCTCTCATTTTCAATTAACATTTTCCAAGCAGTTCAAGTCACCCCTGCCATGGCCAAGCTGTTACGAACACATCTGACACAACTTGATCTGGCAGACCATGCTATAATTTTGTGCTGTGAACAAATAAAATGACAAACTATGATAGCTTTTCTGTGATGGGCAGAGCTCAGTTAACAGCAAGAGGAGGCACAAAGGAAGCACAGAGTGGAAAGATAAGATAAAAGAGGCTGGAAAGCCTCCGGCAGCTCTGATGTCTTCTGCCACCAGCTCTTCCCCTTTGCATAGAAGTTCCTTTTGTTTTCACCTACTTGCTGCATGGTTTTTGATCACCTTTCCTTTCCTTCCCCTTTCCATCCTTGGGAATTATCTTTAGGTTTAAAGTGTGAGTGGTACCCAAGCCCTCCTGCAGCAACTGCCATCATTGCTTATTCTCACTCTGCTGGGACTCTTCTGCCTTTGGGTGGATGACAAACAGCAGGGGAGCGTGGCTGATCCGTCGAGTGTGAGACTTTCGCATTTGCAGTAGCCCATGCTGCAGGAAGCGTGGCTTTTTTTCCCCTCGCCCTCTGTCTAGCACAACAAGATGAGAGAAGTAGAAAAGAAAGGGAAGAAGCAGGAAACTGTCCTTGTCTTCCCTCTCTGGCTCTTGGCCCCACAGTCCTTGCCCAGGCTGAGCTCAACCGTGCCTCTGGGCTGGTCCCAGGGAGGCACAGAATGGCTGGGGTGAGTACAGCCTCCTGGGGAGCGGGGAGGGCAGGCGGGATGGGGTGCTTGGGAAACAGTGGTCACTGGAACAGCCGGTTCACATCAGTCAGATTAATCCACTTCTAGCTCAGCCCTGCACCTAAGATCACCATACTTCTATTACTTGCAGTGGGAATAAATGTGGATTTACGTTAGCATGGGGTGTATAGAGCATGTTTTATGGTTTATTTTTGACACACCAGTGTTTTAAGTGAGCTTCAAAAATAAGTGAACCAAAGGTATACCAGAGCCACTGGATACACATCCATCTTCAGTGGTATGTCCTCCCACTCATGAATAAAATATTTTATTTTTATGCTAAAGGATTCCCGCAGTATCTTCCCCTATAACACAGAACGCATACTGACATGCTAAGATTTAGTCTTTGCTATCTTTGTTATCGGTACAAAACCAGTTCCTTTTTAAACATTTTTTCTACAGCTCATTTATTTTACTAGCATTGTGCAACACAGATGTGATTTTTCCTACAGGGACAAAGAACTAATAGAAAATAAGCATGCACCAAGAGTACCTTGGGTTTGATGTTCTCATGGTCAGGAGGCAGGGAAAAAGATTGTGGTGAAGTCAGCTCTCTGGGTCTTGAAGGCAGTGTGCCTGGTGACTTGTCTGAGACGGGAGATCTGCACTTTAGCACCAGTGAGGTGGCAGATTGCTCAGGTCTTGTAGAGGAGGAATTAGACCTATAATTTGTGCGCACCAATGAAGAATTAAGCTGCAGTGGATGGGAATTAACATTACTGGTTTGTGGAAATGGTGGAGTAGAATAAGGCCTTGAGGGAGACCACTGCTTTGAGATAGTTGGAGGGGTAGGAGAGGAGACGCTCATCTCCTGAACAGATGTTTGGGATGAATCTGATTTAGAACTGGAAGCTGAATGCAAAAGACTTGGGGAAGGAGATGAGTGTTTTTCTAGCATGGGGGAGAATACGCCGCTAAGACTGGTAGAAGAAAGCAAAGGATATGATCGGCAGGTAAAGATGGGTGAGTAAGTGTGTACTCTCTGAGACTTCTGAGGTGCTCGGGACCTGGAGGCAGCATACGGCAGCCCTTCTGGAGAAGGAGAGATAGGGTGTGCAAGAGAAGAGGGTGCAGGGGCACAAGGAGGAGGCAGTGTAGACTGAAAACCTGGAGAGATAACTGATTTTCTATGGGAGGAGACGGGGGATGACAGAGGACTTTGGGAGTCTGGAGAAAGCATTCCAACTGGAAGGTGCTTGTTAGGAGAAAGGGACCTCGCCCTAGGGGTGGGATGAGGCTTGGAGGGTAAAGGCTGATGCTGAGCCCACCCTGAAAGCCAATATTCCTCTCTTCTGGGAGAATCTGGCCTTATAGGAGGGCTTGAAACAGATTTCTTGGGGGTTGGGGGAGTTGTTTTGGACTTTTGATCTATTGCAAGTGTTGATGAACCAAGGGAGCTAGGAGAAAACGTGGGACAAGAAGCAGGGGAAAGCGGTCTCCGCTGAGAAGAGCCTGATCTCAAAATAGCAGTTAAGAGGGTCAGTCTGGTTGGCAGAGGGGATCTGACTCCTGACTTTGCTAAATTCCCTCTAGATGACATTTGTGTGCAAGGCTCATTTATACTACATATGGTTGAAGAGGAGCCAAAAAGAGAGGGTGGGTACAAAGGTTTAGGGCTAGGAGACAATGAATGTGTTCTTATATGTACAGGGACAGGAGATAAGGCATTTAATCTTTTGGAAGAACTGGGGGATAAAGGCTGAGCTGAAGATCCTTGAATTTCAGCTGAATATGGAGAATCGGGGGAAAGACTTGGGCTCTTTGCTGGCATGGAGGATGTGGTAAAGTCTCCCAATTTGCAAACACAGACAGGGGTATAGAGACTTGGGTTTTGCAGGTTCTCATACAATCGAGGAGTGGAGTAACAACTATTCGATGCAGAAGAAGATAATTTAGACATGGAGGGGGGTGACCTATGGGAAGCAGACTGAAAGTAGAGAGATGAATCTTGCTTAGAAAACCCAGTTGCTGACTGCCAGTTGTTACGGGAGTCTTCCAGCGAAGAGGCTTGGTTCAGGTTAACCATGGCACCACATACTACTTTCTGATTAGTTGGAGAAATTAAGCGGACAGCAGGTGGTTTAGAGGAAAGATGATCAGAGGTGGAAAGAGTAGAAATTAACTGGAGAAAAAAGAAAAACAGAAATGTTAATATAGGTGGAACCTGTGGAACTGATAAGCACCCCACATTTCAGCCCTGTAGTCATGCATATAGTGTTCCCATTAGTACTGCTCTGTGGGTTAAAAGCAGAGGGCTGTCTCAAACTCGGGGATACAGCCTGACAGATATGGCTCTCAGGGGAGGTGACTGAGTGCAGACAAGTTATGTGTTACTTTATTTTTATGAGACCTCAGTTTTGTTGACATAAACAAGGTTCAAGGCTACTGTATTTTTCATTTTAGGTAAAACCCAAGACAGCTGTGCCATCAATGTCCAGAATCATGTGATGTTATTCACGTTGTACAAACACAACGGAATGTGAGAAAATTGCAATATTGTTCGATCTCACTTTACCAGTTCAGTGGAAAGTAGCCCTTCTGTAAATGAGATTCAAGTCAAGGACTCATTTTCACATTCAGTAAACAACACCTTCTGCAGCACTGTGATATCAGAACAAGAAATTTGCTCAGAACTACTTAAATCAGACATCCAGTTTGTTTTTCACTTTTCTTGTCATTCACAGAGCAGTGCGTTTGACAGTTTGCAGGCATATGAGAGTCCTTATCCCCTTCTCCAGTGTCTTACAATACAGTAATAAAACAGTAATGAGCTCTTTCATGAAAGCCTTTTTTCTTAGGTCTATTCTAATTAGGATTTGTCAAAAGTAATTAGAGCATACAAGTATATTATCAACTTTTTATCCAGTTTTATGCTTCTAAAGAAAGAAATTCGCTCAAAATCTTCCAAGTTATTATAATGCTGAAATTAAAAACTGGGATATACACAGTATGAATAAAACATATCTGTATGAAATAGTGAGCTAAGTCAACTGTAAAACCAAAAGGCTACAAATTATCACCTAACTTTTGACTGAGCAATTTGAAAGCAGGGAAATTGACTCTAATCCCTACAAACTTCATATATTTATAAGAACACCTATTTATCTATTGGCTGATACCCTGAAAAGATAAAGCAATTCCATAAAAGACAATTATCACATCCAGTTTCTACATACACAACTTGTGCATGGCTTCAGCTCAGCTTATGAATTCTATTTTTCAATACAAATATCTTGCCCATAAGAGAGAGGAATTATTATATCGTATAATATTGATACATCACAAAACAAAAAAAAGTACAAAACATATAATTTTCATGTGAAAGCACGTGCTGGAAGAAGCTGTGACAGGAGAGCAAGACGTACAGGCTTTAAAAGGTTAAACTGTACTTAAAATGCTAAATATGGGCTAAATACGCACAGCAGAACCCTATTAGCCCCTATAACTTAAAACATGAGAGCACCTCCTGCTAAATGACACCAGACAAATAGTAAGCCTTGTAAACTGAAGATATTTTCTGGATCAGATACTTTCAGAAAAGCCTTGATTTATAGAAAAAACCACCACCCATCAGAATGCCTTTACAACCACACTAACCTCACTTTATTTTATATGTGTGTTAAGGTGTCCCATTTCAAAATGGAAAGCCAATGGACATATACAGTGCAAACACTAGAGTATATTTTTGGGGGAAGAAAGGATCGAGAGCAGCCCTGCCGAGAGGGACCTGGGGGTGGCCAGCAGGTCGAGGGAGGTGATTCTGCCCCTCTACTCAGCTCTGGTGAGACCTCACCTGGAGTACTGCGTCCAGCTCTGGAGCCCTCAGCACAAGAAGGACATGGAACTGTTGGAACGGGTCCAGAGGAGGGCTACAAAAATGATCCGAGGGCTGGAGCACCTCTCCTATGAGGACAGGCTGAGAGAGTTGGGCTTGTTCAGTCTGGAGAAAAGGAGGCTACGGGGAGACCTGATTGCGGCCTTCCAGTACCTAAAGGGGGCCTATAGGAAAGATGGGGAACGTCTTTTTAGTAGGGCCAGCTGTGTTAGGACAAGGGGAAATGGTTTTAAACTAGAACAGGGTAGGTTCAGGCTAGAGGTAAGGAAGAAATTTTTTACAATGAGGGTGGTAAAACACTGGAACAGGTTGCCCAGAGAGGTAGTGGAGGCCCCATCCCTGGAAACATTCAAGGCCAGGTTGGATGGGGCTCTGAGCAATCTGATCTAGTTAGCAGTGTCCCTGCTCACTGCAGGGGGGTTGGACTAGATGACCACTAGTGGTCCCTTCCAACCCTAAACATTCTATGATTCTATGATTCTATGATTCTATAAAAATGAATGTCCATGATACCATTATACCATATATTCTATTGGATTAAAAAATGTTTGCTATTGTTGAAAAAGCTGTTAATTAAGAATGAGAAAATATATTGGAAATTGAGAATAATTTACCAATATGAAACTCCATAATGAAATAGCAGGATACGCAATGACTTCTAACTAGTTAAAACTTAATAAGAAACATTTATAAGCAGCTAGGAAAATGTTCATGGTAACAGATGATAAATATGCTCCTGCAAGAATGATAAAGACATTTTGCCATAGTTGTCTTCCAGTTTGAACACCGCTGAACGTGCTGAGCTCATTGAGCCACTATTCAAGTCTTCTGAAAAGATTTTGTTATTGTATTACAGTGTTAACTACATCTATAGATTACCACCCTCTAATCTACAACATCAGAGAATCATATCAAAGTTGGTTGGAAGTGACTCCTTGAGGTCATCTAGTCCAGCCTGCTACTCAAAGCAGGGCTCTCACCAACACCAGTGGGTCAGGTCAACTGTGGCTGTGTCTCACCAAGTCTCTAAAGCCCCTGGGCTGCCTGCGTCAGTGCTGCACCAGCTGCCAGTGAGGAAGCTTCACCAGATGTCGAGCTGGGACCTCCCATGCTTCAATCTGAAGCCATTGCTCTCTCACCTGCCACTGCAGAGAAGAGTTTGTCTCTGTTGTCTCTGTAACTGGCCTTCAAGTAGTTGTGGGCTATTTCTAGATACCTCCTTGACTGCTTCTTTGCTGGAGACAACAAAGCCAGCTCCCTCAGCCTCAGCTCACACGTGCCCTGCCCACCTTTATAGCTCTGTGCTGGATCCCCATTCCCTTCTTCACATCTCTCTTGAATTTGGGGGTGAGAGGCCACAAAACTGAGCATGGTTTTACAGGTACATCCTCACCAGTGCCAGTAGATGAGACATAATAACTTCCATTGATCAATGGCATTTGTTTTGCAGTTTTTTTCTGTTCTGTTTCTCTACTGATTTAAAAAGCTTCTGTAGTTGTGCTGGATTACTGCAGAGGAAGTGAGTGACAGAAGTAGATTTGTGTTCCTTTGGTCTGTGATTTCACTGTAAGCCTTTTTCTTTTCTCAGGAATGGCTCAGATACACATTTCCCAAAAGCATATAAAGGAAGTTGGAAGAGGTGGCAAGGTTACCTTGGCACAAAGGGATCAAGGTACTTGAAAAAGATCTTGTTGCCTCATAGATGATGATCCCAGAAATATCAAAGCATTCATAACCTTAGTATTGAGCCTTGCCCAGGAGACCTTCAGCACGTTTGAAATGGCAGAGATGAGCTGGACACAAGAAAAGTGGTCTTTCTGGTAAGATCACATTGTTTTGGAAGGGCACAAAAAAAGTGATTACTTATACCAGCAAGGCCCTGAGAGTGGTGCTGGTCAAAGGGAATTTTTGACAAATGGAGAGCCCAAAATGTAGAAATCATATCTGAGAGGGGATGTGGCTTGATGTAGACCTGGTCTTGGAGCTAGTTAACCATGCTTTGATTTCAGTAGAATTTTATAATGGATAGGAAAAATGAAGTAAATTCCCTACCACAGCCTGCAACTGGAAAGCCAGAAAGCACTGGAGACTGTGGAAAACTTGACAAAGTCTCTGGAAAAAGCACAGTAAATCAGCCTGTGAGCTGAGACCTAATTAATATAGATGCCATTCAGAACAGTCTGGTTTCTCCCAGCAAGGAAGGTGCATTCTTCCTAGCAATGGCAGGATTTTGTAGCGACTCTTGACTGAGTTGTCTGGAAAAGATGACATGCACTGGATAGAGGAATGCCAAGTGACTTGGACTAGCTAAAAAAGACTTCTGGCTCACTGCAGGGGGGGTTGGGCTAGATGACCTCTAGGAGACCCTTCCAACCCAAACCATTCTGTGATTCTGTGATTCTGTAATTCTATTGATCCCCCACAGTGAGTCAAAAAGTTTCTCCAAGCTGAGTTAATGTCCTGGCATGCAGGGGAGCAGACATATCCCCCTTCACCCCAAAGCGTGCGCTCCCAAGGGCAGGAGTCAGTCTGCCTCTCTCTTGCATTACTAGGCTCTCTTTAACATAAAAATCCCCCACAATATATAAACAGTAAAGTACCACCAAAGAATTCCAAATATGACCAGAAGACCAGAATAACTGATATTTTTCTTTTAACTTGATTATTTTTTTCAGACTTTGAATATGACATAGCATTGTCCACCATCAGTCAGGACCCCAAAGAACAACAGAAGTTTCCATTTTTTCAATGATGTGTTTCATTTTTTTTTCTTTCATTTAAACAAAGTCAGAAATTGATGAAGCTGTAGGAGCCCTCTGGTTCAGTTACCGTGATCCTCTATACAACACAATAGTCCCCAATGCTGGTTCTTGTTTTTCTCATCTCTGATAGGAAACCATAGTCTAATTATGACTTTAAATGAACATAACGTGATATGTAGTATCTCTTAAGTGGGACACGATACTGCCATTATAACCCTAGATCTGACAAGGTAGCCCCTATATGGAATCCTTTGTACATAGAAAATCTACCAACAGATAAATAATGCATCTGTTTAATCCTTTTGTAGTTTTCCTTCATTTCTGAACTGATGATACTTCATTAGGTAGTAAGCCAGAAAGACTGATGCCCAAGGAAACACTGAAGAAAAATGAGAACATCAGTGAAAAGCAGCTTAGTAAAAAACATCTTCTTCTTATGAAGAGAGAGCGACATCTTTTGATATTTAGAAGATTAAGACTGAGGAAGTACTTACGGTCTCAAAAAAACTGTGATTTAAGAATAATGATGAAATATGCATTACTACATGCTATCTCTCTTCACATTCAGGTGAATAGCCAGCAAAGTTAGGCTTTAATTCCTTCTTCTGTGCAATCTGTATTTTCTGTTACTTTACCAGGCACATCTCTGTTTACTTGTCAAGTCATCAAAAGCTTAGGAAAGCTACAGCACATGAATTTTTCCACATAGTCTTACAAAAAATCCACTCAATTTTTGTAATAGCTTTTAAAGAAACCACCCAAGCAAGCCCGGCAGAATCTGCTACTGAACATTGCCAAAGTAAATTTGTATTTCCCTAGGACAATTATTCTTTTCCAAGCCGCTTCCCCTACATAGATTGTTCTATGCCTTTACACCTTCCTCAGGTAAAATTCTCACTGACTTCACTGGGAGTTTCTCAGAATAAATGAATATTTCATAACGCTGTAAATCCCAAACCAGTTTGGATTTCTTATTCACAATTTCCTCAATCAAAAATTGACACTGAATTTGATGAAAAATTGAGTAGCACAAGTATTTCAACATGAGATAGGAAGTTCTATTCATTTTCAGAGACAAAGTAGCCATGCTCAATTTATTTTAAAATTATTGGTGAAGAATGGCATTTTCAACTGATGGAAACCTCGTTGAGGTCAAAGAAAATGTCTGAATTTATTCTATGTGAGAAGGATGTTGCTATTTTACTAAAGGTAGAGTTTTCCACTGCATATACATCCTTGAGAACTATCAGTGCTCTTTCCAAGATGAGAGATATTAACTTTTCACGTACTAAATTGGATTGATGTGTTTTGAAAATGAAACATTTCAAAGACCCTCTTTTTTTAATTCTCCCACTGGCAATATCAAATTTCAATAAATCAATAAATGTGCCCTACAAAGATCACCATAAAATGGACCTTTCAATTTCATTAGTTTGTTTCACCTGTGCAAAGTCAGTGCTAAGTAGCAGTCAGAATAATAGGATTTTTACAGCCTCTTTCTCTAGCATGAAGGGCTGCAGCAGGTGCTGAGGAAAAAATAGGCTTGGGAAGTCTGATGCTAATAATTCAAATGATCTATGGGCTCCATTGATTTCAACAACCTTAGCCAATCTAGACTAGCTAGGTATCTAACACCTTCTGATTAACTTGCTGTCATGATGACCTGCTCCTAAAGGAAGAGCAATAGATCTGCATTACCTGCTCCATTTATACATGAGAGCCATAGGCAGAAGCAGTAAGTCAGAAGGGTTGGGACAACTCCTTCAAGACCAAATGTTACGGGAGTGGTGGCCAACAAAAATGCTGATTAAAGAACAAATTGGCCAAGCTGCTTTACAAACTGACGCAGTGTCCATGTCCTGAAAGGTTTAGAAATTGAGAAGGTTAGCTAGAGAGCAGGTTACCTGATGTTTTTGCGGATCAGCAGTGCTATGGGAAAGTGCAGCACCTGGAACGTGCCCATCGCCAGGAGGTTTCCCTGCCCCCATGCCAGGGGAAACGTGGGACGTGGCCAGCAGCTGAGCACTGATGGGACCATAGCCATTGGAAGGCAGATGAACGTTGTTCGAGGCAGCAGCTACTTCATCTTCATCACCGGAGTCCGTAATCAGGATAAACTCAGCCTTAAAAAGGTCATTCTCCTGCATTTCTCCTTTGCTTGAGTTACACCCTAGGGACTGGAAAGCCGTTCGGTTGCTGTCTGTACAGATGGCAGACACACAGTCTTGCCTGGCCCCGCTCTTTAAGGCCAACTCATCAGAGATTGCGTTAGGCTGCAAAAGATACAAGGAAAAATACGCCAATTAGCTGCGTTTTATTTGTGTTCCCCAAAATGAGAAGTAATTTTGGCGCTGCACTACAGGAAGTGCAGAGGGAGAATGAAGAATTTGGGCATGAACACCCAGCAGAAACCAGTTCCCCAGGGAGCCCCCCGCTTCCAGCCCCCCAGCTGATGCTGGGGGAGCTTCCTTCCCAGCAACTCGCAGAGCAACAGGGCACTCCAAGCACAGCGATGGCCCGAGCCTGCGGCTGGCGCGGGAACCGAAAAGGAGGGTGCAGTCAAGCCGAATGAGCTGTCAGACCAGACTACGCCAGACACGATGGGAAGGCATCCCGAGCGCAGGATCCACGGGAGCAGACAATGCTCCTCAGAGGAGTCTGACAGACGAATCTGGGACAAAACCTATACATATTAATGAAGAAACAAAGGCCTTTAAGCCAGGGGATTCTCTGAAAAGAGCAGACAAAGAATCTGAGGTCAGAGAGCTTTACTGTATGTACAAGCTTCTCAGCACAGACCACAGTTGTTCTTCATATTTTCTGCAATTTCCACCTCCAGTATGTAACTTCTCAAGCACACTTGGGATGAGAGCAGGAGTAGTGCAAGCTGGGCATATGACATGCACATAACCAAATCATTCAATGTTGAAACTGCTATGGTAAATCATATTTCTCTTGAAGGAGGAATCAGGTAAAAGAATAGAAATATTGTGTACTGCAAGTGAAAGCCTGTAGATGGGGCTCATATTTGAATCCTGCTTGAGGAATACAGTAATGACAAATTTCTACTGGCAGTTCCATGAGTCCCTGGAGCTCAGTTCTTCAAAAAAATATTGGATTGTGAAGGGGGATACCACCAGTATGACTTCAGAGGTGTTAGTTTCATTACCTGGTGTTGGTTGGGGTTTTTTAATATTGTTCAGGTTCTAGGCATTTTAGAAAAGGGAATGATCAGTGCTATGAAGGCCTCAGCACTGCGTCACCTGCCAGGAAAGTTTTCTCTGCCTGCAGAGAAACACGGGGAGACAGAGGTCAAGAATACTTGATTCTGCCTTACTCATAGCACTACTTAGAGCAAACCCAATACTGAGTGGCTGGAAATGTAACTCATGAGCTAAACGTCCTGAGGGTAATATTCCAGTGCATGTCTCTTCAAACATGTCCATTCTCTGCCCAGACCAACCCCTTTTTAGTCAGATAGGCCACTGAAAATGCTGGATCATGTTAAGATCAGAGGACTGTGACCTCCTGTGAAAAGTTTATTAGCACCAAGAACTGCAGCCCCAGCAATGTCCCAGGGAAGGAGCTGTTACACAAGAGCAGAATCACCATAAGCATTAGTATTAATCTGAGGGTTCCGGTTTCCTCTCAAGCATGGAATAAAATAAGAGGCTGTTAAGTGTTGTGAGGCAGGAAAGGAATAACAAACGCTATAGGAAAGGAATAACAAACGCTATGGGCTGGCTAAAGGCAGGAGAACAAGGAATGTTGTGCTGCTGGCTTCACCCTCAGAGGAAATCGTGGGGACAAGCTTTCAAAACCAAAAAGCCAGCTTTCACTCTGATGCATTAGTATGCATCTATGAAAGGGGTTGGCACCTTTGCTGGAAGCCACAGCACTGGCGTTTGCTGAAACCAGGATCCAGTGACCAACTCTTGATCAACTCCCATGTGATAACACTACTCACACACCACCCTTGTTCCCATGAAGATCAGGAAGGAATCCCCCCTTGTCTGCCAAGAATATAGCCCTTGCATGACTGACAGAGGACAGTATTGAGACGGGCAAGGATTTGCTTTCACTATAAACTCTGCCAAAGGCAAAACAGTCTGTTGAGCAGATATCAGCCTTCTCTTGCACAATGATTCTGCACCTCTGGTAGGCTTGGTAATTAAAATGAAGCATAAGCCAAGAAACAGTTCAAGGGAAAGAACTTCAGTTCAGCGATGTTCAGGATAAAATGTTCTGTATCTTTTGAAAGAGTGGAAAAAATAGTGCAAACAAAAATCTACCTTATTAATTTCTTGATTGCTCAGATCCTTTGGTTCATCTGGAATTGTCACAAGGAACTTAGAGACATCTACAACATCAAAATGAGTTGGAAGTCTTCCAATGGATGGTATGAACGTGAAGGTCAGTGGTTTGGTTCCAGATTCTTGAGAAGTGGTCTGCAAAACACAAAATTAGTTCAACTTTTTTGTCCAAATAGAAATTATTTTTGTCAGAGTTGAAATAACATTAATTATTCTATCTACATAATTTGCAAGTCTATTATTAACTATCCTGGTCGTTGGGGTTTTTAATAGGTCATTGTATATTAAGGTCATCTTTAACAGACAGAATACCACCTTGATTATAGCCATCAATATCCTATATATTCTAATAGAGTGGCACAGCACACAGGAAAATATTTGTTCAATAATTTATTATTCTTTCCATTTCCCATATCAGAAACAGAAAACCACATTCAATTAATTTCAATATCTTTGTTTACTTTAGTAGAACAACAATGCATTTATACCATTGTATCTGGACATAATATAGCTGCTAGAATATTTGCTTAACAGCTTATAACAAATTGGAAGAACCTATGCTCTGCAAAAAGAAAGAAAAACTTGTCTACATTTTCTAATGCAAATGCAGCGAATTCTGAACATCTGGTGTGAATTCTGATTCAAGGAAAGGATTTTCTCCCATTTTCTTTGTACCATTCAGCCACATACACCAACTAATTCTGTGTCTGTCTTCTCATTTCTCCCTCTCCAGCTTGCATTCTCGCTAGGAATGTGTACATAGGGCCTGAATGCACTGAAGAGAAGAGAGACTAGGAGAAGGCAATTTCACCTAAATGTTCAGTTCTGTCACAGTGCTCTGGATGTTATTTTGTGCGAGGATGAAACAACATAGCTCTGTCCTTCTCTCAGCAGCCAAGGTACCAGAGTCTGATGATCGCTCTTCCTGAAGCAGCAACAAAATTTTAAAATATTAATAGCTGGCACATTGTGGTGGTGCATCCTCTCCCCCTTATCCTTAGACATAAACTGTTGACCAAGTCTGAGACTAAGACTGGACCTAGCCTCACCTAGACTCCTCTCTGAGAAGGAGTTTAGAAAGCAAGGGGGTCTACTCTGAATCTCACAACTCAACGGGAGGATCCTCCTTATTCTCTGCATCCACGGTCTCTCTGTGAACCATTCCAACTGGAGTGTAACTTAATTTTCCTTTGTGTACTTCTTCCATGCAGTAATAGAGTGAACCTTGCCATTTTCAAATATCTAACTAAGTTGCTCTTCTAATTTTGTCAAATCACTTTGTTAATCGACTGATGATTGAGTGCTTTTGAAATATCACAATCCAATCCTGTGATTTGCCTTAAAGGCACACCTAAATCTTAAAGTGCTACTAAATCAAAACTGTGTAAAGTCACTCATTCACAACACACATTAAACATAATCCTTGCTCCTGATATAAGTCAGCAGAGTAACATCAGTACTCAAGGACATACTCATAAGGGAGCAGCCGCCAGTCCTTACAATGCAACCGGCAATGCAGCCTCCACCCGAGCTCCCGCTGTACCCAAAGGTGCTCTTCAAGAAGCAGGATTACCTGCACACAGGCAGGAGAACCCATCGTATTGGCATTAATGATTTCTGTACAGCTGACACTGTCCATTACAGTCTTTCACAGCACCAAGGTCTCCACTGAAATCAGCTAGAGATGGCCTCTGCTTTCCTGCAGGTCTGCGGCTCTGCTTTCATCTTCTCTTTCTAACTAGGGAACGCACTTAGTGACTCTGGCTACCTCGGTCATCTTTACTAACATTTTCCCCCTCTACCTCACCCTCTTGTCATGCTCTTGTTTGACACTTGCCATCAGTTGTTTTGTATCAGTGAGTATTCTTGTGTCAGAGCACAAAATATTCCTTATAAAAGAAAAAGGAAGCGAGAAAGAAAAAATGTGCAAATAGCAAGCCCCCACACAAACAGATTAATAGAAAATTCCAATCATATCTGCTCACATTGCTAAAGTCCTAGTGCTTTGTCTGCACATTTGTAACTAGGAAATACAAACAAAAAATGAAGTTATGAGGCTTCAGACCATTGCATAGGAATGGGGAGATCTTGCCAGCACCTACTTCTATACTGTGTCTTACCCTGCACCTCCAATTTTATTGCTTTGGTTGAAAAAAATAAAGAGTACTTGAAGAAAACCTTGTTGCATTTGGCCTAAACACATTGTGAAAATAACCATCAAAATTGCTTGCAAGCTAAAACTAAGATTGGAAAACATGTATAGAGCTGTGCAAGCCAGAATTTTTTTTTCGGGTCGAAGGTGCCATTAAAGCATGGTATTATTTATATCCCCCTAGTGTTTTGTTTTGGTTTTTTTTTTTTTTTTTTTTTGCTGGAGTTTAGAAAGTATAAACCAGCAAATAGAATTACTGCATTTCAGAAAGTTTTAAGTTGTCAGATATTGTGTGAGGCAGTGTGGAGGAATGTGCTCCACTTAGATTCACTCATGGTGAGTGGGAAACAGGAATTTCTAGCAGGTAAAACTGGTCATGCAATCTAGGCTGCAACACAGAAACCTAGACAACAAGCAAATATCACAAGAGTGGTCAGAAAACCCAAATGTTTCCACTGGGGAAAACAAAAGAGAAAAAAACTCTTGGTTAGAAACATCTTTTAAGTGGTTGCTTTCATTTTACAGATTTCAAAAAAAAAGTAAAAATACTACGACATTTTAAAATTTAAGTTTTAATTGGGCAATGTGAAGCAGAAGGAACCATAAGTTTTGAGGGGGTTTTGTAAGGTAGAGAAAAGATTTTTGCACCTTTTTCATATATTCATCTCATTTACTGTATCTCTGGCTGATGTTTTTATCCTTGAAGAACTGAAAGAAATAAACAGGAAGGACTTTCAGCATTTAATTATACCTATTAAAAGCCACTCTGACATGTAGAGGTAAATAATAGCAAAATAACCTTAATATAAATTTATAAGTGAAACTTTCTTGTAGAGTATCATCTTTTCTCTAGACCCAATAGTAACAGCAGAAAGAATTCAATGCCATGCATTCCCTGATGCTGTAATTCGTTTGAATCAATAGAGTTACGGTGGCAGAAAAGTACCATATGTGACGTCTATTCAAGTTAATACTAATGAATTCTGGGTTATATTATGTAATCAACTTTATGCACAATGAAATAATTGATTGTTTTTAATTGCATCCTTTCATGTTACTTAGTTCTTTGAAGAATGTAAATGACAGAGTTTAATATAAATAACCTTTGAATGTCCATTGAGGGCTATAGGCTGTTGCATAATACATTGCCGAATAGCTTCAAAAGGAGAAACTTATTCCAGATGACTTCCATGACTTCCTATGTCATCAATTTACAAACAGGTTTGTTGCATATTTAATACCATTAATTTATAACTGCCCTGGGGATAGTAACTTAAATTATATTAATTATTGTTTTCATTACCACAGCTCCTACAGTCCTAACTTGTAGAGCACATTTTTATTGTCTTGGTTACCTTATGAAGACAAATGAACTCTTCTATTTAATCTCTTGCATGCTCTATATACATTCAGCATGCTGCCTATTTTGTAATTTAAATTGAGATCCCATTGTCAGTGATTGCTTCCCAGGATTTCCTTCTGGAATACAGATTGCTAAAGTGAAATTTAATATGCTGGTTCACATTACCACTTCTTCCACTGATTTGCTAATGTAAGTCATTTCGCTAATAAAACAACACCCTGAGAAAGCCTCACTCTTCAAATATCAAGTACTTCCTTTTGAGCCTGTTTATTTATTTGTGTAAAGGACAGAAAAGGAAATATCTGCATAAATAATAGCAAAATAACAAGCGTGTGCATCATACCATAGGAACACATTGACTGATGAGCTGGTTTGGTCAGAGCGCAAATTCACATGCCCGTAATTCCTGCGTGATAAATATAGCTCTAACGCATGCAGCACAGCGAAAGCTGCTCGCCCAGCCAGGGAGAGGGGCCATCCGAAAACACAGCCCGGGTTGTGTAACCTCTCCTTAAACTCCTTTTCTCTTTTCAGTCGAAAGTCAAACCACAGAAGAGACATTGTCTCCTCCTTGAGACAGAGAACAAGGCTAGTCTACCACGGATGAAATGATCAGGTAATGAGACATAGGAATCTTCAGCGTATCCTGACTTACTATAGCTGTCACAGTAACCTAACGTGGATTAGCTGATTATTGTGTAATATGAGCTCTGGCTTATCTAAAACCTTTTACAAACAGCAGCAGATGATCATCTGAACACCAACTTTAAATCTGTGAAACTTCAGGGGAAAAGCTAAATCCACTCCAAAAGTCCAGGATGAAATTACAGCCCAGCTGAAGTTTCTGCCAAAATTCCCACTGACAGCTGTGGTTCAAGAACTTCCCTAGGCCCTGTGATGTGCCCATTGTATCACCTTCAGCAATTTCCTTTTGCTTCTTTCAGTACAGCAGCACACACTAAAACACACACATGGACAAATATCTTTTGAAAATTAATGTGTGTAAAGCCCTAGAAAGAGCAAATGAGTAACAGTATAAAACTGTAATCTATTATTCAAAATGCAAGAGCCCATTCAGATGAAGTGTTTCTTTTCAACAATAATTTTAATTAGCTCTTCAGCCCAGCAGACTTTATACAACTTAATTGCTCTTTCATACTGCTCTACACATATGCAGCTAAGCATGGTGAAAAGTAAGTAAAGATAACCTTTAATTTCCTCCTTTGCAAAGGGGGAGCAAAATACCTTGCCTGTTATGTTTAATTGATTTAATTAAATGCAGTTTGACTAAATAGCCATAAAACATTAGACCTTAAGGTGACCTGGGTCTCTAAATCGTATTTTAGGAATCACTGACACCCTTAAAGCCCTTATTTGCTCCAGCCTCTTAAACCTCATAGGAAGCAACATCTTCCAAGGTAAAAAGACCTCTGTTGTAACACCCCAAGCTGCTCTAGTCCATCACCCGTGCACAAACTTCCAGGTAAGCAATTCCACACCCAGACTGCCTCCAGCTACTCCCTCAGCAGGTAATCACCATTTCCTTCTGCCTGTCCTGCATTCATTTTACTGTGTAGCTCAATCAGAAATGACAGGGAAATATTGCTGCTGATTTTGCACTGCGTTTTTTGTAGTATGGCCAGGCTTGCCATCTGGTCTTGCATAGAAGGCACTCAAGGACTGGCAAAAGTAAACTGAAAAAGTTTGAAGGCTGATTGCAAAAGAAAATTAAAAAAAAAACAAACCAAACCAAAACAAAACTGTTGCTGTCTAGCATGCTTATCAAATACATTAGCAGTCAGAAGACTCCCTGGAAAATGGGAGACTTCAGACTAAGTCCAGTGCCTGTAGATACATAAAAATATCTGCACCTAAACTTAGGTCCTTACCATAGGACTTACGATTTTATGCAGAGACAAAGACTGTGGGATTATACACACAATCAAGGAAACAAGAGGTCCCTAACATAACTTTCTGACCATTCATGTAGAAGCCAAAGGCATAGCAGTAGAACCTTCTGCTTCTGCACAAAGTGTTGCCCTCCCAGCTGTGGCTCCAGCTGGGCAGCTATGAGTTAGTGCACGAGAGTACGAGACACCTGCATGAGTAACTAAATGCATCGTGTGAATTGTTGTCTGCTGTTAATAAGAACAGACTCATTCTGTTAATGATAATAGCTTGGCTAATAAAAAGCGTTCTGATAAATATTGGTTGTGATGAGTGTCTCCTCCAACTTGACCCCCTGTCACGAAAAGGGGAATTAACAACATTATAACTCTGCGATTAGACTGCTAACATTTCAATTACATTAACTACAAATTTTTGCATCTCTATGTGTGTTTCTCTAGCTCACATAAGTTGCACAAAGTATCTGGTCTTTCACCACACCCTTGAGGCTTGGTAGCGATTTGGACACAGCAGATGAGCTTGAGCATTTCCCCCTTGTGCGACTTTTCTGCTCATTTTTGAAGAACTGCCTTCCTGTTTTGTTTAAACACAACTGAAGGAGGACTGCTACAGCCTCACTTCAACAGCTGAGTTATGTTTTAAACAGCTCCAGGTTAGCAGTTGTGTGTGAAAGCCCTCATGGAATCTGATGAGGATGTGCTGGATGTCAGGCCTCTCAGTGCTTCACTGAGAACCTCCTGTTAGTAAGGGTGCTTTAGCAGTATTTTGGCATATGCAACAGCACTGGCAGTCTCTCTGTGTTTCCCCAGGCATAACTCCATCCAAAACACTTCAACACAGAGTGTGACTATACCTACCATCCAAGTCTGACAGCAAGAAATGAACACCCATGGCCCTTCATACCACAGTCACCTGGTATTGTAGCACTTTTACTCTGAAAAAAATTCTCCTTAAACCTGAAGGACCACAGGTTCAGGCTCAAATTCATTCTCACTTCCAGCATTTTCAGCAAAGAAAACCGCCTCTTCCCAGGAGAGGAAACAAGACCTCCTGGTCTCTCCCCACCAAGAGACTTCAGCTACCTCTGGGTGGCTTGAAAGTGCCCATTCTCTCTGCCCCAGGTTAACGGCTCCTGTCGTTCCCTGCTGCCCCCAGATACAACCAACCAGCTCCACCTGCTCCCACCAAAACACCAAAAAGCACAGAGATGCTTTACTTTGCTCACAGACATCCTGTAGGTACCGTATGCATATGCTCTCCACTGACAGCTGCTCCTCATTCATTTTGGCTCTTTCTAGTTCCCTGAAAGTTTCATTTTCCTCTCATTTCCTTCTTGTATTACTTCTGTCTGCTCTCAGCTAAATCATGTTAAAAGTACGTTTAATTTTTTGATATTTTTTTCAGGTTAGTTTTAAAAAAATATTTTCATTTTTGAAAACTGTAGAAGGTAAGGGGGTTTGAGTGTTAAAACATTTTGGCTGAGTTTGGTTTAATTGGAAAGTAACTTTTCATTTTAAAATAATTGATCCGACAGGGGGAAGGAAAAGGTTGATGTGATTTGCTCTTGGCAGCACAGATTCTATCAAGTTGTCTCCTGTGTTAGGACTCTTCCATTATTATTACAAAACTTCCAGTTTTATTTCTTTTAAATCTCTGAAGCATGACATTTTCAATAAATACCTCCTTTCCCAAACTGCTACATCTTGTGTCTGAGCATTTATCTTCCTAAGGAGCTATATTTTTGGAGCAGGGATCGAATGGATATGAAGAAACACATAGAGCTATACAGCTTAAATTTCAAAGGCACCCACATATCAATGACAGATAATAGCACATCTTTCACATTTCAGAGTTTTCTCACTAATTGATCATGTCATACTCTCAAATATGATTTTCAGGATCCAAAAATCCATCTGGCATCTGGATTTACCAGGTTTTTTATCAGTCAGAAAAAGGTGTTTAAAAAAAAAATTTTTAAAAAAAGATGTTTTCATAGATTTCATGAAGTGTAAATTAAAACCTTAGTCTTTATCAACCCTTACATGACCAGACTGAGGACTTCCAGTTCATCTGCTGTCGCTTTTTTCTGCTGTGATTCCAGTAGACAGCAGTGAAAGTCTTACAGTACCAGCTAGCCCAGATCCCTCAGCCCCTTTCCATAAGGAAGAGAACAGCGTTCTCATTGATGGTACAGTATGGATACACAAAGTATTTTGCAAATATCAGATGCTAAATTTTCAACCTATTAACCAACCATAGGAGGAAGCAGTTGGTATTTCAATTATTAAGAAACCGATTACTTCATTCTGTATAATCAGCAATAGGTTTCCCATCAAAGCTGCACCACCCTTTACAGTCATCTGCACAAGGGATTTAACGAATAATCGATACGAGCCCATCCACAACCATGCTTACCTGTCCTCTGCTAAGAAAACTCAGTGGGCTGATAATTCAGATGCTTCTTTCCCCAGGCTGCTGTCTGTAGCATGTAGCGTACAGTTGGGAGATAAATAAAAAATGAACATAAAAAAGTAGTGAAGAAATGTGTGTGATAAAACTGAAGAGGTCATATTTTCCCCTTCTCAGCAAGGATTTTCAGAGGTCCTTTTAATGAGCTATTTTCCGAGTAGGTCTGTGTGGGCCCAAAAGAATGCTGGCTACAAAGACTAATTATTCTGGCACTCAGCTACTAACAAACAAAAAGGTAAAGCCGAATGGCTGTTGGCTTCTTCTGCACGTTCACAAGAGGGCAGGATTATAAACTTGGGATCTCATTTTCTTCTCTATGCTAATCATTAAAAAGCAGCTGTATTTAAAAATTTAATTTGAGCTTTCCCAGATGTCAAGTATACTGCATGTTTAACAGTGCCAGGGTCATTTTCATATGACTTTATCTGTTTGGAAGAATAACTACAGACTTGTTCCAATTAAGTATTTTTATTTTTATTTTTTCCAACAAAAGCGTTTGTGTGAAGAATGGTCATTTTACAAACTTGACTTTGTCTCATCAAAAAAAAAAACCCAAAACATTTTGAGTTTTGCACTCCAGCATAATCATTCAGCTAAATACAGTCATGTACCATTCCTCAGATATTTCAGAGTGTAGGAGAAAGAATAGGAGTAGATTTTCCACAGCAAACTGGACATTTTGTACCAAGAACAAGCATAATTTCTTTAGCCAGCAAATCTGGGCAGCCTGCAAACTGAAATCTATACTTTGCCTCAGGCTTCCTGTGCAGCCCTGAGTATGTGCCTATAACCTTGTCTATACTAACACATTCTGACAGTCCATGGGTAACTGCAACTTCTTCGACATATATTCCCAGATACCCTACATCCACATGACATTATTGGGCTGGTTTTGGTGAAGGTAACATGTAATTAGCACGTGCCAGCCTTAACTTAGGACAGCTCTCACCTCTGTACTAGGGATGACATATGGCATCTATCAAAGCTCCCATTTGAGTCCAGCCAAGCCGCAATTCATAACTGGGACAATCCCATTCAGACGGCCATCTTTACATAAGTCAAGTTCTGGTTTTGTCCTGCAAGCCATATCTCTGCCAGAACAGAGATATGAATGATGCTGTTTACTTGTAATATCAGCTTTTCCTTCTTCCTAGCCTTATGCTTTTGATCTTATGTTTCAGTGTCAGTTAACACATGTACTGACCAGTGATTCTTTCCTTCCTCTTTTTTTGTCCTTACTTATCTCTTATCACCTAGGTTTTTCTCAGCCACTCTCTTCTCCATTTCCAGTTTGCAACATACCTTTAAGTATGACAGAGTTTACAACATCTGAAGCAGACTTCTAGAAAAGTGAGCAAACACAGTATATTTAGGTTTGGCTTTATGACTAAGTATGCTACTAATGTCAGTCTTCTAAAGAAGTATTCCAAATTTAAGCAAAGCCCTGTTGATGTCGTAAAGTATTCTTTAGGCTTTCAGCTGTAAATGTGTAAGTAACACTATCTCTATAGGTACAGTGAATTAACCAAAAGGATCACAGTATTATAAAAAGGGCAGGTGACTTAATTTTAAAGAACCAAAACCTGCATGTTGTCATTTACTTCCTACCAAGGTTTTCTTCAGAAGTTCCCAGTACAAGAACACA
The DNA here is from genome assembly GCF_000687185.1 of Egretta garzetta. Classification (NCBI taxonomy): domain Eukaryota; kingdom Metazoa; phylum Chordata; class Aves; order Pelecaniformes; family Ardeidae; genus Egretta; species Egretta garzetta. The sequence continues at coordinate 2,058,677 of NW_009259686.1, read as the reverse complement.
GGTAAACAACGGCAGACATGTCTGCATGTAGTAACAAAGAATGTAGATTCGATACTTGACTCCTACACATTTGTACCTTCATGTTGCATCTTCATTCTAAGCAATTGGAGGAAGGCATGGATGTAATAATTGTAGCTTCAGATTTAAAAATCAATTGAATTAGTTTATTGCCAGAACTACAATTTCAGAAAATTTATAAACATTTTTATCACCTTAAAAAATTTCAAAGCCCATATTTCTTATAATACCCCAAAATTATCTCAGTACAATAAAGGTTGACCCTGACAGTAATTCCAGTATATTCCATATAGATCCTTAAACTACCTTCGTCACCAGGGAGAACTGGCTACCCTCAAGTTGTACATTAAGTGACATAACTAACATATACCACGAGACATATTCTTTCTCTTCTGCCCAGTGATTTAGAATTTTGATAATGTTAACAGTGTTCTTAAGGTTATCTTGTGTTATGTTTTTTATTAGCTGAAGAAAAATACCCTCTGCTTCAAACTATAAAGTATAGATTCCAAAATTCTATAGCCTTTCAAAGAGACCTTTGCTCCTTTTACCTTAGTGGCAGATGACTCTGCAGTCCCCTAAAAGCAGAGCTGCCAGATTCAGGGAGAACATTGTTTGTTCACTGCAACATTCTCAAATGTCTGGATTGAGGAGAGTCCTGCAAGGCTTCAGAAGAAATGCTGATTATTTTTTTTTTTATCACTTTGGACCATTCTTTGCTGAGAGCTACTTGAAATAAATCAAATTTTACCTGACAACTGAATGAAAACGGACATGATTTCTGAACTTGCTCTTAGCTTTGAAAAGGGAAGAAATATATCTTGGATGTCAATTAAACATTATTTCTGTCATTACTAGTAATAGAGCAGTACCATTTATCATCATGCTCCCAATTATAACAATGTACATTATTTCAAAAAAAAGACTCAACTCTGAGTTAGAGTCAGCTTCAGAACTCTGGAAAATAATATTATAGATGCACAATTTGCTACCAACAGAGATTGCTTTCTGTTTCTCATCCATCTCCTGGAAAACACGTTTCATGTGGAAATGAAGATTGCAATTCAAATTATGTAAGTTAGGAGGTTAATATAAAAGTTAAAAAACATAAAGTTTTTCAGTTATCAGTTTGTTGGTTTGAGATATTAGTCAAAGTTTTAATTTCCAGGAGCAGGGATCATTAAACCAGACATCAAATACATATATCCTTCATTTAAATTCAACAGGAAAGACCCTGTAACTCATGCATTGCTTTTCCACCCAGTGTTTTAACAAGTTAAAAGATTTACAGATAATAAACAGATTTGGACTTAATAAAACTCCTTCTTATGTTTCTGCAAATAATATTTGCTAGGATTCTTCATCCCAGAGATTATATAATTCCTGTGAATAGTGTTAAGGAATCACAAGCATTTTTAATAAAGCTCTCACGTCTGTATGCACAAGGCATCATGAAATCTGAAAGTTTCATAATCAATGTCTTCTGAACAGCTTCACTGGTTTACATAATACAGAAGCACACCTAGTCTCAATGTAAAAATAAATAAATAAATAAAACCCCTAAAACTGTAAAACATGCATTAAGAACATCTTAACAACAATGTATTGGCAATATCGGCAATCCAATGTAACTGTATTTATGCATGCTTTTTACTAAAGCTAAAATTGTCTTAACATTGTTTTTAAGAAAAGGGCATTGCTGTACTATTTCTGCCAAATTCTGTCTTTTTCATGGTGTTAGATTTTTATGATCCTACTGACTACAGCTGTTTCTTCAGGGAAAAAAGTGATTAGGAGCTCAGTCTTGCCAATATTATCCAGCTGAGGTTTTGATTACAAGAGAGACTACAGGTCAACGGGAGAGCTCAGGCACTCAAGAAAAGCACAAGGCAGATGGGTCCACAGGATCAGTCCTCTTCTCTGAAATGCTCCTTCTCCAGCTTTTAAAGGAAGTGTAGCAAATGACATGCATTTTACCAAAAAAATAGTTACCTAATGCGGTACATGTCTTACAGCTCCAGCCTCTAATTTTGCATCTGCCCTGCCTATTAGGTCTTGTTTGTTAACTAGCCAGAAATTGGCATGGAGAAAAGAGTTTGAAAGTCAAGGAAATGAAACAAGTTATTTTTGGAAGTGACTCAAAAGCCCTCTTGTACCAAGTAGTTATTTTTCCTCTGCTTCCCAGAAAAGATCCTTGTAGAAAATTACTGAATATACTACTAGCTGGTAAAATTTCATTCATTTAAAAGGTTGTCTTTAATTTCCGTAGAAGTCAAACGCTGTGTTTGTTGCATGTTGTACTGCCTCGGCTGACTCTGTATTGCCATTATACATAGGAAATCTCATCTCCTTTACAGTTCTGAAGTGGACCAGGAATTTTCATTTAAGTATTTTCTTCCACATAAAAAAGCCAGTTTTCTTGAACAAAACCTTTTAACAGAATATATTTGCTTTTACTTGCTTTTCATCTGGAAGGTTCCTTGAATCCAGAATGGACTGACTAGTGGAAACACCAGGATGGAGAGACAGAACTGCTTTTGAATATGCCTCTCTTTGAAGGACAAGATGGAAACTTACCCCAGGTTTCCTACAGCGCTCATGAATACCCCAGCAACCAGGCTACTTTCAGATGTCTCTTTCTCAGATGTGTTTTTCAGCATAAGCTTTGAAAGATGTCTTCCTCTATTAACATCAGAAAACAAATTGCCAAAGGTTGAAACTTTCCTTCAGAGAAAGTTTTTTTCCTAGCCAGAGATGTCAAACCCAGTCATTGAATGTTATAATGGTGATATGACCTCCCAGGGTTGGGGAAACAAACAGCACAAAAATCCTGAAGCTATGGCCTTGGGTGAAGGATTTGAGGAAGAAGCAAGGAGCTTCAGGCAATTTTGAGAGGACAACTTTTTGTTCTGCAGCACTCTCTGGCACCTGCCTTTCGCCAGTGAGCAGCTGAGACCCACTGCAGCACCTGAATCATAGAATCATAGAATGTTTTGGGTTGGAAGGGACCCCTAGAGGTCACCTAGCCCAACCCCCCTGCAGTGAGCAGGGACATCGCTAACTAGATCAGGTTGCCCAGAGCCCCATCCAACCTGGTCTTGAATGTTTCCAGGGATGGGACCTCCACTACCTCTCTGGGCAACCTGTTCCAGTGTTTCACCACCCTCATTGTAACGAATTTCTTCCTTATATCTAGTCTAACCCTATCCTGTTTTAGTTTAAAACCATTACCCCTTGCCCTTGTCACAGCTGGCCCTGCTAAAAAGATTGTCCCTGTCCTTTGTATAGGCTCCCTTTAAGTACTGAAAGGCCACAATCAGGTCTGCCCACAGCCTTCTCTTCTCCAGGCTGAACAACCCCAACTCTCTCAGCCTGTCCTCATAGGAGAGGTGCTCCAGCCCTCGGATCATTTTTGTGGCCCTCCTCTGGACCCGCTCCAACACTTCCATGTCCTTCTTGTGCTGAGGGCTCCAGAGCTGGACGCAGTACTCCAGGGGAGGTCTCACCGGAACAGAGTAGAGGGGCAGAATCACCTCCCTGAAGTTCACAAACAAGCCAGAAGGCTGCAGATGAAGGGTCTGGACTGAAAGGTTGTCATCACCTTTTATTCTTCTTCCAAAAAATGCATTTGAGGAATGTACATGGTCACAGATAAAATTGAAGTAATTGGCAGGCATTTTTGTCTGGCTTCTTACTAGTGATAAATAAACATAAGATTTAAGGCTGCACTGGCCCATGGCTGTTCTTGGCAGAATTCAGCATCAAAAAAGGCTTATACAGAGGATTTCTGCTACAAAAACAAAATCAGGTCTGCTCCAGAGCTCCTTGTCTGCTACACAGGACACAAACTATTTCTTACTCATTACACTTTCCCTCTGGTTTGCTAGAAGCTCAAACATTCATTAGAGCATTCAGGATTAAGAGGCTTTTGGCATGCTTTCTGTAGAGAATGTGAGTCTGTGTGTGTGTTTGTAAAATGAAAGACAGGAGAATGCTACGTGGGTGGAGGTGAAGTGTCAAGAATTTGGGATTTGCTTTTGCAAATAGCTTTGTCAGCAGGCTATATACTTGCCCTATTAAAATGAATTAGGTCTTGGTCACATGAAACTCAAGAGTTTTTAATGGTTACCTGGCAAAAATTTAGATTTTGAGCCCGTTTTCATGAAGTTTTTGAGCTCACATAAAAACAAAAATAAAATGTGCTGTGATACATTTGCACCTGCCTACTTAAAAATATACTTCATTCCATAAAGGCATGGTTCCACAAGAATTATGCCGTATCACATCAAAAGATCAAATTCTGAATGATCAGCTTGTTTCAACCCTCATAATTACCTAAGTGGCATACTTTAGAAGTTGCTTTTCTCATCCAAACTCAGCTTATCTCTCTTGGAGTATGTGCACGTGATTGTGAGTCTATTTTAAAAAGTTATTATCTGTCAGTGGCAGTACAGATCACGAACCAACCATCTATGGGCTGTTGGACATCTGCAACTGCAAAGTAAAAAAAAATGACCGTGAAGAAAATGGGTTTATTTAAATAGCCTACCATTGCTTCTTCCCTGGGCAGCGTCTGAATATGTCTCTGCTAACAAGGGATAACTCATTTGAACGTGTGACTCAAATGCTTGCAATCAGGTCACCTCTCATATCTGGTAAAACAAGCCTGAAACATCACAAAAAGCTCTTTTGCAGGATTTCTTCAGCAGCAGCATTGAATTCTGTATCACTGCTAATGTAATTTAATGCTTTTCTTATTTTCTGTTTGTCACCACTTTAAAACAAATAGTATACAAATACACACTTAGAAGGTATATTCTAGGTAAGAATTTTTATACACTGTATCCCTCATAGCAATTGATTGGCAAGATAAACCCTCTGGTGAGGCTTCATGTTTCTTCTCTATTCAGATTGAGTCCACACTTCTGCAGCACCCACACAACGTCTACTGTCCAAATCATCAAACACAGGCCTTCTGGGAGCCAAATGAGTCCTGGTTCAATACACAGACTTTTTTTTTTCGTTATAAAATAACAATATGACTAATGAAAAATGAATTCTAAACCAAAATAAACGAAAGGTACAATATTTTTGAGGAATATGCAAAGAATGCAGTTTACTCATGTATCAGCAAAAGAAGGTGCACAAAAAAGCCACCAAAGGTTAGTTTGCTGTTAGTTCTTGCTGTCAGATGTAAAAGGTTTTCAAAGACTCAACTAAATCCTGTTCAGAATGAAGAATATTTTAAGAACTATTAGAAGGTTCTTAAAATTTTCCGAGGAATATTAAATCATTCAAGAAAAAAAAAAAGCCCATAATAAGAACCTTTAAAACCAAAAAATATTAAAATACTAACAAAAACTAATTTAGTATGAAGTAGCACAGATAGATTAATTTAAAAATACTTAGAAATTCTACAAAAACATCCGTGCAAATAATCACTATTTAGGGCAATGCAGAAGCAGCTAAGGACTAGCTGATCATCAGGACATGGGAACAAAAAGGACAATTTAGGTCCCCCCTTCCAGCCCAGTGAATATTCAATTAGTTAAACAACACGAAAGACTTCCATTAGGAGAAACTCACTCACATACTCTGTGCCTAATGATAAGGTATTGTAATTCTCCTGACAATGAAGAGATCTGAGTTCAATTCATAACGCTTGCCTCTTTCTCACACTTTTCTCTAGGTGTCAGCTATCAGCTTCAGTCCAAGACAGGACATGGACAAGACAGGACTCTGGTTGATCCAGCACAGCAGTTTTCATAGTCTCATTCTTATAAGAAACTGATATCTAGTTTAGAGGCCTAAATTTGGAAAGAGTCACAGCTGAGAATGCTGAGCAAGGCAAGCTGCTTCCCTGTGGCCCAACGTCAGACTTTTAAAGACCACTTTTAAGGGACAGGGTTTAAGCTCTTTTCTACAGATGGCTTTTCCTGATGGCTCCCTGAGGCAGCTCCCTATCATGACTTTGGGGTGATAAACTTCTTGGGTGATTACTTCAGACAGATCTGGGTGACCTTGCTTGAGCTCCTGAGCTTGGGAGACCTGAGCCAGTCTGGGTCAGCAGCCATTCAAAGCTCAAGCTAATTGTGTAACACGTCACTTAATTTAATAAGTACAGCTCTGTGCTAGCCAAAGGACTCATCCTCTACACCAAAGTGGCCCCCATGCATATGGTGCGAAGCATGGTGGGAGGTGCTTGCATCCTTTCCTTTAAACATGGTCCCACAAGCTGTAGAGGGAGCATGCATGCAGCACTGCCTGGGGGTTGCAAGGGACCCCAAAGCACCTAAAGATTGATGCTGCAAAGGCAACGCTGGACTAAGGACCATTGTGGTTCCACCCCAAATGACTCACAGGTCCCAGCAAGCACCTCTCAGTTCTCACAAAAGATTTTTTCTGCTCAAATTTCTTGCACTCCTGGACTGTTTATGCTCCAGAGAAAATTCCATGCTTACTTTATCCTGCCATAGTACCCACATGGTGAAAATAAGAAAAAAAATCTGTGGCCAAATGAATTCCAGTGAGTTCTAGAGTGATAAATCATCAAGAACTTGTGCAAGTTAAACTATTCAGAGTCTATGCCAGTTATATTCCCCTCAAATTCCAGTACTTCATGCAGTTTGCAGTGAGTTTTTTCCAGCACAACCCTGTTAAGTCAGCCTACTATTTTGATACTGGTCATTCATGTTCAGAAGTTAGCATCCTCTAATTAATTTTAAATTGCAATCAAATGATCAGCACATTTTAAAGATGCATCAGCCATTACATAAGTAATACCACAATTCCATTTTCAACAGAAAATGTATGTTTTTCCAGACATTTAGTTTTGATGGAAACATCCAAAATGGGTTTTTACTCTTTGAAAGAGGAAATAGCCTTGAATGACATTGAATCTGTTCACAACATCTTGAATTGCTGGCAATGAAATTAACTGTATAAGAGTCTCTCATAAGAAAATGTTACTATAAGCATTTCGTATCCAAAACAGTAAATGTCATCTCTGTCATTTAAAAAAAAAAAAAGGCACAGGAATAAATACCAGATTATTACCTTCTGAAGGAGATGTTAAGGGTAATGCTAACAAATGAACTGAAGATATATACAACTACTGTACTTCTGTCATGGAATATATTATAAAGAAGTCAATGTGATATGTATGTTAATACATGCCAAATTTATTATAACATCAAATCAGAGTCCTAGTTCAATGTTTTGCATAGTTGATGATGAAAGTGACACTGGTAATAACAGTATTGCTTATCAAGATGCGTTAATGTCAGCTTGCTTCTGTCACTGTCAACAGCTAAAACGTATAGTGATAATGCACTAAATATGCTACCCACCGCTCCCTGCCAACATCAACCTAACTTATGTCAAATCTTTCTAGAAAACACTAATCAACACTCTCTGCTACAGGAAGCCGAGATACCGAGGCTATCTAACTTAGGAAGCTGATGAATAAGTAATAAACCTTCAAGCATTACAAGCAAACTAAGATTCCTCTAAACGCAGATATAAAAGAGAGTGATCGCAGTCGGACATTCAAATCATTATGTTAGGAAAATACCTCAGCTTCGTGGTACCACATATAGCACCTATTAATATGATAATGGCTGCATAACAGAAATATTTGATTACCTACACAAGACCTTGAAAAAATTTTACAGATTTACTCCCAGTGAAGATTTTATAAGAGTTAAAGAACCCCAACAGAAGTACGCAGGAGACATGTTGCATTTTTCATTGTCAATAAAGGAGTCCAAAAAACCCTTTTGTACCATCATTCTAGCCTAACTACTGTTTTCCAGCTGTGACAGCCTTCATAAAATAAAAATAAAAACACCCCTTAAAAAAGCTAATATGAATGACAGCAACTTTTCTGTGCCCAAGTATCACCTTCAGGAAAGGCTGGTCCCTAAGTCTCTAATGACTTGGAAATAGTCCTTGATATCTCATCTCTACTTAAACCAGCTCCAGTGAACATTGCTTACAGTGGATGCTCATGTCATGGTCACCAACCAGCACATCCATGTGTCACTCAGTCAGAAGGATGCCGACATAGCGATGTATCTGCCCAAATCAGTGAACGAGTTCTGAGGTGGGGAGAGGTGGGATGGAAATGCTGATACCAGAGGTCCCTCTGAGATTTTTTTTTTTTTTTTTGTTATTGATTTCAGTGAAGAAAGAACATGTCCTCAAATTTTGTCCAAAGTACCTTAATGAAAATATTTATGCAAGTTCAAATGGAGATCTGTTGTTCTGGCTTTCTCTAATGAGAAAAGAAAGCACAGGGTGGACTTGGGTTGTGTTCTGTCACATGATTTCTCTCTACTGACACACTAATTTTCCTTTAACTATGAAATTATTGTAGTGTGAACTTCTAATGGAGACCTAGTCAAATCCTGGGCAAGATCCTCTCAAATCATGAGACAGAAGACGACACTATAAACAAGGCTAGACATCATTACTGTGCAACGTTTGGAACTAAATGCAAGATATACATTATAACTTACTCTTTACATGAGGCTCCAGAACAACACCTTTTTTAAATATTATTTTTGTCATGAAGATCCATCTCCTTAAAAGACACATGACGGGTACTGAAAGATTTGAAGAATCGTCGATAAAGGTGTTAACAATATTATTACTTCAAGAAGTTGATGCTTTAAAGAGTTTAAATGCAGTCAACTTGCAAGATATTTTCTCTGTGCTGCCCAAAATCAGAAGCAACATATCTTGTGGTGACTGCAAGTGCACCGTAAATGTTATAGATGGTCAGAAGTAATGCATTAATTTGTCAGATTCTAAAATGGCTGAGTAACCACTAAAGAAATAACTTACTAAGTTTGTATGAATAAATTACATCAGTAGTCTTTGTACAAAGTACCATCTAAGACCAGGTTTTACATTTACAGTAATTAGCATAAGGTTAATCTCTGTCAGTCAACTGCAACTGTAATGGAATACAGTGAGAGCCCTTGAGCTTACTGTATGCAATGCTGCAAAAGCAATTACATTTCTCTGCCTGTTCTGGAAGCAAAGTTTTTTGATAACAGCCAGCCAAGTTCATTCCTAGTGATGCAGAATACCAATGGTAAAAAGGTAATAGCCTCAGGGATCTGTCTATCTGTTATCTCCAAACAGAATCAATTTCATGTTTATATATATGTAAATATGTATAAATATTACTGCACCTTGTTGAACCTTAATTCTCTAAAAACATTTCCAGAAAACATACTTGATCCATGCAATAAGTAATGAAAAAAAACTTTGATTTAAACCAAATAGCCTCAAAACTGACAAATGACATGACACTGAGAAAATGAAATGTTAATGACATTCTACTCTTTGATTCAGTCCCCATGATTTGGAGGCAAATCCTAAACTATGCATCAAACATGATACAGAAAGAAAGTAGCAAATTACTTTCTAACCAGAAAATCACCTTAATATTAGCTCCTTTGGGATGAATAATCTCAAAAGAAAAACAAAACTTTGTTCATTAGCACAAATCACTGAGAATATCTGATGAGGTCTAGGTTAAGCTAGTGATCACCTTTAAGCTAGTGATCACTTAGTGGTCAACTTCAGCCTTTTTATCGTCTATGATATGTGTTGATAGATAGTCCCATATAAAACACTATATATCATCTTGCACCATTCCTGCAGGACACTTTGCTGCAGAGCAGCAATTTAGAATCTTATAAAACATTGCAAGCCCCTTCTTTTTTCTTTAAAGCTGTCTAGATATATTGGCAGTAGTAAGCAGGAAAAAAAAAAATAATCTGACAATCTGTTGCCACTTTTCCTAGGAGAAAGCATTAAAATAATGATGGAGCAAAGTTTATAAAGAGCTAAAATTGTGCAGGTGGACAGAATGATTCCTATGGCTTCAGGAAGGCATAAAAATCTGACACATCTGAGGAGGAATTAATGAAAGAGGTAAAACGCATCTGAGGGAGGATTAAGGGACTGTGGGCCGCTTTTTCAGCTGGAGTGAACTGGCACCATTTCTTGTATCTTCCAGTGGCTTCACTGGTCTACGCCACAGAACCAGTGGAAAAAAAAAAAACAGAGCAGGAAAATATTTCAGATGGGTATCAGGAAACATTTCCCAGTGCCATCTATCACACTGTGAAATAATCCCCCAGGACAGTAATGAAAATTCTGTGCCAGACTTCAGAGATGAGGTTTTTAGTAACACAGGAAAGTAAGTAAGGCTCAGAAAGGTATTTCCTACCTCAAATATTCATGATTCTATAGTAAGGACTATTATTTATTTCTTACAATGTTTTCCTTTAGCTTATACCCCATTTCTAAATGCCTTCTTAAACCTTATTTAGCATCCAGTTAATATCCCCCACAAGCTATTTATAACTTGTTTGATTCAACAAGTATTTGCAATGCTCAAGTATTCTTTCTATTACACCAGGGACGAGGCTGGCAATATAGAGATGGTTACAGTATTAAACACTAAGGCAGGCGTGTAATAAAGGCAGTTGGTTTTCCTTTTAAAACAAGCTTTCGCACTAAAGTCTGCCTGAAGAAACTTAAACCTATGTATTCCCCAACCACCAGGCAAGAGGCCATTCTTGCAAGAGGAAAAGCTCCTTCCCTTTTCTATTACAGCTGCTTTATATTCAGAAAATATTCAACACCTATGATTGCTTTTTTTCTGCTGACAGTTAGGACACACGGTTAATACAGGGTGAGATTTAGGGTTTGCAATGCATCTTAAGGTTGGCTTAAACAAATTATTCAATGGCTGGGTCTCCAGGATGGTAGAGGCCCCCCACCCACCAGTCCCACCCCAGTAGGATGTCTTCTAAAAGGGGCCAATGACTTTTCCATTCCCTTTGTATTAAACAGAATAGTCACCGCATGCATCTCTGTTCTGTGAGATAGACTTAGATCAAACCCATAGGATCAGAGGACTTGTCAAAGTAACTCCTGCTTTCTGCCTTCCTGACGGGGCTACCATTTCAGACAGGCACCAAAATACTGGGATTATACTGTAAAACAAAGTCACTGAAGCTGAAATGGATGGGCATGGGAAGTTTTGATATGAAAAAGCCTTGACTGCCTTTATGTTGGTAGTTGTCCATGACTTGAAGGGAACTAAAAATGAGCTTTTCCAGAATTTTGACAAAGACATTTAAATTCTGTCTGAATCACCTTCTGGGTGTGAAAGGCTTTTCAGCTCAGGCCCCAGAGCAGGAGACTGTTCCTTGCCTTGCACTGCAATAAGCTAGCTTGCACCTATGGCCAGTTAGAGCCATTTACTTTTTTTTTGTGTTTTGCCCTCTCTAGTTAAAGAACTGTGGTATAAATCTGGAAAATAAATAGGAAGTCACCAGATTTGGTTTTGACTAAACAGACCAAAAATAATCTACATGCCATAAGAGTACAAGGACTGCTTTCATACATTGCTGATATGTTATCCTAAGGTTTATTATAGGATCTTCAGAGGAGGGTTTTCAGGGTGAGGGAGAAGAGCAACCTGACCCTGACAGCAAGTCTGTCAATGAACATATGATGCTCCAATATGACAGTACCAAGCGCTTCTGCCCACTGGTGTACAATGGGCCCTGGAGATGCTCAATACCTCCTGTCAGTTAGAAAACTTTACATGCTTGTACGTCCCTAGCCTAACCCAGCTATTCCCTTATGTGCAGAGGAAGGGCTGTGGTACTGAGTAGCAGAAAGGCTGTTCAACCAGCCTAGGCTATTCAATAGCACTTGGTGTCATTTTCATCTTATCTGTCTCTGAAGGCATTGCCAGGAATTTTTACATGTCTACGAATCTCCTCTCAAAAGACGATGGCCAAGTTCATTACTCTAGGTGTCTGTCTAAAAAAGTAATTCTCATACACAGCCACCAAGGACCGTGTGGGGCAGCTGCCACGCGAATGCTTGTTCACTTACAGCTTGGCTTTAACTGTCAAAACCGATACAGCTGCGGATTTACTGCTGTGATTTGTGCCCTCTCCTTTCTTAAATATTTTTTTTTCCTCTTTACATGGCTATTGTCAGTACTCCTGTAACGCTGAATTGAATTTAATCACCAAAGGCAAAGATTTGAATGTGCAGGCTCTGCTTGGGAAAGACCATGCTGGGAAGCCCTCCAAGCTCTCTGGGAAGTCAAGTACCCCACCAATGCCTCCACCAGCCCTGTGGGGCATGCAGCTGCTTTCCACTGACGTTAGCAAAGGTTTGGAACTTTTGCCCCAACTGTCCCCACCATTGGCTACTAACGTGCATCATGCTAAACCACTTACGTTCATAAGGATCAGATTGGGAAGGCAGACAAAAAGGAAGATGTCCTTCCAAGATTTCCCTTTGGGTCTGTGAATTAAATAAATAAATAAATCTCTTTTTACAAAGGCAGGGTGGGGGTGCATGGGTAGGAGAAGGCAGACAGCTTCATGGTCTCATGCATAAAACTGATTGATTTTATTCAATAAGTTCTGACCAAAGCAGAGGCTAACAGGTTTGTTTTTGTTTTTTTTTCCACTTCATACTACTTAACCTCAGGCAATTGCTCAGTTGAGCCAACTTGATTTGCAGAGCCTGTAATCCAGCAAGCAATGACTGAGAGAAGCAGTCTCTTCCCAAAACCCTGCTGCCCTTCTCACTGTGCCTGCAGGGACAGCTCTCCTCTGGCCTGACTCCTTCTCTGCAGGTGATGTGCTTTGCCTCCTTAGTGCAACTGTCCAGCTTTTTGCCTTTCCTTAAGTAATGCAGATTTTTTTCCCCTGAAGAATTAAGTTGCCTCTGCACAAAACAGTCTACCAAAAAAAATCACTGCCAATGACTCCTGATTTCATTCCCATAAGTAAAAAGCAAAGGGAATCAGATGAATCCTAGGCCAGGTGCAATGAGGCCGAGTATCTGGTTAAGATCTACAGCTGCTAAATGTGTTCACCTGCTGTGGGTGCCATGGTTGATACTTTTGACCAATCTCATGGATTTCATTCCTGTCTCTGTCACTATGCCTTGGGCAAGTCATACTTCAGCTTACCCTTGCATCTAAAAGGTTTGATTTTTTTCTTGGTGGGGAGGCTTGAGGTTTGTGGAGTACGTCATTCGTCATTCTTGGTGATGCAGCACAGTGTGGCTATATGCATTAATAAGATCTATCAGGTGAGATGTAACCCAGTCCCTCTCCTTTCCTACAAAGGAATGCCCTTACTTCTTTATTTGTAGACAGTGTCCTTTGTGAAATGATTCTTGTTTAGATGAAAAAAAGCTACTCCTTCTGTAAAGATTTTATGTTGCAAGGCACTTTTTTTCTAGAACTGAATTGTTCTGCATTATGATTTTCTAACAGAAATGGAAAACTAAATGAGAACAATCAACTGGCTTCGCTGTTGCTGTAATTCCAGTAAATTCTTGCAAGCAATTATGCAGAGTTCTTGCATAATTTTACCGCTTCAATTCATACCGAGCAGAGTATATACACTATGGAGTTAAGTAAAATTCAAGCAATGAGAATGAGGCATTTCCACATATTTCTGTCCCTCACTTTCGTGAAAAAAGAGCAGAAAAGTTCTTTGCAGCCCAAGTGAATTTTTCATTGATTCTGTGAATACATAATCATTAAGTACTTTGAATCTCCTTCTGACAAATTACTGCTGGGAGAAAAACATTTATTAAATATATGTAATTCATCCCATTAGCATAGAAACCTTTTCTCCATATTTCTTAATTTTCTTTTCCCAAAACAGAGTGGTTTCTAAGGAGAAAACAGATAGTTCCTTTTATCACACAGCAAATTTTTTTCTGAACGTGTGATCGCCCTCTCTCAGGACATGTCATGTCCCTTCACATTTTTTCCTGTCCTGACTAGGAAATCATAGAGACCATCCTGAATTCACAAATGCAGCCAAGAGAGTAACCTTCCAGGACTATTCTCTTTGATAAGACAATAAAGGAATATACAAACTGTGTGGGTCAATCCCATTGCAGTAGTGATGTCTAAATGGCAATGTTCCCTACCAGGAAGGGGTTATGGTTTTTACAACTTGGAAATTGCTGTACTTAAATTTCCATAATTAAGAGTACAAATTGAATGCTTTCATAATCATTTTATCCTTTATTGTTCAGGTGAGAAACACGAGCAGAGCCTTGTTAGCTTGCCAAATGTACCAGAAAGAATATTCAGGATGTAGTAGAATATTTAACCAGGTTGTGTGAAAGAATGACTTCGGAAAACATGAAAGACAGACAAAAGTGTGCAAGATAATAAATGCCACTGACATACTTAACATGCTGAAAGTCCTCTTTCAGACTGGAACCCCCTGTGCTATCAATCAAAAAGAGTGGCTCTTAAAATAGTCTAACACTTTTCACGGGTGTAGGAATGTCACTGGCTATTTCTTGAGACTTTGCCCAGATTTCAGTCTACATTTTCCTCTGCATTTTCACTTGTGTATATCTTAAACTTCCCATCTAAATTTGGTGCTGATACCTCTGTTCCACACCAAAGATAACTCTGAGCAATGAATGAAATAATTTGAAAGGCAATAAAATAGCATTGCAGCAATCTGAAAAGCCAGAGTCTCTGCAGACTTAAATTGCAGTTTCCTGTACAGAGAGCTAAGGAAATGTAAGTACTTACCACATCTACATTCAAGCTTGTTCAAGGCTCCATTATGGTCAAAGAAGAGAGAATAGGCACGTCTTAGTACACGAATCATTTCACCGTAAGAAAGGCATCTAAACTACATCAGAGAATAATGCGAGAAGTCCCTATTTCCACCCACTGACTATGACAGGAGTCTAGGCAACCTGTTCAGATGTAAATGCAGCTGTCCAAACTCAGGAGAGATGAATCACAACCTAGTGACTAGCCATGTTAACTAAAATAGGAATTTCTACATTTCCAATTTTAGGGAATGAAGATCAGGTAATTAACGCAAGATTAGACTCTAAATTAGTAGGAGAAAAAGGATTGTAACTTGGGGCCTACCCACTCTCAACTCTTTGATTATTCCCAAAGGCTAGGAAGTAGAATATTGATACCTCCTGTAGGTCTCGAACACCTAGAGCTTGACTTTCACATCCAAAGCTCATACCATAGGTCTTAAATAAACTAAAATGGTACTCTGATAGTTTCTTTACAATTTCTGTATTAAAGTCTCATGCTGGCACCTGAAATTTCTGTGGGAAGGAATGCTGAAATGCCAGAACAACCAAGAAATGGGCATGAATGTCTTTTTTGTTTTGAAGAAAACATAGCATAAGACTGCCAGAACGCACTACTAGAAACTAAATGTCATTTTCCGTTAGTTACAGAAACTGCAAAACCAGGGTAAGTCAGATGCTAGAGGTTGTTGAATCCTTACTTATCAGCTCAGTCTAGGGTGGTTTATGTCCTTGGACCAATTTTCCTCTCCTATCTTTTCACTGGAAAATGGTTAAAATCAAAATATCATTTCCAATTACCTAGTGGAATCAAACACTATGGATTTGGCATCAGGATCAGGAAAGACTTGACATCAAAAGGGCAACATCAATCGCAAGGCAGTATTGCTTGTGCCAACCCGAGGTATGGCAGCGATAGATTCCTCAGCAGTTTGGGATATCAAATTTTTGGAATGGATTTGAGATGGCAAGCTCTCAGCTAAAAGCACACCACCAAGGCATTTGCAAGCCGAGGCTCGCTATCTCCCGGGTGCAGTGACCAACCCTCCTCTTCCCTGGGCCCTGGGATCATCACTTATTCTCCAACCCACTGAGCACCATGTGCTTGTGAGGATAACATTTACCCGCCACCTTGCTTTAGTTAAAGGAGTAAAGTGGTTTTTTCACCTTGCCTTGCTTTTTTTTTGTGTTCTCTTTTCTTCCCTTTTGCTAGGTGCCAGACATAAACAAGATAGCATTAAACAAAATGTTATGGGCAACCTTTTAAGAGCCACTGTGCTGGGAACCCTTTTTACAGTCCAGATGAAACACATCATCCCAGGAATGGTCACTCTTGAGATTATAGACAATTTCACAAAAAAACACATGGGCACACCATGATGTAAGGCATTAAGAAAAAACTAGTAGTTTTAAGAGTATTTAACTGGATGAAATTTCCTTCCCATTTCTTTCTCTACTGCAGAAGTACCTCAGCTAGTGCCCAAAGTGGTCTAGCTACCACCTGCCCAAAGCATGTCCAAGGAAAGACAGCAAGTAAAATACACTTTACTGGCCTATTACCTGGTGAATGATTTCCTAAAGCACAGTTGTTTCCCGGGATTACGTCTATTCCTTCTTCCCTAGTGAATGATATCACTACGAGTGATATTCATCTGACGAAATGCAAAGGTGTCCAGAATAGAAATCTACATCTGAGATGCAGTTCCTCCCTCTCAAAGGTAAAAGTCTAATATGGATCAGGCTAATCATGCTCTACAATTCCTGTGCTTGGGTTTTTTTAATTGACTGTAAAAGAAACTCACATTAATTTCTCACTCAGGGAAATATTCTTACCTAGGGCAAGACTATGCCTACTGCAATATTGTGTAGAAAAGCTGATACGTATAAAGGTCAGTTTTCACTACAATACCATGGATTCTTGGTATAAGACCAAAACTGCCATGAGGCACCACACAAATTTATCATACAATCAAAAACTGGTAGGGTTTCATATGACACATAATTACATTATGAAACTCACTGCCTCAGGAAGTTCCGGATGCCAAAAAGAAAAACAGTTCAAAACCCAAGACAATACATCCACGGTGAATAGATCCACTCATTTACACTAAGGGCAGGAGGAATAGGAAGGCACAGGAATATCTATCCTTTTCCCCATGCCTTTTTTCCTTAAGCATGAACTGCAGGCAACGGTCGGGGATGGGACACTGGGCTAGATGGACCTTGAATTAAGTCAGTATGTCCATTCTTATTTTTGGACCTAATATTGCCAACACTTTTCTTATGGCAGCAAGCCAAGCAAGGAATATTACAACCCTGTCACACACACACCATTTTTCCTAAGATTACCAAATGCAGGTTAAAGCTCAGTTTTACACCAGGAAACATACCCAAAGCACAAACACAAAATGCAAGCATCACCCCACCTGCTTTTACAACCCTACTTCGAAACATTTGTGCTTGGTCCAGTTCCCTATTCCTGGTACATTATTTCAGTACAGATATTTACTGGTGAGGACAGTTAGTGTAGGAGCCAAACACCTACTTGACATTATCCATTCTGTTTGTCATCAATATGACTCATCGGCAGTAGGCTCATCTTCCATCCTTTTGGACAAGGTTGAAAAATTGCTAAGAATAGCAGCAGAACTCAACTGCACAGTGTTTTTCTGGGGAACGCAAATCTTAGACTGTGACTAATGCTGCTAATTGAATTTTTACCTCCAACTTGTTAGGGAAGAACACAAACAGTAAGAGATAAGGCTGCTTTTTATAATGCTTCTTGCTACTGCTTTGTCCCTGTCTCTTCATTTTAAGGCAGTGAAATACCAAATCGTTACACAAAACCCTCTCCTAAAACCCCTGCAACTGTTTTTCGGAAGAATCAGACACATAGGGGTTTCCCAATAATAATCGGGACCTCAGTGGCGAGCTATCATTACAACACAAAATGGCACATAAGCTCTGACATCTTTGTGATAAAAAATATTTCACATATGGCATATTCTTTTTTTTTTCCAGTCTCCCTCCCAACCACCCCTCCTCCTTTTCTTTTAAATCACTCATCAGGTTCACTACTGTGTTTCAGCGGTGACTCTTGCTACACATAACCAAATCTGAACTTTTATGACAAACTGAAGTGGACCCATATTGTTCACATTAAATACTTCCCTTGGATGACTGAAAGAAATATGCTAAGGTAGAAAATTTGTCATATTAAGCTACAACAATCTCTTCTGAGCCCTTTTAAATCAGTTCTATGGGGAAAAAAAAAAAAGTGAAAAATCCAAATAAGCACAATAATCCTAATAATATTTTGCACTAAATACCTACCATTCCATTTGTCCCATACTAATCCAGAGAGCAATGAATTACTAGTATGTTCCAGTACATTCAGTGTAAATTTATTATTTCAAAACTGGGTAGAAATATACCCCCACCCCCAAAAGGGAATGTTCAAATGCTGCTAAAAAACAGGAAATAGTTACAGCCATTTACAAGAAAATCCTTCAAAAATCCCCCAAAGTCTCCTGGTTTGGGATTTTTTCTAAATTTTGCCTGTGTTTACTGCAGCCAAGCCCGTACAGAGAGCCCATAAGAACAGACATCACCAGGAGCAGGGACTATTTCAATATGCAAGCCAGCTTGCTAGGGTAGACCTGTGTTCAGTAGTGGTAAGCTTTAGAAAAATATCTGAAGTTTCAGTGCTTTGGGTTCTGTTGCTGGTTTTTTTAATCAACACAGGACAGTATATAATCAAAACTGGCTGCATTTGTAGAAAGGAAGCCACGTGAAGCTGAGCACTAGCAAACAACAGTGTGAATGCTTTTTCTAATGGCAAATGCAGGCACCGCTTACATTCATCTCTGCATCAGCAGCCAATCGCACAGTGCTTACAACAATCATTGCCATGGAGTTATCAAATTTTTCAACCGCAAATGCTGATCCCTACGGAGATTAAATCACAAAAGCAATCCAAACAAAATCAGTGGAGTGCTTCTAATGAAGTGTGTGCATAGATCCGCACAAAGTCGTAACCCCAAGTATTTATCAGACAGGAATGGGGCTGGTAACCAAATGCGAAAAAAATAGATGATGTGTCAGAAATGAAAGACTAACATCAGTCAGTCTGTTGTTGCTGTAAGTGACAGAAGACAACTGAAAGGAAAATAAAGGAACCAAAACATAACCTTGTAAGATCCCACAAACAACCAGGGAGACCACACAATCTAATTTGTGTTATCTGATATTACTCCAGGCTTCTTAATGCTGAAAAAAAAACCCCAAGGTTATCTCAAGACTCAAATAAAGAACCGGCCACAGGCCTGAAGAGCGCTGCAAAGCTGCGAAAGGACAATTCTTGTTATTGTGCCCAAAGCTCCCGTCAGGCTGGAGCACAGTGGCTGCCTCACATGCCTGGCATGCAGTGAGCTGGAGTGACACAAATCCTGTAAACACTTCAGAATACAAGGGAGAACAAGAGGTCAACCAAAAATGTGACATATTGCCTAGTGCTGATGGGTGAGAATGCAGCCTCAGCACTGAAAGAACAGCAGCAAAGGAGGATTGTCTGCTGATGCTGGAGAGAGATTAACCATGGAAATAAGCATAGCAAAATAAATCAAGCAAAGAGCTGAAGCATTCTCACTTGAAGATATGATGGAAAATATCACTCCTGGCTTCCTGAGTAGAAACGTGTCTTCTAGTTATATGGCCATCCTGGGATATAAAAGTCTTCTTTATGCCTATGCATATAGATCAACATAAAATAATTTGGGCAAGACCAAGTGACAAGTGCAGTGAAGTGCTTTATAGAAAAGTGCCGGAGGGAAAGGAGGGAAGTTTTGTTTACAGTTCAGCTAGGCTCAGGTATGGCAGTCAATGGCAAAACTTGTTTGTACGGAAAGGAGAGTTGTCCCTAGTATCACTGTCAACCCACGTGGAAAGCTGTGCTAATGAAGCCAGCAAGCAAATGCAAAGCCAGGAAGGTTTTGGTCTCCTTACTGAAATCCCTTATCCTGCAATATGTGAAAAAATAAACTTTTTCTTGGAAGAGGCTTGCAAGGGTCCAGAGGGGAATTAACAGATATTGGGAGAATCACGTCATCAATGTGAAAGGTTGTTATAAGCACGTTAGCAGAAGGAGTTTCTCCTGTTACACCATGCTTATGAGTGTTCTGGCAAGTAATTTGTTAATTCTGCACAATTGTTTACCGAAAGTGTGAGGAAATTTAATATTAGGTGCAAATGATGAAGTATTAAATGGATCAATAAAATGCAGCTATTCACACATGGCAATTATTAAAAGGATAAGGCTGCAGAATATTCAGCCTGTCACATTCCCTATTTTTTTTTCTTTTTCTCTATTCCCATGTTTCTTGAACTTTTTTTATTCACACTTATCTATTTAATTTTCACTCCCACCATCTTTTAGTGGGTTTACTTCATTTTTCAATAGTAATTATCTTTTTTTCCCCTCTTCTTTCATTTCTCTGATTTCTGGCTCCTATTACTTTTTCTCCACCTTCTCACAATGATTTTTAGGACTCCCAACCTCTCCTGTCTTACTTTCCACTTTCTTCCCAAGCCTCATCTAATGTGTGCATTACTGCAGTGCAGTACTAAAAAAGTTTGTGGTGTACACCACATTGCTCAGGACTTCAACCAGATTAATTCAGTTACTAAAATTGGAATTTTCACATTTTGCCACAGCACTGCTGAGTGCAAATACCTTCCCCAGACTCACCCCACTTTTTACTTCATCAACAGTACTGATTACCGATTTACTTTTCCTAACAGTACTGATTTCTCTGGTCTACCCAGGGACAGAGCAAATTTAAACTATTTAGCTAAATCCCATTGCTTTAGAAAACTACTAAGTGCTGAAACTCCTACCAAAACCAATTTAGCAGTTCAAAACAGCACTTAGGCCTCAAAAGTGCTCCTAGGTTCAACTTTTCAACCTCTGCTTTACTCCTCTTCCTTTCAATGTCCAGCCTTTTTCAGCATCTGCAAACCCATATGTGCTGAAATTTGGGGGCTAAAAAGTCCTTAGGTACCTATGCTACCGTCATTGCTTGTCCAAAGGTGCTACTGCCTTGGCTCAGCTCAACACCGAGGTGCTCTTCTCACACCCAAAGACAGCCTGTGATTGGTTAATCAGGTATCACAGACCCACATCTCCTGATAGGCAACAAGCAAAGCTCAGGAAAAGCAAAGATGCCACATTATGAAACCAGGCACTGTGGAGCACACCCAGGCGCCAGAGGCGTTTCCGAGGGTGTAACATCGCTGTTCAGCTGAAGGAGGGCAGAGCTAATGGACCAAAAATTTAAACTTAACAGGTGAGAATATAATGAAACAAATGTGAAGAGTAACAGGCTGTTGCAAACAACCTTCACTGAGAAATAAATGGTTGTTCTGCATCTATTTTTAAATGTTTAAAAGTAGCTTTCCATTTCTTTGTGGGTTAATAGTTCCAAATACCCTAAGTACTCACCATGCCGCATATTGCCTAGCTAGTCATTTCAGTCATTTTCTAAATAACTGATGTCAACATACAGCTAACAGACATAAATGTACTTTCCGATGATTTTTCTCTAAGTCAGGTATGTTCATTCCTTTGAAAAGAAAGCAACAGCAAAGAAAACATTTTAAACTTATAATGTAATTACAGTTTTTAAATGCCATTAAACTGCTTTAAAATGTAACTCCTTTTCCAGCATAAAACAACACATAAGTTGTAATTTATGGTAATAACTTTCTGTTTATGAAATCTACATATTTAAAATTACACACATTTAATTAGAGAACTATTTACTGAATTCAAGAATATAACAAATATTGGGATGTTCAGACATTAATTAGAGGGGAAAAAATGAGCTGTTTACAGTCTTCTGAAGATTGTTTCAACATCACATGAAATAGCGCTTTTTCCATATATTCAATAACAGCTTAAAATAAACATTTAAGCATGACCTGAAAGACATTTACAGAGAATTCATATGAAGAATTTAGTGTACAGTAGCATGTGCAGTGTGTTCTGGAGACAAGAATAGTCACTGGTTACATATTGGCTCCCAACCTTGAGCTAAGTGGCTCTGATGTAGATGATTCATGGGTGATATTGCAACATATATCATATAAAATTACAGTATTAGTAATGCTAGTGATGATGCAAGGATTATTAATACTTACGCAATGATTTAGAGTCTCCATTGGTTTCCAAAACAACCATTTTGAATCTTGAATATTATCTGACTCATTTTACTCTATGTTCAATAAGGTGGAGCACTAAAATCTCTCTCCCAATTTCCACCACTCTCCAGATAAAAGAAGAAAATGTGGCTACAACACATCCCAGAATGGCCAGCTTCTTTCAGAAGAAGGCACAGTCACACTCCAGTCAAGTCTTGGTCTCTTGAGAGTAAAAGCTGCTGCACTGAGCTCAGAGACACCTACTAATGCTTCAAAATACCTTTGGGTTCTGCTTCAAAAGTGAAAGGTGGTTTACAAAACAGTTTATCAGCTCCCTTCACACTTTCTGCCGTGAATGCTGTCCCATACCTGCATAGCCAAATACAAAAATACTGTTCTTCATGGTTTGGCATCTGTTCTCCTGTAGGGCACTATTCCAGACATGCCACACAGATCATCACTTTACCTAATATAGTCTATATGCAAGAAGACACACACATGTAAGTAACAACAGATTTACTGGAAAATTATAATCTGCTCACTCAGACATTGATTGAAATGGTTTATCTGCTTTTGAAGGCACTCAGATATTTTGGGGGTCATTGGCTAACCCTCTAAATCACTTACATGCAATGAATATTTGATACATTCTTGGACTACGCATGTAAGCTGCTGGTTATCTGTTTAGAAATTGTACCCTCTCGCAGACATTAAAAATAAGGTAGCTACAATATAAGACTATGATATATTTCTGCACTTACAAAGGAAGCTGAACAACTACCAAACTGAATTACTGCTGCCCTGAGATAGCTCAGTGAGATAACTACTGGTAACTGTCTACATTTTATGCAAAAGCCATTATTTCAAAGATAATTCCACTATTGGAACAAATTGTTCTTGTTCAAGAAGTCTGATAGAAAACCACTGAAATATTTAAACCTTCTCCTGCATCACTAGTGAAGGAATGTCTAAACCTGTAAGATTTTGTATGAGAAATAGTAATAAAAACAGAACTCAGGAACATTAATTGCAGAGTTACAATATACAATTTCATAGGCAAATATTTTTTTACAAGATATCTACAATACTCAACAAAAATAAGACTATGTAAGCAATTCTGTTCTTAAGAGAAATTCCTATCGAGAAAGTTATGCATAAAACCAGAAAAGAGATGCTTTCAGAATACTAGGGTCAACATTTCAAATGAGACTAAGTTCTGAATTTTAAGGAGTCTGTAATGTTAATCGTTATGCTTTAGTGAATTCTGAAAATCAACATCAGCATGTGTCAAAGCACATCCTGATACTGCAATGCCTGGTCTCACACCCCTCCCAAGCCTTGCACTGCAGAGAGCATCATGAATTTTATTTCCAGACTTTTTCATGACGCTCACATCTGCAGTATTCGAGCACCTCACAGAGACAGTGATACAGTGCTCCAAAGAAGTGTGACCATTTCTACTCCTAAAAAATTGCTAACATCCACAAATTTTGCTGGTTTTAAGAAACAGCTTTAACTTGTACTGAGTAGTTTTGAGAGTGCCACTCACATCCCTTCCTGCCAGCAGGTAATTTCTGGGATCACTCCGCAGTGTGCAGAACCATTTTCTGAACTCATCCCTTTGACTGCCATTTTGTGGGAGGGTGAAAATGCCAAGTTTCCTTTTCTTTGGACATCTCAACTATTTGACTTATATTTTCTGCATATGTCAGGAAGTACATGTTCTGAAAAATGCAAAAATATTCAGTTGGAAACAGAAGGATGAAATATTAGGTTTTATTTTACCATATTTTACTTATAAGATCACTGGGGGTAACTGCTTTTTTGTTCTGATCACATCATACCCTGACGTAGCTGGGGGTGGTAATTCCTGAGCACAAACACCATTTGAGAAGAAAGAAATGACCCGTAATCCTGTTATTGATATCTATGTCATAACACTTACAAATAAAACAAAGAGACAATTAAATTTGCTCAGATAATCCTAATTTCCAAACTGCAAAGTGCATTTTTTCAGATGTAGATTCTTAGAAGCTGTAATAGTGGAGTCCCTGAAAGCCCCAGGCAATTATCACATGATGCAGCACTGCCTCACCACAAGTCATTGCCAAGGCTGGCAACCTTGGAGCCCCTCAGACCTGACTTCTGCTCCTTAGAAACTGGGGAGGAACCGAAGGCTGACTTCATTACTGGAATAATTTATCATTGTAGTACTTCAGCACATACACTTTCTTTCACAGAAGACGACACTACAAACGGCACTACCTTGCTATAAAAGCAAACAAACAAACAAACAAAATCTTTGTTAGATTTAGCTACTTCTCTCCTGACAAATAAACCACTGACATTTTCTTGGGAATATTTTTGATATGCAAATATTGGTGTCAGTTCACCTAATAGATTGTAAAGAACATAACTTTAATGAAAGCTGTCGTATTTTCAACTGAGATCAGCTTCACGACATTAGTGAAAACCTTATCCACGACAGAGAGAGAGAGAGATAATGTCCTTTTTCTGTGCTGGGATTTCAAATACAAATATTTTGCTGTTGTTGTCTCAGACTGGAAAAGGGAGCAGAATTTTGGCTCGGGAGCTTTGCTAAGAATTACCATCTCTTCGATTATCACTTATTCAGTTGATGTCTGCCTTTAGATCTGGATATATTTCAAGGTGCATTTACTAAAGAAGGATATTAAATGACTTAGTCCTTGCTTGAGGCTGAAAAATCTAATGATTTTTTCCTAGCATGTTAGTTATATAAAATCATCACCAACAGCTATATTTGTAAGCAACAGCAAAATGGTAATAAATGTGTTGTCAGTAACTTTTTATGAGATGTATGGAACCACTATGAAAACAATTTTAAATCTATTCAACAAGGAAAAAAAAAATTGATAGCTCTTGCCAGAATCTTCAATTTTAAGTGGTTCAAGTGAACCCAATTGATTTATTTCACATAATTTAAACCCATAACATTTAAAAATCCCTGTAATTTTCCCGTGTTTGATTTCCAAATTTTCTTCATGATCAAGACAAGAAACATGAAACAGCAAAGAGAGAATGGTAATGATTCAACTTCTGTCTCATAGAGACAAATGTAATTTTTTTTTTATTTCTGTAAATATGTCAGTTCTGGAGTAATAATACATTAATTTGTGTACAATTCGAGATATTAAAAGCTTCAGTCTCCTGCTTTCCACTTTTCAGAATCCTGAACAAACTAAAAGCTGTTGAGTAAAAGTAATTTTTCACCTAAATTCAGAAAATCTGTTTTTGTCCCTTTTCCTCAAGAACAGATCTTCATTAGTTCAATCTGTATTTAATTAATCCTTTTCAATTTACCAGGTAGGGATGAATATAGTAAAAATGCCATCAGAAAGTATTTTGCAGTATGAACCACTACATGTCACCATCAGTCCTTTGGAAAAAGCTACCTGTTAACTCTCACTAACAAAGTATTTAATGCAGAAAGGTTTCCTGTATGACCATCACATTCAATCAAGACCAATCTTGTCTTAAAACAACATCATCAAATAGATCCGATGACAGCATGACCACTGCCAAAACAGAAGACACAGTTCTTGCTACTGGACAAGACATCTGATAGTTCAGCTATTTCTAGATATTTCTATAGGTCTATTTCTAGAATTTTGAAAAGTTGGATGTGAACAAAAATTTCTTACGGAAATGCAGAACCATTGTGGAAAGCCTTCTACCTCTGAACAGACATTGGCCCGCACGTTTGGCTGCACAGTGTTGCATGCGCTGCGATGGCATTTGCAGGGCTGCATTACAGTAACTCCCTGGCCTCAGCACACCAGCACGTGCCCCCTGGTCTCTCTCCACTTGGACTAGCACAGCATTTGACTCTTAGAAAGGCAGGGAAGCACCTACTACAGCACCTAGCAGGCAATGTGGTGGGTTGATAAGCTAGCACACTTCTTTTTTCCTCCCACAGACAGTCCTCTGTCTGCAGCAGGAAAAAAAAAGTTGCAGCTCTTCTCCCTTGATACAACAGAACCTAGGCAATTTGTGTAGTGCTCACCTCTGAAAGGGAATCAACAGGAATCAAAGGGTTTGGATGGTCCTAGAAACTAAGGACCACCAGGCATTGCTCCATTTTCCATCCTGTTAGGAAGCGCTAGGTACTCACCAGCGCCTCCTCATTTGCCTGCAGCACAGACTCGTTCCACACACAGGCTGTGTTTCCTCAGCCTGCCTTTGCTAACATCAGTGCAGCAGACTATATATTTTAAAAGTGAAATATAAGCCACCCTCTTCCCACTTTTTCTCATCCAATGGAATCCACTCCTCAGGGAGAAATGAAAAAACCCAAACATCACTTGACAGACTGGATGCATTATTTAGAGTTCCTTTAACAGTGAACAGTACATTACATGACCATATTTTTAATAAAAAGAGAGAGGAAAAGTAACCACTCCACCACCATCTTTCCTGGGAGATATTTTTTTATAAAATGCACTGATAAAGTGAATACATTCACTTTTTGGAGAAATATCAATAAAGTTATTGCATCATTTCTGCCACAACAATAGCTTTATTTCAAAGACAAGCAGAAAAACAGATGACCTGATATTTCAGTCATTTTCCTTTGAAAGATTTTGTTTTTTCAGAATAAGTTAGTGCTTAGACTTAATGCCTAAAATACATTTAGGAAAACTATTTTGAGAGGCAATTGTTAATTATCAGCCTTTAAAGAGAATCTAATGATGTATCCAGGGAGGACAATACAGGCAAAACATACTGAAATGTTATGAATTTCAGAGCTGATACAAAGGAAACATGGAAGCATGTTATTGCTTGTCTCCCTGTGGCCCTCAAAGTCTAGGTCAGTTAAGGGCTACCTTCTTTCTCCCTTTCATTAATCTCTTCTTTCCTTTTATTCTGTTCATTGTCAAGTAGCTCTATTTCCAAGAATTCATATCAAAGTAAGAGATTTAATGCCACTGCTGTATTATTGAGTGCTTTCAGAATTCAAAGGGCGGTGAATTGAAAGCAGTAGATTTATAATGCAAGAATGAGGAGGTCTTAATGATAAGCACAGTCTCATTGTGCATCCATGTTAAATGTGTTAAAGGTGTCTTGCAGATGGAAAAAGCTGTCAGCATGTTTCGTGACAAATGCAGTAGCTCAGCTTCAAAATCCAAGAATGAAATAAATGTTGTTTGGAAGGGACCTCCAGAGGTCATCCACTCCAGCATCTGGCTTAAAGTAAGACTACTGCCAAAGCAAGGTCAAATCAGCCATGGCTGAGCCCTGGAAATTTCCCAGGGTGGATAGTCCACAGAATCCCTGGTTGTTGCAGTGGTGCCCTGCGCTTCTAATGAAGGAGCTTTTCCTAGCGTCCATCCCAAATTTCAGTGTTAGCAGCAGTGAACATCTTCCCAAGTATCACCCATAACTCATTCCCACATTCCTGAGGATTACCTTTTGAAAATACATGATTTTTCTCAGTAATGGTCTCTGTATCCAAACTTATTTCTGGAAATGGTCTCACACCCATTCTAACTCTCAAGCTACATGTAGGTGTCATTCAGGCAAGTACCAAACCAATACCATACCATACCACAGACCAATCTTCTGACTTAACTGAATTCAAGGGAGTTCAAGTGTCTGGAAACATTTCCCAGAACTGTTTTAATTCATCAGCAGGGGCTGTCTCTCCATGCTAATACTCCTTTATTTGCTGCATCCCCCAAAATGCAACAATTTTAATTACACTGCCTGACTCAGTTGCAGCAGTTGATCCAGCTGTTACAGGGGCTCTTATCTTTCCTCACTCCAATAAGTTAGAATATGAAATTGCTACTTGTTCCTAAAAAGCCTCTTTTACCATCACAGTCAAGTCCCTGCAGGAATCTGCTGCCCTCCTCTTCTGAATCCCTGCATGAGATTGCCCGGTAATGTTACACGTAACCTCCAGCCAAAAATGTGCTGATGACATCTCTCCAAGATAGCTCTTTTCCCACTGATGCAACCAAAGCCTACCTCAAGCATTCCAGCAGCACCTCTGCATGACTGGCGTTAGGTTAGAGAAAAGGTAGCGTAAGCTCAAGTAAAGCAAGAGCTAAGTGACAGGATTAGAAAGGAGGGCAGACCAGGATTCAGCACTTCCCGCTTGCTTTGGTCCTGTTTAATGTCACATCAACAGTGCTAAAAATATGCTGCTACTTGCAGCCTCCAAGTTTATTTCTTCCTCCTCGGCGATCACTTGCTGGAGGAATCCATGCCTCCACACAGCTAGGCAGGAATGTCTCGGCTCTAGGTATGCAAGAGGAAACACTGCTCCTCTGGCTGGGCTGCTGTCTCAGCCATCTTCTTATACCTGCACAGCAAGACGCGAGTGCCTCCATGCTAGGATCTTACCAGTTGCTTGCTGTAGCTACTACAAAGCCTTAGTCCTGATCTTCAAAGTTCAGGGGTATTTGAAAGTGTCTCCCACGGCCAACCCTTTTGATCACCCCTGCTGTAATTTGGGACAAGGTAGCACAAAACACCACAACAAGTCACCAAACTGAACTCAGCTGCATGGCAGAAGCTCTCAAAGGAGGTCACAAACAACCTCCAGAGCAAGAAATAAAGCTCTCCTTTTAGATAAACAGGAATCATTTAAATGTACACACACAGAAAACCTCTGACTCTGTAGGAAGTATGTGTGCTTACTTAGTGACATATGC
This sequence comes from Egretta garzetta, assembly GCF_000687185.1. NCBI lineage: Eukaryota > Metazoa > Chordata > Aves > Pelecaniformes > Ardeidae > Egretta > Egretta garzetta. The sequence continues at coordinate 2,030,112 of NW_009259686.1, read as the reverse complement.
TATGCTGGAGATGAGCGTGATGCTCATACTTCACTACTGATTTATCAAACTGAGGAATGGATTTAGGCAGGCAACTAAGTTTAGGAGTTTCTTTTCTGGGTAGGTGTGTTCTTACAGGAGACAGAAGTAGGAAAGTCAAGATGTAAAGTAAACCAGTTAAGAAAGAGGATTTAAATAAAAAATATCTCACTTTACCTCTCACCCTTACCCTCTGGTCTGAACCACATAAATCAGCAGCCACCAGCCCATTCCCTGTAAGGGGAGGGAACAGGCAAGGAGGGTGAGGGGTTTGTACCTGGCGGTCCTCCCGTATATGTGCCACTGGCTTTCTCACAGAGCGTAACCTGCTGAAGCACCTATACATACTGCACTCCGGGCTGTATCACTGTGCTTCACCTCCTCTGAACCTCTGCCATCCTCACCCGCAGTGATTACTACCTCCTCTCTCCAAAGAAGATGATGATGCCCGGCTGACCTCAGTCATGCCGTTCTGCGGTCTCACACTGCTGTCCTCACTAGACATGTACAAGCGCGCTGACCCCGAGCCACAGACGGATGCAAGATACCTGATGCATGAGGGACCTGCCCCTCTCACAGACTCCAATGCAAGTTTCTTGCCTTAAGCAGCAAGTATGTCCCTCCCATCTCAACCTTTCCAGGCTGGCTTCCCTCACCTGCTGCAGTGAATCCAGAAGGGCATTTGCTTGTGGACATCAAGAGGAGAGGCTCAGGGGCTGGTGTGTCATGCAGGCATAAGCACGGTTCCTCTCTGATGCCACGGGCAGAAGCGGCTATTCTGTGCTTACTCAACTGTAGTGATTTCTGCTGTTGCTAAAGATGATCCTGTTGTCTGGGAGTTTGACCCCCGCTACCTGCACAAAGACAGCCTTGCTCTTCCCTCAACTCCTCTTCCTTCCCTGCTGCTTTGCAGTAAGTTTTTACCACGCCTCTTCCACTGGTACTGCAGCTGCCCCTGCTCGCAGAGCTGCCCACTCTGAGCACCGCAGCCCCTGTCAGGCAGCCGGCAGTACCTGCCCTGAGAGCCCGGTGCAGACCCAGAGGTAGAGTGACAGAGCACTGGCCGTGGAGCCCTGCTCCTGGCAAAGAAAGGACAGCCTGAGCCCGGAGGCTGTGCTGCTATCTCTGCCCCTCTGACGCCAGCCCCCACCAGCACAAGAGCAAGGGTGACCTGGTAGAAGAGGTGCCCATGGGGGAAGACTGTACCTGGCACCTCCTGTCATGACCTGGAAGAAGAGGTGCCCATGGGGGGAGGTTGTAACTGGCACCTCCTGCCATGCCCACTCCCACCAGCCTCCACACAGCTCTCTTTTCTTCTGATCTTCAAACAACCCTTCCCATCCCACACTCGCTTCTCACCTGGTTTAAACATAGCTAAACCAACAACTAAACCTGCAAACAGGGCCAGTCATCACCGTATTAGTCACCATCTTCCATTCCATTCGGGCTCCCTTAGGCGGCCAACTTCAGGAAATGGGCTGTCTTCTCTGAGGAGCCTTTACTTTCCACAGAGAGGACCTAATCTTGACAGGACTCTCTCTGTCACTACCAGTGTACAAAGATTAATCATTGTTTCACTTGGGTGGGCTTGAGCCAATCTGCCTCGCTCTACATGAGCTGTATCCACACATTGGTTGTGAAAAGCAAATGCTAATTCTCTGAGTGAGGTCCCGCAGCCCTTTCTTACAGGGTACATCCTCTCATCCAAAAACTAATCTTAATGCCATCTCAAGCAGTGCATAGCATTCTTTCTGATCCATATATTCATTTATTTTCTCTATCTGACTGTTCTTCTCATTATTGCTACTTAATGAAACAAGAAAGTAAAAAAACAACCAACTTATAATGCCAACTAAAGTGCAAAGATCAAACATTCCCTGTTAAACATACCGACGTAAACATTATTTTCAGTGCCATACTTCATGTGCTGTATTTTCAGGGGGAGAGAAGAGATCAAATAGGATACAGACAAGTGTGAAATACAATTAAAATAATTTCAAATAACAGAGGCAATATGCATTACCGGAGGAGGACTTCAGAATGTAAACAGACTATTTTGAGCTGAGCCGTCATTTCAATAGGGAAACTCTAGAATTACTCTGTCCTTCTGAGCTATGCTAAAATCAAAACTATGAAAAGGAAAATTGAGTCCCTCTGCTTCGTCCAATCTATTTTATAGTGACTCATTCCTTTTTTCCATCACAAAACGGGCCCTCCATTATCCTCCATTTCCACAGCCAGCTCACAAAAAGACTCTCTTCAGGATTCCGGCCACCAAGGAGTCTTCCTCCAGGAATCAAGGACAAGAATTCTTTAACAATAAATTTCACAAATAGTAAGTGAAATAGCCTGAAGTGGTAGATAATTTTATATTATTTATCTCATCCACAGTAAGCGGTGAATATAAAGGCCCAATACCACTTAATAAAACTGTCTGTGATGTTGGCCTCTACGGATGTTAGACTTTGAGCATGAACCAGTCTCTATTTGACAGACACATTGCAATCAGAATATTTTCAGGATGATATAGACTTTGTTCTTTTGAAAATAGGTAGAAATATGTGTAACAACAAAGTACAAACCCAAGATTTGTCTTACACACACACATATATATAGGTCATAGAACTATGACATTGTAGAAATAACTGAGATGTGGTGGGGTAGCTCACATGGCTATAGTGCTGCAATGGATGGACACAGGCTCTTCAGAAAGACAGTCAGGGAAGATGGGCAGAGGGTCTCCCTGCGTGAAGCAGCAGCTCAAATGTGGGGGGCTCCTGTAGAAGCTGGACAACAGGGCTGGGTAAGCACTTGTGGGTCAGGATCAGAGGTCAGTGAGGGTGACATCAGGGTGGGAATGGGCTACAAGCAGCACAACTGGGGTGAGGAAGTGGGCAGTGCTCCTCACAACTTCCTTAAACAACTCAAGGAAGTATCTGGATCCCAGACCCTGTTTTTTATAGGAGACTTCAGCTTCCCTGACATCTGCTGGATGCAAGCAATCTGGAGGATTTCTGGAGGGTATCAAGGATAGCTTCTTGATACAGACACCAGACGGGCCAACCAGTGTCATTCATAGCTGGATCTGTTCTTAGAAACAAGGAAGATGTGGTACTCGGTGGCAGGCTTGGCTGTAGCGACTGTGAAATAGTGAAGCTGAAAATCTTGTGGGGGACTGAGGAAGGAAAGTACCAGAACACAGACCCTGAGCTTTAGGGCTTTAAGCTGACTTCGGCTTATCCAGGAGCTGGTAAGTGGGATCCCATGGTAGTCAGCTTGGAAACACAAGGAACTTGGCAAAGCCATCCCATCTGTGAAAACCACCTCTTACACATGCAAGACTGTCCATGCTGATGTTCGGGAAGACAAGCAGACTTATCAGGACACCAGTGTGGCTAAACAGGGAGTTCATAGCTGAGCTGCACTGTAAAAAGGCAGCACAGGAGGTGGAAGCAGGTGCAGATAAGGCTGGGGTGACTCAGTGATGTGTTTGCCTCAGCCTTCACCAACAAGGTCTCCCAGAGCTCTGTGCTTAGCAGCAGGGGTCAGGGAGGAGGAGAGCAACCAGCAGTGTATGAGGATCAAGGCAGGGATGGCTTGAGTTAACTCAGCCCAGCCCATAACTGCCTGCGGGAAGGTGGTTGGGAATAGCACTTGGATTTACCAAGGGGAAATCATAAATGACCAACCCAATTGCCTTCTATGATAAAGTGACTGGATTTGTGATCAAGGGGGGAGTGGTGGATCTTATTTACTCTGACTTGCCTCCAACATTGTCTCCCACAATATTCTCATATCCATACTAGGACATGACATCCTGGGTGATAGACTAGTAGGTGGCTAGTAGTGGGCCCTCCAAAAGACGACTTGAAGCAAGTTCAGTGGAGACCACCAAGAAGGTCAGGGCTGGAGCACTTGCCCTGTGAGAAGAGGCTGAGGGAGCTGGGCTTATTCAGCCTGGAGGAGAGATGGCTCCAGGGGGACCTAACAGCAGCCCCAGTCCGTGTGGGAGGTTATTGAGGAGTTGGAGCCAGGGCTTTTTACAGCAGTGCATGGCAGGAGGAAAGAGAGAGAGAGAAAAATTGAAATGAGAGATTTTGACTTGATAAGAGGAGAAAACTTTTTGCCATGAGGACAGACCAGCAATGAAGGAGGTTGCCCAGAGGTTGTGCAGTCTCCATCCTTGAAGGCTTTCAAGACCCAACTAGATAAAGTCCTGAGAAGCCTGGTCTGACCCCAGCTGCTTTAAGCAGGAGGCTGGGCTAAAGATCTCCTGAGCTCCCTTTGCACTTTAGTTATCCTATGCTCCTGTGAAATATATATAAACAAAGTATCATCCAGTTATACAAATATAAAGTATCATCCAGTTTATAGGATATAATATAGTAAATGGACGCCTCATGGCACCTGTAATATGAAATAGTTTATGTATTTGCTATACTGCAGTTAAATATGTGAACGGACTTCAACAATAACATGCACAAATATTATCAGTACCACAGGTTGACACTGCTCCCATGCAGTGTTTGAATATTGACCCGACCTGCATGTAACAAAGAGAAAAGGGCACAATCAATAAAAGCCCAGGAGGAACAAAACCAGAAAAAATGTGGGGGGAAAAGTGAAATCCATCTAGCAATTGGGAAGAAAGGCATTAAGACTAAAGGGGCAAAGAGCGAGAGAGGTGGGACGGAGAGGAGGTTAGGGCTCGGCTGGAAGGGGATGGGGAAAGGGGCAGGGGGACTGGCGCGGGGCCAGGGCATTCCTCTGCTGTCAGCAGAGTGACGTGAAACCCACAGGGCCAGGGCCTCCTCCATCCCCCTCGTTGAGCACTCGCAGGGATGCAGCCTGCCACTGCAACAGGGACTCTCCCAGCTCGACGCATTAGGAGCATTTGAAAACTACTGAACAGCGGGCGACCTGGCATGGGCGTTAACATGGCTCCCATCAGTGGAGTCCCTGCTTGCTCCAGTTTGCCATTCTTAAAATTAGCAAATGATGCACACAAAGTCATCAAAAGATCATTTGGGTTCCAAATGAAGCGTTCCGGATTTTGGAAAAGCCTCACTTACGATTGCGTGTTCGATTCTTTGTGCATCAGGGTGAAGTCCACAATTAGATAATCATACTGTCTGATTACATTGCTGTATATTTTCTCCACACACCAGGTAGAACAAAAATTCAAAGGCTTCCTTTGAAAGCTTTCCTGAAGCTTTGGTGGATTTTACAATTGCTTTTAATTTTGAAGAGTTTTCCTTATATTTTATATATCAACCACAAATTCAAAATGAGGTCACTGTCTAAGCTTCACGATGAAGCTTTAGCAATGCTCTTTCACATATTACTCTTTAGATAAATACTTCTTTTCATAAAAAAAGAAAAGGTACTTTAAGGCCAGGTCACTACTTTGTTTCAGCACTTCCCATATTTCCTACCCAATGCACTTTTGCCTCAATGAAGTTGTATTTAAAACTATTAACTAACACACAAGTTTGCCAAGTCTCCCTTAACTGGGGCTAGTTGAGGGAAACCACGAAACCAAACCAACACACCACCACCACTATTTAAGATAAGTGCTAAAAAATTCAGTGCTAATTTGTTTCCTTACAAAAATGATGGCCACCTTTCTTCACAGCTTTGCAAAGCCAAGAATAAACTGCCCTTTTTGTGATATCAAGAAAATAACCTTGTTAATGCAAAGCAAATTATAAATTGCACTTCAAGCCTATGCTAATTGGGAATAAGCTGTGTTTTTACTGTTTGCACTTTCTCTTAATAATTTTTTTTTTGGTCACACCTCTTTTCAGTAAGCTCCAGACACAGGCAAACAATTTCTTCTGCCATTTAGTGATCTGAAGTTATGGAAAATAATGTGCAAAGATGTGACATAATCCCTCAAGAAAAACCCAAGGAAACCACAGAGTATTAGCTATCAGTCTGGGTTACAATAGCAAATTGACGTTGAACCAGATTTCATTTTTTGCACTTCACATGCACACAAAATGCATTCACAAATTTCCATAATTTTCACAGAAATGTACCATCATAATTAATTTAACATACATGAATGAAGTTTTAATCTTCAAGGTCAGTGATTAAAGGAAGACGGGAAATACTCCTACAAAGTACAACAGATGATTTGCCTTTCCTTCTTATTAAATTAAAAAAAATAAACCCCCCAACATTTCTCAATATATCTTACCATTTGCTTTTCCTCTAATGCTTCTCTTCCCGAGACTTTTGTTTCATGTTTTCCCAATTCCATTTCCCAGGAGAAAAAAAACCCAACACCCTAATATCCTGAGGAGAAGTGATTTAACCTAGCTACATGTTAGATTCCCCTGTACTTTTGGAGTGGGGAGAGAGGAGTATCAGGCAGCGCTGTGGTGATTTCTGGTCAGCGCATGTTTCCATTTATAGCCGTCGAAAATCCACAAATAGAAGCATGGAGAGAGGGCAGGCAGCTGCCTCTGATAACAATAAATGTTGGTTTGGCATCACAGCAAATTGCTCAGGAGGGATTTTGGTTACCAGCCCCACTCACACACCCCCTCAGCCCCTCTACCCCAACAGCTCATATTGAGAAGGTCCATGAAAATGGATAGCTATGTCTCGGTAGCTCTAACCTTTTTTCTGGAGATTATTAAGCAAGTAAAACAACAAATATAATCAGCTGGCACCACATGTTGTTATGTAGAGACAGAAAGCATACGGAACAATAGTTTAAAATGGTGCTTTAGCATGACTATTGATCTTTCCTGTTGAGTGTTTGGGACTGAGCTGTCCTAATATGTGCTCATGTAGAGCGTGCTCTCCTTTTCTACTATCAGGACATGAGATCTTCTTGGATTTTCAAAACGCAGAAAGAATTGCAGAACTTTCAGCAGGCACTATGAGCAACCCTAAATACGAGAAACGACTGGTGAGCATCTAAAATGGAGTGAATACCCATACAGACAGTGGCTGTGGAGTCTGTCAGTTGACTGCAGAAGAATAACCTGGCTCTGGTTCACAACGATAAAGTCAGGAGGCCAATATTAGAAACTGCAGCGTGGGGGGAACCTCTTGGCAGCTCTGCTGCGGGTGCCAAGGTTTATAACACACCCTCCGGTTGCCACATCAACTGGGCTCACGTTGTCTCAGGGGCGATTCACAGGCGAGGCTGGTTCTGCATGTACCAACAAGGGAAGGGGAAGCGCAGCGACACAGAATCACGCTCAAAATAGTTGCTACGAGAATATGCTCACTGGTCAACCTGTGGTTCATTAAGAAAAGCATAGACCTTTTTAAAGCTGGCAGTTTGAGCACCTCGCTAAATCCCTAGTAAAGAAAACGCACATCCTTTCCCTCTCTTCCCCTCAACGCATTGGTAAAAGAAGACTCTTCCAAAAAAAATAAATAAATAGATAAATAAATAACTATAAAACTCTTCCTCATCTATCATTTTTCAATTGTCTTTGTGGAAATGACAGCCAAAACGAGGCACGCTCCTTTCTACTCTGCTTGTTTCTGGATAGGTGCTATACTCACGTGAGCTTTAGAGCCTCAGATAGGAAGAAAAGGCAGTCAAAGAAGTTGTCACGCAACGGTCTATACTTTACATATGAAAAGTTGACCAAAAAATAAAACCTTAGAGTGTTCCTGTTCCGAAACATTCTTCAGAACAAAGAAAAAGTTACTCTGGTGACAATTATATTTCTTTAGCCTCTCCTTTACCTTTGTTTTCAGAAGCGTAAGGCAGCCAGCAGACGAGTGAGTGTGGCGAGGCAAACACAAAGAACCAGTCAAATCTACAAGGGCTGCCGTAGCAGCGGGAATAAATATGAGCTCGATGTCACAAGCATAAAAATACACCTCGCTGTGTCTCCTGGAAATGCCGGGATAAAAGGAACAAGAGTAAGTGACAAAATACCCAGAGGAAAACTGTAGTTCTTCCCCGCTCTTCAGCAGGGGGACAAACAGTATTAAGAAGTTCGTATCTCCAAAATCTTTCCTGTGAGGCTGACACTGGCCCCTGTGGCAAGGGACTTGCATAATGCCTTTGTACCACTTAACGTCCCCAAAGGAGGTCTTCAGCTTACATTATGCTGCTGCTTACATTACCAACCATTCCTGTGGCACAGGTGAAAAACCTGGAGTGCCTCCGCTCCCGTTAACCTGTCCATTTGCAACAGTTTTGAATCCCAGGCAAGGACCAGAGCATCTCAGGCGGGCATGTTCGGCTGCATGTGCTCAGTGCGCTCCCCAGCCCCGTCCCACCGGTGGCTGGGATACCCCGGCTGGCAGCAGGCCCCCAAATTGCATCTCCCTGGGGAGTCCCTCCTTCCTCTTGCTGGGGAACAGACACCCACGTCGGTAAAAGCAGTGCAACAAATCAGCAGCGTCAGACTCAAGACATATTTAAGTCCATACAGACTTACACCAGCACTGGCGGATTTTATCTGGAGTTTATACTGTGCGCAACTTAGCACTCATACTAACTACCCTAAAGCTTAATCTTCAATCACTTTCATACTCCCCGCTTCCAGTCTTGAATCATTTTCACATGTCAGCTCACCCAAGTGAATGTCAAAGGCAATCGCTACAGAAAGACCCAAGGAAGTGACTATGAATTGACTTTACTCATAATAACTCCAACATAAGATGCTGATGCAGTTCTACAAGTGGGTTTCCATCAAGATTCTTGCAAAGGTGTCTAACACTCACACACCTTCCCCTTTCGCTGTGTGGCTGCTACAGCCTGAACACTGCATTCCATAAAAAGAAAAAGTGATAGGGAAAAACCTAATTGCTCCATTTGTTGTGAATGGAATGATTTCCACTTCTTGTGAATTCATATTGTGGATGCATCATGCTGCTGACTGTCCGAGTGCTAGGGAGTTGGAGCAGATTGCACTGGAGATGGGAACGGGAGCAAAAAGCTAAGAATGTAACAGAATAGAACGTCCAACTTCATGCGTTGAACTCGGAGAGCACAAGAAACATCAGATGCAGGGCTCTTCTGTAGCCTGGATGCTAATACATAAGAACCCTGGAGATAGCGTAGAAAGGCTGACTTCGCCTTGTTACCTACCGCACCTTGCTCAGCATGACATTTCAACACTAAGCCTGATGAAAAACCACGATCCTAACCATGTGAGAATTTGGTTTTATATAATTATGGGAGTACATTTTTTACTCCTACATAGAAATAATGGTTGTTTTACTCTGAGGACTTTTTAAAACACTGCTAGTAACCGTATATTTCCTGTTTTACTTTGCAAGGGAAAACATAGTAAACAGGTGCTAAGTAAAAAGCATGTTACAGACATTGCCTAAATTACTGTGCTATTTTCAATTACTTCTTTGTAGTACAGTCGCTGGTCTCTCGACACCTGTTTTTCTTCTCAGAGCAGAACCTAACAAGAGGCCAAGAGATTAAATTGATGGGGGAGGGCGGGGGGGGAAGGCTGTGGGGGTTTTTTGTAAGAAGCAAGCACTCAATATCCAAAATAGTAGTGTTGTGTAAATAAACCATTCAGGCAGATGTATCTTCTGTGCTCACTCAATCTGCTGTTCTTGGAGAAGGAAGCAAGTGACTATCATAAAGTTTGTGTGCCGCTCTCAGCTGTGTTTTCACTCATGTGGCTACCGCAATTCTTTGACTTTGCACATTTTCATTTTCAGCCTGACACGGCTGTAGCCCAGGGCGGACCAACCCATGACTCTATCACACAGGATAGATCTGCATCGCTTCTTCCTTAAGTCAGTAACTTTTATTTGCTCAGCATCAAACAAACCATAAGCACTCGAGAGTCAGAAGAATTCATTCTGCCCCTGATGTGCTTAATCATATTATACTCCGATAAAAGCCACCTATTTAAGTCACATATCAGTTTTTTAAAAAAAAAAAACAACAAAAAAACCAAACCGTAAATCATATCTGCAGTGATTTTGAGGGGTCTAATTTCGAGAGACAGTTTCTGTCATATACTTAAAACAAGTCAGAAAGTTAAAAGCAAAAAAACCAAACACAAAACTCAGCAGGCTCCTCACTACTTGTAGCCAGAAGTTAAGCTCTCCAGGTTATTTCTGGTGCCCACCCTTCTCTCGGTCCCAGCACACCACGCCAGCAAGTATCCCTACGTTACTCCAGCACGTCCACCCAAGGTCACACACACATGCCTGGAAACGTCAGGATCTCAGTGGCGTTTCTAGCTGGTATTTCATGGCATGTTCCTTGCAGAAACGAAAAGCACGCCGGAGCCGCCGGGGCTGTATAGGGAGCAGGCTTACCTTCCAAGCAGAGGGAGACGAGGGCGGGAAGCTGATCCTTAGGAGAGGGGGGATCACATTCCTGCCACGGCACTGTCGATCCCTGGTCCACCCCGCTGGCTCTGCAAACACTCGGGGAGCAGGAGGTAGCAGGCGAAGAAAAAAAAAAAAAATAAAAAAAAAAAGAGGGAAACATCACAGGCACCGCAACCCTCTGCTTTGCATGTGAGGAAGCAGAGCCCTGCACGTCACCTACGGGGAGCAGGAGACTCCTTGGTGAATTTTCTCCGAAGGGGCAAGTTTGAATACATTTGCAGATAAAAACAAGGGAGGTTATTTCAACATTACACTACATTGATTCTGAGCGCTCTGAGCCTTCTTGGACATGGCAGCCCGTGGAAGCTGTAAGCGCTTTCTCCTGTTCTTGGGTCTTTTAAGCGAACTGTGTTGAAGTGGACTACCCTTGTGCTGGCAAGGTCCTACGCCTGCTGTCCTCCAGGAGTACAGAGTGCAGTGGAACAAGCGACCTCTTTCCTGTTGGATATACATTGTTTCAGCTATATACACGACGTCCCTGAATATTACTTCTATATACCAGCAAACCAAATTATTCCAGGCTGTAAAATATATTTCAATAGATGACAGGTAGAACGTGAAGCGTTAATTATCTCGACTTTGGTTTCCTTCTTTGCTGACACAGGCTCAAAGGCCGAGACATGAGCTGCGGGGTCCCTTCGCCCTGTGCCCGCCAGACTCCCCACCCATGACCACAGCCATCAAGACCCAGTGACAGAAAGGTCATCATTCCCATGGGAATAGATGCATCGCAAAAAAAAAAAAAAAAAAAATCTTTCCTCCCACATTCAGTGGTACTGTTTTGTCTTGCCTTCCTTTAAAATGATGCCACAGATAAGACACGGCTAACGAAATACATTAGGAAAGCATTTGATACCTTCTTAGCTATCTTTTAACTGATGGGGCAGCTGGGAAGGAGAAGCCAGTTCCCCATGGAAAATGAGCAATTGCTCCATAGTCAGGCAGGAGGCTTTTATCTAGGTACCTCCCAGGCCAGCAGGAAGCAAGAGCACAAGACGTGAGCTGTCATTAGCAAACCAACTCCCATCGCGCCTTTTTCCACCTTCTGCCTCTACCCACTCTTATCAAACATCGAAAGAGACGTTACACAGTGCTGATAAGGACACCAGCATCTGACCTCCACCTGTTGCCCCTCTTTTGCAGAACAAAAATGAAATGTAACCACCTGCCCCCACAGGTTTTGGGGTTTTTTTTTGCTTAAGCAAGACCTAAATAAATGCGTAGCATAGGCTTTGACCGATATATTTTGTAGAGTTGCATGTTCATTTATGAAACTATTTGGGTTCATTTGTCAACGCATGTTCAATTTTTTCCATAGAGAGTGTTACCACCGTAAGTTTATACCCTCAGCAACATTCTCTACACTGCAATAAGAAATTTGAAAACTAATTCAGTGGAAAAGGACAGATCTGAATGTTGACAGCATTTGGTTAAGAGCACGTAATTTTGATAGCAAACATTTTCAATTTCAAGACCTAATGAAGAATCTAAAATACACACCTGTGCATGAGGAGGAAAAAAGAATGAAAATACTGAGTTCTCAACAGAACTCCTACTTTATTTCACTAACTCTCAACCACAACTTGTTCTGCAGCCCAGGGCTGGTTTATAACAGCAGAATGAGTTTACTTTTCCTGCAGTCTAGTAAGACATTATAAAACAATAATAAACGGTACTTTACTAGCTGGATTGCCAAAGCATTTATGGGTTCTGAGCTTGATGATATTTTTGCAATATGCATTGATCAAACATTAAGTCATGGTGGAAGCACCCTGTTTATTTTTGTGGAAGAAAAGGGAGGGGAAGCAGATATTTTTAAATATAATTTCATTTATCAGCATCATTTAAGCTAATTCAAATTGGAATGTTTATGCACCTAATACAATCTTTATTAATGCCATAGCAGATTCTAAAGTAATGTTCATTTTGCAAATGAATTAAAATTAGTTTAATATTCCTACTGCTGATAAATTATCTTCAATTGAAATGAGGTACAAGATAATGCAAAAGCCACAGTGGATGCAGCTGAGAGTCAAGCGAAATCTTTATACCATAGCATTTTTGCAAACCTATTTTTTTTTTCCAAATAAAATATCCCTTTTATCGACAGGGGATACTGTTCCTTCTCTGTGATGGCCATGCTCTCCTGGGAACTTCCTAATTTCTGAAAAGCCAGGTACCAGCATTCATTGAAGTCATATGTGAATGATCGTCTGAGAAGTCTTTCAGAATGTGAACAAAAGATGAGGATTTATCAGGTCACTGAGCTGTGCTATATTGTACTTACCGAAAAAGAAACTGTATCCACATCACAAAAACCATCAATGCACACTTTATACGCATAAAAAAAAAAGCCACGACATCCTAGTCTATCACGGCCAGACCCCACCTCTGAGTTACGGCAGCACCGTGGAACCCCAAATAAAGATCAATCCTGAAAGGTTCTTCTTAATCACCTCAAAACGCATTAGAAACCTGAATAGCAGTGAAGAGAATTAAAGGATTGAACACTGTTGTACCAGAACATTTGCTCTTAAATGCTTACCTCATATACACGCACACATACATATCCATATATATATACACACATTAAATACTGGCATATTGCAGTAAGGCAAATTTAAGGTGTTCTGCTTAAATGAAAGTTAGGAGAAGAAATAAAACTGTCTTCAACAGTTCCTCAAGAGTAAGAAATTGCTTCTCGCTTCATTCTCAGGTGCATAGTTGCTTAAAATGCCTCCTGTGTTTAGATCCTATAAAATGTGACTTATGGGTCCTGTTCAAATCCAATACACATCTGCATTACTGATATACCTGGAGAAACTATTCTTTATTACACTAGAATGAGATACAGAATTCCAATAGAAATAACATTTTTCTGCAAGGAAAAAAAACCAGCACTATTTAAAAGACAGAAAAGGATTTTTTTATTCTCATAGAAAACAACATTAAAAGGGACAATTCAAAGGAACCTGGGGGTAGACAAAAGGGTGAGCCATATAAACGAACATGGACACAAGATTTAAAAAAACCCCCAAACTATACAATTGTTTTGAGTGTGTTTCCAAATGGGTAAAGTACCTTCTGAATAAAAAAAAAAATCACCCGCTTTTTTCAACATTGCATTTAGGTGCAGTAGGATGCCCTTGTAAGCGGCTATTGAAACACGTGGTGACATTCACATGACCTCACCCAGCTCACTTTGTTTGGAGTGCACAAGTTCTGGCTGAAGGAAGGTTCAAGGCAAAGAAATACAAACATGGGTTCTGCTTCCCCAGCTCAAACCCATCCTCCGTGTCTTGGTTTCCCCTACAAATAAGGCATAGCGGTTCAAGTTCTACATTAAACGTAATTGAACAATGGGAAGGAAAACCACCCGTGAACTCTCTCCAGAAAAGTACTTTATTAGGGAGGATAAAAAGCACTGTTCAGACAGTCCGAATAGGCATGGCCTTCTGCGCTGTCGGGCTCCTCGGGCTCAAAGTCGTCCGGGTCTGGGGGCAACTGGTCAGTATCTTCGTCCGAAGTGGAAGGGCGCGTGAGGATTATCCGAGGTATCTTCAGCAAGATGCGAAAGATTGCAGAGAAGAGTCAGGTCAAGAGCAGGGAAGTGTTTAAAGGGGATATTTTAAAGGTAGGGGGGAAGCAGGTGATAAGAAAAACATGCGAGAGGTGTAACACTTCCTGACAGGTGAACTGTTCTATGCCAAAAATTGCATTGATAATTAAAGCAAAATTGAGATAAATTGCCTTTTCCTCTCATTAGCTAATTTAAAAAAGAAAACTTCCATAGGAAAAAAAGAAAAGAAAAAAAGATAAAAAGATCTTTAAAAAATGAAGACAAAGAAATATGAAAACTATACATCTACTTTTATTTAACTTCGTTATTCATTGAATTCATGCACATGAAAGCAATAAAGGATTAATTAAGGACCATAAAGCATATAAATTATTGATCTTTTAAAAATTGCATATTTTGGCTTTTTTACTGATAAAATATATTTAAAGGAAACATTAAGGCAAAATATCAATGCTTTAATTATTAATTAATAAATATGCATACATGGATTTGTTTCATATCAATTTTTTTGGCCAAGAACTTTGAGTTCTTTGAGAACTACATTATAATGTTTTAAAATTAATTTAAATGCTGTAACTGAGAAAAGAAAAGAATGTCAGGTTCTTCATGTATAGCCAAATATGTAACAGTAATGGTTTGTATCAATGAATAGATTATTACAGATTTAACTCTGCTGCACAAGGTCGTCCTACTTTTCACTAATTTTCAAAAAAAGTTCAGCATGTTACGAAAACAGATATAACAGTAAGTCTCTATATATAGCAAGCAGGTAATATAATAACGTGTAATAAATAAAATGCCTGGTAGTCTGAAAATTTTCAAGAAAGGTGCTATTTCTTATTTATCAGCTACTTTGTTGCATTTCTTCACACTTCACAAGAATGTTTAATGTTGACACCACACAAGTCAAATGTTTATATGTTATTGAATTGCTATACATTATTTGATTTAGGAAATGAGACAAGTACGTAGATGCTTCGTGGCTGTTCAGCCAGCCAGCCAGTAGGATTCTGCATTGACGTGGAATGAATTATTACCCAGGCTTCACCAACTGCATTAGCTCCGACTCCACTGACTACTGGGGGGGCCGGGCACCCCCCTGGCTTAGGGGCAGGCACGCTACACGTAGATACCATACATAGATATTTTTTCTTTTGCTTAGACTAAGACAGACACATTTCTGGAAGCTTTGAATAACCTATGTAGATACAGATCCTAAATACTGGCCAAGCTAAGTTTTCCTGAGATTTGCCTCTGTCATGCATGCCTGACAGCTTTTATAAAGCTTTCCACGCACTGGATGATTCTTTTGGCTCTCTTCAGTGCTGAAAGATGTTGCTTTCTTAAGGATCACCAGCAGACAGCTGCTTTGTGCTACAGCAAATGCACATCCTATACATACAGGTGGTATACTGGGTCATATATTGAAATTCTGCCACCCCAAAAACTAGTGCGGAGGTCTACGCCCTGTCTGAAGTTACCTGCAGAAATACCCAGGAGCAGGCTTTGCATTTCATGGAGCCGTCTATTCAAAGCTCAGGGAAGGCCTTTCTTTGCGTTCCACGCCACTCAAAAATAGACGTGTGCGCATTTCCCCAAGACCAGGAACGCATTGCACTAGCAAGTATGAAGGAAGAGCCACCGGTCCTTCTTTTTTCCTTTTGAAGAACAGCCCTTAGCCATTTTGAATGTCAGTTATTGAAATACTCTTTACCAGCATGGTTGCTACTCCCCAGCAATCCCACTCGCAAGGAATCAAATCCAATTCTATAAAAAAAGCTTTTCTTCAAACATTACATGACTTCTGGAGCCTGATTCTTGCATACACTCT
>NW_009259686.1:2008096-2014233 GCF_000687185.1 Egretta garzetta | reverse complement strand
GGTCTTACAATCGCAAAGTGAATTTAATTGATGAAATGGAAAATAAAATTTAAAAAAATAATTCTAGTTTTTGGTGAGGCATAACCCTAAAAATTTAAACGAATAACATGAAATTCTTGTGGGTTATTCCACTCTACCACCATCCCCAAACACACACTCAGAGTTTTGACTTGGCACAAAGGTCCTACGGAGACTTTTTTTTAGGCACTCCTTGTTTTAGAGATCATTAGTCATTTTAATTATCACCAAAAAAAACAGTCCTCCTTGTTTTTCTTTTTTAATTAATTATCTACATCTGAAAGAAATGTAAATCTGAGATTGTAACAGTATTGTTAGAGGAAGGAATCCCATAGGATACTCACTTCTGGCATGGATACTTTTTTGCATTTCTCCCTAGTTCAAATACACCGCAAGCTGTAGCTAGGCTTTCACAACTTTCCCGAAAACTCATTTCCTTGATGACACACTCTCTCCTACGCCCACAGTCTGAAAGCCTGCACACCCCTAGCACCTGAGCTGCAGCGCAGCCTTTGGAGGACACCCCGTCCTTGCCGGCAGCACAACTCTGCTACCAATGCCCCAGTTAGGCTCCAGGTTAGACAACTGCCTGCCCACCAGTTCACGCATGTCCAACGTTTCTACGGTAATTGTATCAACTGCTTCCAATAAGTGGTGTTGGGGGAAGTCTTTCATCTAATCTTTCATGCTGCTGCATATAAAGAGAAACCGGCACCAAATGACCAACAGCTTCCTACAGCGGAGGCTGAACAGTGTCTCAGCCCAGAAATGCTGCAAAGGCTGGAAACTGTGCTCCCGAGAGGAGAGCGGGCTTGGTTCTGATCTACAGCAGTCCCTCTGTGTCCTCTCCAGGCAGATGAAAGCCCGAACATACACCCACTCACGCTCATTTGGAGACATACCACTGAGTTACAAATCAAATATTCTGGTCCAAGAGCAGCCGAATCCTCTGTCCCTCTGCTTCCTGCACACCTCCCTGCCCACTCTCCCTCTGAAACCCCATGTGAACCCATACCTCTGCTGTCCCCAAACCCACCGCTGCTCCTTCCTCTGAGGCCAATCGTCCTGCTCCGCACCTGCCTCCCCAACGGGATGTGGAGGAGCCCTGATTTCCTCACAGCTGAATCACAGGTGCCAATGACAAAACAACCCTTGGTTGCGGATAGTGCCACCTACGCAACTGCAAATTGAGAGCAAACCCAGTTAAGTAACAGAGTATGCATTCGTACAAGGTCTAATTCAGTGAAAAGAGGCTCAGGCCTCTACCTTCTTTCTCCTAGCATCAAAAGTTATCAATTAATCTCCCGTAAAAACAAAACAACACAAAATGTATGTAAAAAACACACATTACAGTTCTAACCACAGTGGCCTTTCCATCTTCACCTAACTACCCCCTGGGAATCCAGCACTCTCCATCACTGCCTTCACATTCACCCTACCTCCAGGAAAACCACAGCCTAAGCTTTAACAGCTTCCCTTCCTCTTCCAGTTTTGTATTTTTAAAAAAAAACAAAACAAAACAAAGCAACAAAACTCAACAACTCTAAACTTGCATTATTTGTTCTATCCTTTTCTCAAACCCAGTGCTTCTCTTCCCAGAATCCTAGCTTTCAGATTTCCATGCTTATCTTCATTGACCGCAGCTTCACCCTATTAAATGCTTTGCTCTTGGAGCTTTTCTTTAATATTCATATTTGAGTGGACATTTCCTGGTGCGTCACGGCTAAGGGAAGACAAGAGAAGAGATTTCACATGCAAAAAAATGTCACAGCAAAGAGGAAGCAAACTATTTCCACTGCCCATTACAGGCAGGGCAAGATAGAGGGATTTAGCATGGAAACAAGGAAAACTCTTCCAGCATGGGCACCTGAGCTCGAGCTGCTTGTGGGAAGGCATGGAATTTCCATCTTTTACCAGTATCTCTTCAGAAGAAGTTGATCCTGGTGTAGGAGGACAGGTTATCCATGGTCCTCTGTTGTTCCATTGTTTTACTCCACTAGTTTTTAATGAATAGTGTCTGAACTTGTTTAAAACATTTCTGTTGAAATCGCAGTCCTCCTACTCACTTTCCATCATCAGGCACTCATTATTAAAATAATACCTGAAGTATCAGAAAATCCCAAATCATCAAAATATGTAAGTACTTTTTCATAAAAATGTATGTTAATAATTTGAAACAGATTACTATTTTCCTTTTTTCCTCTGAAATTATATTTTCAGTGCCTAAACAGTAAAGCTCACAAAGGACATGTCCCATACCAAAACCAGTGCGTTCACTATGGGAATTTCTTTCACTACCTTGTTTGTGTCTTTCTTACACTTTTTCAACATAAACACTAAGACTTTGGACACTAAAAATATTCACAAAAAAATTTCATTTTTGTTTAAATCAGGCATAGCTAAAAATCAAATTATTTCAGACACTCTGTGCTGTCCTAGTCCACTGCAAGAAGCAGTAAAGCAAACCAATCTAAATAACCTAGGGCGAATCAGCCGTGGTGTTGGCTGCAAAAATTCTCTCATATTGAAACAGGATACGAGCAAACCTGCAACTACCTACGATGCTTCAGTTGAAAGCATCTTCCTAAAGTGTGATAAACGAGATGTCCTGCCAATAGGTTAACATCCAATAATTTTTAACTTCCAGTTGAGCACTGATCCTTTCCTTTTCCACTCCTAATAAAAACGTTTGTCCAAAATGTTGCGGAACAGTCCATAAAAGTCCATTATGTCTTTTTACACCCTTTTCAAAACCAAAACCAAACAGAACACACCCCGTCGTCTTTTTTCTCTTTTATAAGCCTTTCCCTGGCCTCCCCCCTCACAGGTCCACACTCCAACCTTAGCAGAAAAAGAAAGCTCTCAAGGCAAGAGTCACAGCTGAAGCCCGAGCTTTACATGAAAGGTGTAACCAGCAGTGACAGGGCAAAGCACAGCTGGGAGCAAGGCCAGCCACCAGGGATGGAGGCTACGAATCAGAAGGTGATACGACACATGAAAAGCCCAGGTCTGAAAGAATAGGGGCAGGGGAAAAGGATTTGGATCGTCCTTTTGAAAGAAAACCAGACATACTTTTAACCCTTGTTCAAACAGATCACTTTCTAAAGAAAATATTCCCCAGCTAGAAAAATACCTCTAGTAAGGAAGCCTGCCTAGTTCAACTCCCTGTATCTAAATAGTATGTATTTTTGAAATTTGACTTAACAGCTGACACCAGTGCTAAGGCTGGTACCCTTCAGCTGGTGGAAACAAGGGAAAATAAAATAATCTACCCAGCTGAGAGCATTTGCAGGGGTTTCCATAAACCTCATGAATTATGTCAATATTTCATACTTAATTTCACCTTTTTTGTTATCACTGATGATGGCATTAGCATTTGAGACTTGAACAAGAGGAAATTCAGACTTCTCACTAAATGGTGAACATGCCTTTGCTAAATGCAAAAGATCACATTTGATGACTGTATCCATAGAAGAAACTGTCTAAATCAAATTTAAAGTGAAGGAGGGAATTTAGTCATGCCTAAAAAATAGTTTTAAAAAGAAGATGCCAAAATGCATCCAACAAGACCAGCAGAGATTGGCCTGCTCAACTGCTCTACGGTTCAGACCAAACTGGCACCCGCTGGCTTTTTTAATTAACGCGATGCGATGTTTCACTCCCAAAGACAGAGACAATGGATATAAGCGACCTTCTCCCCCCCCAAAAAGTACAAGAAATACAATTTGAGGAGGGAGAAAGAGATCTAATTAATTCCTGGTGAATTTATTACGCACAAGCAATCTCTCCACCAGGCGGAAGCGGGCAGGAAGCGGCAGGAAGGTGTTTGGGGCAGGGGGTGAGGGGGGCACGACAAAAACCACCTAATGTGCAGCCACGTGCATGAAACCACATGAATTTGCCAACCCGTCTAGACATTCAACACAACTTCCATTTTATAGCATGTTAACACGAACATTTTAACCAGCATGTGTTTTGTGGTGCACCCTCAACTCTCCTGGTCTCGGAAATCCCTGGCTGCGTCCTTTTTCCCAGTGCATTATGGTGCTATTTCACTGCTTTCCAGGCCTGCGGCCAAACTCCAAAAATTGTCAAGTCAGATGGAGGGAGAGGTATAAACCTCTCCCACACCCTGGGGAAGGTAAATCTGTGGCCAGGCATGGATGAAGCACCTCGTTACACTGGGCAGCAGAGGACCCCTGCACAAGGAAAGCAGGGTGGCCCGTGCCACTGCGCTCAGGGATCAGCCGGCTCGTGACAGCACCCACGGCTGCTCAAAGCTGGAAGACGGCAGCACATAATTTGGTTCATCCTTATGCTTGGAGCAGCCACACTGCTCTCAAGCTCTGCCAAAAACTTGTGCCTGAGCTTTGGCACCCTGGTTTTGAAAACACTGCCTCGGTTTTGAGTGCAGCAGCCTGGCGAGGGCCCTGAGCGAGGGCTACCCCACCAGCCCGTGCCTCTTCCCCGAGCTCGTTCCTCTTCCCACACTGTGCCTGCTGATTTGCTCCGAAATCTAATTCAGCTCAGCGTGATTTCCTGGAGGTTCGATGCACCAGACAAGAGCCGCTCCAAGTGCTTTCCCTAAAATTTTGTCTCTGGGAATTTTCTAGAGATTGGTATCTTTTAGAGGCCAGGTTTAAAATTGGGTATTTTGTCCACTTCTTACTGGGATAACAAGAGAAGACCTTGAAAGTTTTACCTGTCTCCCACTGTGTAGTATTTATAACACTTATGCATGTCACATTTAGAGCGAAGCTCCTTTCTGTTCTTCCTATCCAGCAGTTCGGTGCCTCCTGAGGGCAATGCACAAGGCAGGGAAGGTGGAGTTCAGTCAAACTCACCATCGCATTTTGTAGCAGACAAAAATGAAAGATCAATGTCCATCATGTCATATCTGCAATGCCGTCGGACACAAAAGGCTTTTATATGATTCAGACTGCTTATGAAAATTGTCCCTGCTCCATTTCTTTCATCTTCTAATGTGCCACTGGATAGTGACTTCCCTGACACTGGAACCTGATACATAGATTTTCGTTTAAGTGCTTTCTGTGTCATCATTTATGGCCCAATGCTATAAAAACATTGAAGAAAATACATTGCTTTGATCACGTCAGGAGACTTAAAAGGTACTGCCCCCATAGCAGTGCGACCCACGGCCCAAGTTACCCATCCTTTGATTTTTGAAGAAAGCTCATCACCCCTGTGAAAGAGAGCGGTCATACCTGAACGCCTGCAGGAATTCAGTACAGCCTCCCCCCTTGCTGAATTCCCGCAGAGCCCATGAGCATGCCTTTCACAAGAGGAGATGTTGCTGATCATTTCTGTGGTTGTTTAAATATTTATCCTCTTTTATTCTCAAACAATATGCTACGTCCTACAGCATGGTTCCAAGTGCCTTGCTTGAGTCTAGTTGTCTCTTGTATGTATTTTTACTTATGTTGTCTGCAGTGCTTCTATCGTCTACCACACGATGGGTTTACTTTGTAGATTTTTTTTTTCCTTTAACTTTGAAGTATTTGAATATGGTACACCTTGAAAAGATCAATTAATGACTTCTCTCTTTTAAAGGTGTGTATAAACCCGTACAAGATGCAAGGCAGCGAGGAGTCAGACTCCCGACTTCTAAAACTAACTTATTTTGTCAGAATAAAAAATAAAAATATAAAAATACCAACACCCTTATCTGACAAGATTGAGAGTCATGGAAGTGTTTTGGAGAAGAGATAAAGCAGTTCTTCACAAGAAACTTGAAGTCTGAAATATTAGGTCATACGGTATTATGGGAACAGGTCAATCAAACACTGCCTGTGAGCAAGGTCTTTATTGTTGGAAACAAGTTTCAGAAGAAATCTGTCTTTGAAGATGATAGGGATGTCCTGAATCCCCCTTTAGTTGTCTTCTTTCATAGTGCTTCTTTGACCTGAGTATTCTACTGCTTTTGCTTTTAAAACTGAAAAGTGTAAGACAATGACTAAAGAAACAAGAAAGAAGTTTTATTATGTTCAAGTCGTGGATTACAATTCTCTGGTATGGCTAGAACCACCCTGCTCAGAGGAATAAAGAAAGGGTTTGATACTTAGATTTCTGGAGATTTTTAACTGGTACAAGTGCATCAA
>NW_009259686.1:2004690-2008007 GCF_000687185.1 Egretta garzetta | reverse complement strand
CATCTGGAAATGAAGACTATAGATCTGCTGTGATTCTCATCCATGTAAGGATTCTCATGACTTGCATCTAACCAATGTGGGAGAAAGGCAGAAAACCAGCTGATAGCCCCAGAAAAGGATCAAAGAAGATGACATGATGATGCACGTCATGAAGTGATAGCAGATGCTGAAACCTGTCAACACTCTCCATTCAGTCTGACAAAATCCATTGGGAATGTCAGTCAGAGCTTGAATGAAAATATTTTTGATGGAGAAATATTGTGCGGAGTTGGTTCTATGTTGAGAGGATGAGTAGGAAATAAGTAGCAGAGGGCAGAAGACAGAAAAATAGAGAACCAGAAATAAAGACTCCAGAATCCAAGTTAAAGTTTCTTCTGTTAAAGTCAGCATGGGGCACTATTGGCAATATTTGTATCCCTGATTTGGGTTTTTTTTTCCCCTCTGTAGTTAGACATGCAATATTTTTACACACAGTCTGTGTGCAGATAGCCATATCAGTTGTGGTTCTAATCTGTTATATTAGAGATGCACATATTTACATAGATACTCTTATTTTAAGGTTACCATTTTAAAATCCAAAGACTCGGTTTAGGTTAAACTAAAATATTTTTATTTTTATATAGACTTATTAAAGTAAAATAAACAGATTCCAAATTTTTGAGGTGCGATTAGCATAACTGAGACAAGCCTATAAAATACAGTATGTAAAAAAGTATCTAATTGTAATTAAAGTGCTGGGGCCTCTATATTTAAATAAAATACTCAATCATAAATAAAACCAGGGACATTTCTCAGTTTTCCTTTGCAAAACAGTAACCAGAGTGAAATAACTTTTCAATGTTTGTCCAATTACTGGTCATTCACACTCATGAAATCTTAAAGCTGGCACAAAGGGTATGAAATTGAGTTTGGCTCGATGAGTTAACAATTCCAATGAGCCTTTTAGAAGAAGTTAGAGCAACCAGGCCCATGAAGAACAGAGAGGAAACCTGAATCTGGCAGCAGCATCACCCTTTGTAATGTCAGAGCACCAGGCTCGGGGATGGGCGATGGCAAGAGATGGCTGGAGGGCTATGGCTGGCAATTAAGAAACAAATACCACCACAGATAGCATATGCAAAGAGGATGTTTATAAAAATTCAATAAAAATAAATAGATGAAGACAGTGTCTGCTGGAGGGCAGGAAGCAGTGATGACATGGAAGAGAGAGAGAAGGAAGATGGGCACCATCCAGCAAATTATTCAGCTTTTGCAAGTAGAATAATAGCAGCCTTTGGCTTCTTTACCACCATGCTTCTCTCCTTCCCTCCCTTGATGCACCCATGTCCTCTTGAAACCTAGTCAGAAATAGGAAGGAAACAAACCTTCCTAGATTCCTACCAAAGACAACAACTCCGCATCAAGATCCTGCTGCCACCTGCTTATCTGAATATGCGAAGCATGTCCTCCATACGAAGCCAGGCTGTAAACATTTTTCAGATAAGACAGTTACTGAGGAATAAGAGGAACTTCACCAGAGTAAACCCAGAGAGAGAGCAGATGAGATACTGACCGGTTCCTGAGTCAGCAGGATACTCCTCAAAAGCTCATAATCCCTAAGACTGATGAATGTTGCTCAAGATTAAAGGCAACGACATACACAATTTGCTACAGCACAAAGATTTTGACTGAAAAAAAGAAACAAAACTAGAAATACAAATGTTTCTCCATGAAAGAATTCGTGCATTGGTTACTTTTGACACTTGGAACATATTCAGCCCGTTGACTCCCTCTGTGCAGTGTGCTCTAAGGTAAGGAGCTTGGTCTAATCTGCCTCCTCCTCCCCTTGCCGCTGAAGAACTTTAAAGGGAGGCTTTATTTTCCAAGAGGCATAGAACTTAAAAATGGTCATTTCCTCTTTTTGTCTGCAAACCCTAAAAGGCAGATAGTACTGCAACAGATCCAGGCCACTAGCAATGTGTGAATCAACCCTTTCAACAGCAGTTCCTTCAACAGGAAGCCTCGTGCTTCCTGCAGTGTGGGTTAAGACTGTAAGAAACAGCTACCAAGTAGAGCTGGACAAAAAAAAGAAATAAAAAAAAAACGATGGAAGCATTTTCAGCTGGAAAATAAAACTGGTCTAAATGTTTCACAAGGTGATGTTGGAGATCAGAGGCCTCAAAAGAAGTTTCTTTAAGCTACTGAATAGAAGAGAAAACTTTTTCTAGTCCATCTCATAGACAAAAGCTGCAGCTCAACCCTTCTTAAACAGTAATCCACATAGGAAACTAGAAGAAACCAGATCTGCATGGTCTAAATGCTTACTTTTCAGTCAATGAATAAATCATACTATTTTTAAAAATGTGAATGGTTAATAAAACCAGAATGTGGTCTTTGATTATAGTCCTTTATATAATAGATGAACTTTCATTTTTTGCCATTAGCTGGGTTGTGAATGGTATTTCTGGAAAAGGATAAAAAAAGGCTGGAAGAAGAGGAATCAAACAAAGCACTCCTCTGGCATTTGCTGTAGGAGAAACAGTCGTTGCTTCCTGGTACTTCAGGTTTAATATGAGTAGGATGCTTTTTGACCTTAATCATTCAGATACCCTGATCTTATTATATCTTCCTAGTAAAGCCATAATTTCAGGTGTGTAGGCAGATGATTGGGGTAGGTTTTCAGCAAGTTGAATTTTTTAGAGAAGTTCACAAAAGCAGATCAGATTTCTAAAAGCCACCCTGAGGGCTCAGCCATTTCCTTCTGTGACATGTGTGGTAGGCTTAATCTTGTCTGACACCAGTCACCTAAAATACAGGCATGCAGTCTTAGCCTGTCACACAAGTTCCCCCTCGGGTCAAAAGATAAAAATGGTCACCTCCAGGTAGCAGTTCAACCTCTCCCTCCTAAAAGAGGGACCCTGGAGATGCTGCTCCTTCCATTAGCTCAAGAGGGTGTTCAGACAACAGAACAAACACTTAAACTGGAGAGAATGGACACCACCCTTAAAGCCCCCACACCAGACTGCTTCAAAAGCTCTGGTCTGCTACGCTGGTGCTTATCCAGGAGCTGAGCTCCTCCAGAGGCCACATCCCAGCTGCAGTGACAGCCAAGTAAACACACGGTGGGGTCACTGATCTTTGGTACGTGTTCCCCTCTTGCGCAGCCACTCACAAGCTCTGTGCCAGCCTTTACCATCTTCACTAGCATTAATAACAGACAACACAAAATACTTGGCTAAAAACGATTTGTTACTCGCTGGGGCCATCTTACTTACTGTCATGATGTGGTTTACTGTCGGGAAGGGGTTGCCCTTGGATGAAGCTTCAACAGGACCACC
>NW_009259686.1:1937405-2004618 GCF_000687185.1 Egretta garzetta | reverse complement strand
CTTCAAGGGTGTCAGGTTCTGAAACGAGGCATGCCTTTAAAAACAAAGCAGCAGAAACATATATTTTTATTCTGAAAGCTGTTTAAGAGGAGCAATTCCCTCCCTCTCAGGTTAGTATACAAACGCCTGGCCCTATCATTATATATGGTTGTACAATGAAAGCAAATAAAATTGCCGTTCTTGCTGTTCTCCATTTTTGATGAACACACTGTATATATATATGCGAAGTGTTGAAATGCTCAGTTCAAGAATAAGAAGTTGTAACACATAGTATCAAGAGAAAAATGCTGGTTATTTGTACACAGTTGAGTCCTGTCATCAAAACATTAGGACTCCTATAGCACACACAAATGCATGAATTCCTTCTCATCTCCCACACGTACAAAAAGCAGAGATTTTTTTTTCTACATTCTTTAAATAGATGAATGATTCTGCCATCTTGTGGGAGACAGAGAAATTATAAAGATTTGAGGATAACAACAGCAGGACAGAACAGTATGGAACAGAAATTTCTTTTTTTTGACTTGTTTCACTATTCATTAAATGAACAGACATTAGTACCTAGTATACTTCAAATAGCCACAAAAATAAGAATGAATTACAGCCCCAAAGAGGAACCTGAGCAAAATGGATGATTTTTAAGATACTGACTTTACTAGAAAGTCTGCTTAGAAGGTAAAGTTACAGCAACTAAAAATCCTGATTTTTTTTCCCCTGATGATCTGATAATGTGAAATATGTAAAGAATTATGTAAATTCTCTCACATCTGTTAAAATACAAAAATGAGATAAGGATAATCCTTTCACAAAAGAGAAAAGGTAAAATGATACAGAATTATCTGTAATTAACCTTTTAAAAATGTTAAACTAACTTCCATGTGTGGATTGTGGAACACAATCCTCTATTAATAAGTCTAGAGCATAGTTTTACAAAATTAGTAGATTATTTTCTCATTAATTTGTCTTTGGCTGATACATGTTGTATCTTTATTCCTGGCAATTTAATAGACATGCAATATCGCTTGCTCTATCCTATCTTAATTCAACAAGGAGTATGCTGGAGTAAAAACTATTAATTTAAGCAAGTATAAATGACAGTCTAAGAGAAGAAAAGCTGAAAAAAATTATGGACCAGTTTCATCTCAAAGTAATTTTGTAGAGGGTCTCCTCCCACTCTGCCTTTCTCAGCCTGTGGGAAGCAAACAGTAGGTCCAAAATATGTATCACAAAACTGTATGTGATCCCCACGGCTCTTAGGAACCTCTGAAGCTCAAGAGAGTGGCTTCTGCCAGGAAAGATGAGGCTTGAGGTGGAGCAGCCTGAGACACACATTTATCCCTTGGCACTGTAAGCCTCCATCAGGGGAGTTACTTTGAGCTGTCCTCTCCCAACCAAAAATTACCTCAGAGAAACAAGCTCATCTAGATCATATTTCTTTGTAACAACTGCAATGAACTCATTTAGCAAATCTAATACAATGTCATAAGAAAGCTTCTTGGTCCCAGCACAACTACATTTGTGCTTACATAATTGCTTACTAAGACCATGATTTTCCTTTACAAATCAGCCATTTAAGCAAATAATATTTTGTTAAGCACTTTGAACATAAAGCTCTGAAAACCAGAATATAATAAGAAGAAAATACAACAATTTAATGCCATTATCTTTTCTTTACAATGCAGTCTGGGAAGTATCAAAAAAGCTGAGGCAAGCCTAGATCTCGAATTCCCCAACTCTGAGTGATTTGATTTAAAGATAGCTAGGGAACGCACTTCACATTGACAAACAACCCATCTACCTCTTCCACTCTGTCTCCTGCTTGTACCCCAGCCAAGTCTGCTGGGCCATCTCTTGGCAGCCGTGCAATCGTGAACCCCTGGTAACACAAAAGACAGGTTTCAGACCTGACAGGTTTTCTTTCATTGTTCTTAGATGTAAAAAGCAAACGGGAAGTAATTAATTTTCAAGACTTCTTGTTCTGCTGCCTCTATTAAAATAAAAACTAAATGTCTTAGCACATTAGCAACAACAACAACAAAAAAAAGGCTCCATGGCTGACACATACAACAATGAACAAAAGTCATTAATTGTTTACACTGTGCCACGGGGGACAGCCTGGGAAACAAAGATTTATTTAAATGGTAATTAAGTGAGAAGATGTGAGAAATACTTCTCTCAAATCAAGTTAGCTCCTGGGAATGAGCAAATGGGAGAGGCATGTGGATTGCCAAAGGAGCGACCCCAGGTTCAGGCAGAAAGTGGAAACTAGCCAACGGTGTTTCAGCCATCAGGTTGTCTTTGGAAAATAATTGTTTTACATTGGGTTTTCTCTCCAAATCATCCCTCCAGGAGCTTCCCCATCAAAATCTACTGCTGGCTTCTACTTTGGGAAATAAGTTACCCATGTTTACCCCTGTTAGCTATATTATGAAGACAGTGATGTTACATTGAGGACAACCTCTGAAAGAAAACAACAAAACACAACAGCTTCAAAGAACTGTTCAACAGTTTCTTTCTAACAATTACTAGATAAATTTTGAGTAATGAAATGCACCTCATCATTGTCTTTACATGGAGATGAGCCCTTTCCACCAGCAATGCTAATACCAAGACTCCCCATTTGACTGCACACAGTAATGGTTATCTGGAAAAGAATTATAATGGATAAGTGGCCCGATTAATCAAAAACTTTGGCTATTAATTACATGAGCAATGACAATCTACCTCCCACTGAACATCAGCAGATTTGCCCAGCCCAGAACAAAATGGTGCTATGCTTCAACACTGGCACATGCAAAACCAATCTTTACTCTTCAATAACACAAGAATGCATTATATCTCCAGGTTTTAGCATCATGCCAAAACCATATAAGGCTGTTTATAAGGCTGCTGACCAAACCAGTTGTTTCTTAAAACCCACCGATTTACTCAGCATTCACGATGGCAACAATGCCAGTACACAGGAGGAGTAAAAAGGAATTATTTCTTGATAAGCTGATGAAAAACCTTTGCTTTGAAACCTCACCTACAGCCTGATTTGCTTACTCTCAACTCTTTTGAGAACAGATAACTGAATTTGAGCACTATTACAGTCATTTTCTTTTCTTTAAACTGGCTTTCTGTATGTATGTTTGTATTGATTCCACCAAAAGATTTGACAGTACTCTAATAATTGACTTAAAAGTACAAATATCAGCAAGCTTTTAAAAAAGCAGCATAAATTGTAATCCATCTAGTCTATTCTCCTCCTGCTGGTATCAGCAAAAATTTAGTATAAAATCTTAAGATAATTTTTTGAATTTACAGAATTCACAACAAAGCCCAAATAAAATGAGTTTCAAGTTCCAAAGACATCTTACATTTAAGAATTATTCCTCCCAGACATTATTTTCTTTTTTTCTTTAGTATATCGTATGCTTGGTAATAAATAATAGTTTGCTAATTGCTAAAACAACAGTCACATTAAATTTAAGGAGCACCTTGCCACAGTGGAGTGGAATCTGAATGCAAATTGCATGTCACCTTATCACATTAGGAAAATGTTCATATTTTCATTGATTTGCTTCATATCTCTAAGACAATTCAGGCTTCAGTAACTTGTTATATTTTATAACTAAGTATATTTCAACACAACTGCGTTTCAAAATTTAACAACTGTAATGCAGTTACGCCTGCACATATAACATACTAATCTGAAATTCCCATTTCCTAAAAAGGTATGAAAATATCCTGTCAGTCATGAAAACCACCTGCCAAATGTTGCTTAGATGCAGCATTACCCGCACTCTCAAGATTTCACAAGCCCATGACTACCAGCAGTGCTTTGGTGACAGGTCCCAGCACAGGTGCCCCACTGGGGGCATCGCCTTTCCTGGCACTGCATCCTGTGATGCTGGGGATGCAGCACAATTCTGCTTCTCCCACCCCATGGGCGGTCAAGCAGAGGTGTGATCTCTACTGGGCCACCCCTGGGAGCCAACCCATAAAGCATGTTTCCTCCTCATATGCTCCAAAACATGCCAAGATGGGATATATCCATTGAGTTCAGAGTATAGCTTTGTCCATAAACTTCAGCCCAAATCTTGCAGTTGTCACTGATAAATTTTCACTTGAACATTCCCATCCCTTTTCACGGTATGGAGGCTTTCTCATGCCGTGAGGGTAAGGCCATGCCACTGCTCCTAAACCAGGGACTAAGTGAAGACTTAGCTGAGTGCGCACTTGCACACACCCTTGGCTTGACCTTACAATACCAAAGCTGGATATATAAAAGGAGACAGTATCAAATGGCAACAAAAGAAGTTTGTTTGGTTTTTTTTAATGGAAAACTATTTTTCCATAAAAGCTAGAGGGAGCAAGGACAAACCTCAGCTTACACTCTGGGAAAGTAAGTCTCATGACATCTACCATGCAATGTCCCCCCTTCTTTGCATCTTTTATAAACTGCTTTCCACAAGAAGCAGTCTTCCCCATGGACATACAGACTTCCCTGTGGACACGCAGACTTCCCCACGAACACGTGGAGCCCCGCCATCGGCAAGCCCAGCCCATGCAGCAGTTCAATACCTTCAGTGGGGGCTGCGGCACATCCACCGCCCTCAGTTCCTCTGGGATCCAGCCGCTCTTGCCAGGGAAGCTGCTCGCTGCTGAGACAGGTGGCTGCACCTTAGTGTTAGACCCTGCAAGAGTCTTCCCTTTTATTGCCGACTTGTGCTTTTCTTGAAGAGCTGTTCTGGTATTTCTTTGATCTCTCATGCTGTCATCAGTATCAAAAAGGCTGCCGGAAAACTTGGAAATAGGTTCCTGGGGGTTAAAGATAAAAAAGGTAAACACGGGGACAGCAAGGAGACTACCTATCTGATACCCAGACCCTACCCACGGTAAATTGGATTTGTTTCTCTCTATCGCATTGCTGTACATTAGGATTTGTTTCACTGAAGACAAAACTGCAACTTTAAAACAAACATACAATTATCTTTCTTTTACTATTATTTCTCTGGGCATGGTTTTCCCTCAACACGGGGGTGGAAATGTGGGAACAGGGACTGGGATTCATACAGCCTTCCTCTAGATCACCTGGCACACACAAGCAGATATAACACACATATACCCAACTAAATCCTGCAGTGCCCCATGGAAAGGATGGAGCATGAGAACAAGGCTATTTTGGGCACCCTCTGGCAGCTCAGTAGTACTGAATACACTGTCCCAGGGCAAGGAACCATACACATGAGGCAAAGGAAACGGCTTTCCACACAAAAATTAAAACATTTCTCATAGTTCCTCAAGGCTCACGTTCTATTTTTGGGAGCACAGGTGTGAGAGGGAAGGCAAGCCCCTACCTTGCATCTATGTCTCAAAGAGAAGATTTTGTTTAAGTAATTGGATTGACTTTATTCAGCTGCAAATGGCAATGAGTGGAGACCTGCAAACTTAGTGATTTAGAAGTCCACTGGAAGTGGAGCCTCAAAGGTGAGGCATCCCGAAGCCTGCTTTCAAGCCTGGCTCTAAGCTGTACCTACTCTCAGATGCAGTGAGGAACTGACAGTGTCACCCTATGCTTAGCTAAACCACAAGGGCTTGAAAAGAGAAATACACAATTAAAGCACATCCAGCAACAATTAAAGCTTCAGACAAGTTTGACTGCAAAACACAATGACATTTTCCAGTTATCAGTTCTGCTTGGCAAAGTGGCTAAATGAAATTCAGCCACGAGGTCCAAATTCTGTTCATATTTTACGGATGCTTTATTTATGTTTTGCTGATTTTTGCTCCATAATTTGATGGGTAAGGCTGAATCAGATCTTCGTATTATCATAATCCTTATATCTTCTGTTAGCAGTAAAATGATGCAGCAAAGGTCAACATCTTTGAAAATAAACCCCATAAATATCTTCCTAACCTTGGAAGTTTAATACCAGAAGTGAAAAGCAGTGGCATTACCATGAACAGCTGTGCAGAAACCCCACTGGAAACTTTATTTTTCAATCTATATCAGAGCTTTCCCACAATCTCTTTTTGGTTGGGATGGAAAAAAGCATTGCCAACCCCAGGGAGCAAGCAAACACGATTGCTTCCCATTTTCACTTAAGATTAAAAGGGAATTTGTTTAGCTTTAACTCACTTAAAACTTCCATTATCTTTCTTCTCTTGAGAGAGATTCATCTTTAACAGCAACAGGCTGACTAACCCTGACCCATCGGCAGATCTGGGGTGCCATGGGTGTTGGGGAGAAAGACCAGGACAAGAGCTGGGAGCAGGGGCTGGAGGAGGGGGCACACCAGCAGCAGTCAGGGGCTAGGAACGGAGCAGAGGTCCTGGCAGAGGAGCAGGAGCCCCAATTCCTCCCTCAACTCCCAGCAAACATCTGGAGGAAATACTGGTGAGCAATGACCTGAAAGGGAAAGGCTGCAAGAGAGCAATCACAACCTCCTTTTCCCAGGCTATGACTGAGACGACAGCCAAGCTGCCACCCAGGTGACAGACACCTGGTGGGCACAGGCTAGAGAAACCACAGCATTCAGGGTTTTCCAGATGTCAGCATCCTGGAAGAGCACTACCCAAAACTAAACATGCAGTGGAGTAGCACTACCACCTCACTTTTCTACCATCCAGTCCTTGGGAGACATTGACTTTCAAGCACTGCTAACAACCTGCTTACCTGAAAGAGATGGAGGGGTGTTGGTAACTGGGGATATGAGTAGGAGTAAAATAAAAAACATATGTATCTCATCATTGCTCAGGTTACTCATCTCAACCTGCAGGTTGCACTGCACTCTTGTGGGTTGAGGGAATTGTTTAACTGCAAGCAAAGTAAAGGAATAAAACATTGAACGTGATTCTGTACCCTCTGCACAAGCAAGGATGTGAAAGTACAAGCAGTGCAGCCTCCTGCTCACCCAAAGTGCTTGGCAGCATAGCACTGCGAGTGGATTGTAGTTTCTTGACAGACACACAGCATTATCCCTCTTGACTTCAAGAAGGCTACCTACATCATCAGGATCTTCCAGTTCCTCTGCTTCTTGCTCAGGACTGATCCTTCCTTCCCTCCATTTTCCATTGGCAGAGCTGAATTTGTACAGGTTACCACCATGAAAACTTTCCTTTCCTTTCGAAGAGGCCCAGCGAGAGCCCTGGGAGCTCCAGTGATGGCCACTGTACAGTTTAGGAGACTTGGGAAGCCACTTAATAGAGTCCTGAGAGGAAGATGCCAAAAAAAAAAAAAAAAAAAAGGCAATAAATAGATTTTAAGAAAGTGATTGAAGCATGTATGTGCAGAAATTGTCTGGCAAGTTCTGCGAGGTATTTTAGTATCTTGTAAATACTGGGTTTTCCCTTTTTACCTTGATAGGTACCTTCAGTCCCAGAGAGACACTTTGCCAGTTAACGGGCAATACTGGTGATAGAAAGAGCAAGGAAAGGCTGCTGAAATTAGTGGAAGCCTTCAGGGATTTACATGAGCGTGGAACCGAGCCCACCTTCAGCATCGTAAAGAAGAATTAATGATCAACAACAGTCTTCAATAATGTTATACTCTGTACTATTAAGAAAACAGACAAGAGTACTTAGACCTTTAGTGACTATCTCATCTCACGACCCGAGTTAAAAAAAAAAAAAACAAACTATGAAGTCACACCCCTCTTTTTATTATTCATTAAATAAAATGTTCCATTGGTTGAATGGTCTCAATAGAAAGTACAATACTAAATTGATCTTTTAAGGTTTGCTGATTTTCAAAGTGATTATAGTCCAGTTTTCCCAAAACACCCATTACTTATTTACATCCAAAAAATGCCACCTCTCTTCTTCATAGACAGAAGTTCATACATGAGGTTGCCTATACATCTTAATTTTACTGAACTTCAGAAGTAATTTTTCAAAGTAACCCTTATCTTTCTTTTAAGCTTTATTTTAATCTCGCCTTTACATTTTCATATGGTGACACAAAACCAATGGCAGAAAGCAGCCCGAAGCCATATAAATAGATACATTAACGCACACGGTCCAACAAGGCAAAGAGATGGAGAACACAAACTATCGGGAAAAAAATTATCAACAAGATTATGGTGGGGCTATCAGCAGCACGCAGCAACTTTCACATTGTTTAAACAGGCATTTGATTCAGATTTAACAATTCCTTAAGCTCCTATTTTTCCTGTTTAATGCAGAATGGTTATGTTCACACACAGAGAAATTTCTTGCTGTTATCAGCATCCCAGATGTCACCATGTCTATTAGATCTAAGGTGGAGAAAGAAAAAGAGATAGGACAAGGTTGTCCATGCTGGATATACTGATTCATCTTTGGCTGCTGATGGAGCTCCCCTTGGATTCTTCATTTGCTTTTAGGATGGCTGAAAAGACTAGGAAATGCACAAGGATAATATCTCAGCAACTTGTTGGAAAAGATTATGGACCTTTCTGTGAGTCTGAAAAAGACCATATCCCCAGCAAAGGATTATTTGCATTGTATGTAGAAGGCATGATTGGTGTCTATAGGAAATTTGCTGTTAAACCACGTTTTGAACCGCACTGACACTCAGTGATACCACCATTTGCTGATAAATAGCCCGTATTTCTGGTTATTCTAAACCACATCACTCAGGACACTCAAGCTGACTGCTGATTTAGTTCATCAGTGAATTGAATGCAAAAGCAGCACAAACAGTCACGACGTAGGAGTGGCTCCCGTTCCTCCTGACAATCCAAAACGCAAGGCAGGACATCTCTTGGTATTTCTTTACACTTGCCTCGAATAAAGGAACATTGGGTACCCTGAAATAGAAGCTTTGTTTCCTATGAATATTAACTAGGCGGATAGCAATTCTAATCAGATAGGTAAATAGCACACTAGCTGAAATTGTTTGCTATTGTTTTGGTCGGTTTTATTTCAGAATAGCTAATGCAACCCCTCCCAATGTTCAGGGTATTTCCAGAGACAGTTTAAATCCTTGTCAACTTTTAAGCTCATTAGAAAGTCATAAAGCAATTTCACTCTAAAAATAAACACAGGAACAGTGAAGCATTTAACTTCTTCCAAGGGAATGTCTCATCCTTGTTCGACCTCGATCCCTAATCCTAAAAAAACAGCTTCTCAAACTGAGCCTGCCAAATTCTGTAAGACCCATAAAAGGCTATTCTCTGAAGGCAACAGATACAGATTTCAAATTAAGCTTATGCTGACAACCACTTCACCATCTTGGGAATACATTCAACTGCTGTGGTAGCCTCCCCTATGTGTGAGGAGCAAGCTGATGTCCCGTAGATTTTACAGCCCTATGCCCCTCGCTGCCGAGCCGGGAAGGCTCCTGCACTATGCCTGTCTTCTCCTACAGCAGGATGCTTTTCCTCATGTTGATATCCGGCTATAAGGGACCTTCAGTGACTGCTTCACACCTCAAACCTTCTGTAACCTGAGAGATTTTAGTCTTCAGTATTCTTATCTACACTACTTTAAAGTAAAATAGAAACAAACTGACAATTTGGGGTAAGAGCTGTTCACATTTTCACTAGGTCTATAAAATACCACGGATGGTGTTATCTTTATGAAAGCAGTTTCACAGTTTGGTTACATCAACAAAAGATTGACTGCAACACCCAGAAGTGCCTTCTAGCCTACATTTGCACATACCTGTTGTAAGCGAAACACCCCGTGGACTACACTTTCATGAAATAAAATGGAGAAACAAAGCAGTGAATGCTGCTGCTGTGAGTGTAGGCTAACATTACTTTGAAAACAAATCTTAACCCTCAACCATTTTTTTTACAACTCGATCCTTTTTGATGAAAGAAAAGGGGGAGGGGGTGGAAATAAGAAGATAGTGGACTTTTAATCCAGAGTTCAGTAGCAATACAAGGTGAGGAACAGAGAACGCCACGGATGCTGTTGTTGGACCCACTGACTGCCAGGGCATTACTGTGGCCTGGCTCTTGGCATCCTTTTGGACAAAGCCACGAGGTAGTCAAGGTGCTACCCAATGCTGCAAGTTCTTAGGGAGGCCAGTCACACAGTGTTTGCTAAAAAGAAGAAATGGAAGGTACAGCTCTGCTTGCTGTGCTTTAATGCAAAGCAACCACTTGATCTGATTTTTTTTTTACTGGATTTTGTTTTCCCTCCCCAAAATAGAGAAATTCCTTACTCTGATGTATTAATGAAAATTGCATTAGATGGGCAATAAGCTTCCATCAGCCCTCAAGGAGGAAATTTCTACAGTTCAGCTTGCTAACAGATAGTAGATTTGCACTCCAAAAATAAAGCTATCTTAAAAAACCTCCTGTAATTTATTAGCCCATTCTCATTATATTAAATACTAGAGGACCAGGCTTTGAAACAAAAGAGGCTACTGGCAAATATTCTAATATTAAGAGAGAAAAATCAGTTTTCCTTACAGAATTTTTACAGATGATAATTGGTTTTCTTACTACCCAGGTAAGGTAGGAAGCTTCTCGTGTTTTATACATGGGCAAGCTGACACCCAAAAAGATTAAAAAGGTCAATGCTTTAAGTCGTTAGTAGCAAGCACAAAGTGAGGCACACAGATTTGCATTCTCTTAAAAATATCTGGAATAAAACAAAGGAAGAAGGCAAATTCAGTATTTAGGACTTTAAGCCTCATGGGTATTTGGACTGTGTAACACTGATGTTTTGTAAATGCAGGATAAGTGTTTGGAGGAAAAAAAAAATATTTATTGGCCCCAGCAGCTGTTATGTTCCATGGAAATCATTAGTAATGATCCTAACTGATTGGTAACAGATCATTTTCCTTCAGTATTTCACCAGCAAGTCAGCTGGGCTCCCTCTTTACCTCCTTTCAACACGTTTTTCATGTTTTCAAAGGCGGTCTCTTCAGAACATAAATACTCCTCTGTATCATACCCCTGTATGTTAGGAGGACAACATGTTCTCATAAAGTACAAGGTGCCTATTCAAGTAAGATCTCATTTATAAATCCTCTAGAGAATGAATTTCCTCCAGGCAACAGAGGTGTGCAAATGCTATGTATCACCCTAAATCATTCTGGCAAATGAAAAAGAATCCAAAACCACCCTAACATTAAAAGCCAAGACATGAAAACCACCCACATTTCTGAAGTACCATACTGAAACCAATCAGTGACACCGAAACACCCTGCTTACAGCAACAGCCTGGTCACCATCGGCAAGTAGAAGCCAGTGCTTTCAGTTACCTAGAATATTTCAGTGGTAATGCACCTGCTACTATTATTCAATTCAAAACCCCAAACACACATTCTTGCTTAACTAATTAGTAAATATGGGAAAGGAAATGTCTTTAAAGATGTGTTTCCTAGAATATAAACATTCTCTTCCTTTTAAGTGCAATTATACATAACGTATTCTACTAAACGAAAACTATTTCATACTCACTCCCTTATCAAAGCACAAAAGGCTGTCTCTAGAAGAGCTTTGTGTGATTCACATCAAAATAAGAATGAAAGCTAAACAAAATGCTGCCAAAACAAAGGCATCCTTGAATATGCTTACACTGTAGAAGAGGTACCTTAAAAGCTGCCTGAACACATTATTGAAGCAAGCCTTCCATGGGGAAACTTTGCTAGTGGTAATTACATGGCTTAATTTTAAACTTAGATGTTCAAGTATTAACTAGTCCGGTAAGATTTTTGAATTTCCTGAAAAAAAATAGTAAAATAATCCCATGTTATCCTAAAAACATCCATTACGCAAATGTTCTTCAGACTTGCAGTTTTCTCCCCTTTTGAATAGAAAAAAAAAAAAAATCATCAGCAATATTCAAATAATCACTCTTTTTGTTAGTTAGTTTAGATTTTGTTTTGGTTTTAAGTTGCTTAGTGGAAGTCCATGATGTCATCAGCAAACTATAGAGAAATTCACTCACGTTTATAATCATGTAGTGCTCTGTTTAATCTTCCAGAAATACAGGACAATCGTATCTGCTATGAGCTACTTCAAAATGGTTTAATGCAGCCTGTTTGTTTAGGGTTTGGGTAAAACTGGTGAGTTACTGGAGAGATGAGAAAGAAGTATAAAGTGTTTTCATCACTAGCATAGTCCAAGAAATTGCTTGAGCTCAGGACCATAAGAAGATAGTTCTAGTCCAACACAAAACTAACTTTGAAGAGTTAAGTCCTGTCTCTGCATTATTCTGGGGAAGCTTACAAACTGAAATTCAAGCTGCTGATGCTTTGGTGGTATTTGCAAGCTGTGCGTGCATCCGTGGATTTTGAGGAAAGTTACCACAGTCAGTACTTGTCTACAGCAGTGAGCGTTGCTAACATTTTGGGTATGGATGTCACCGTGCCTCCAGCTGCACATCCAGAGATTTCAGTCAAGACAACATTCTTCAGTAACAGATGAGCATGAAGAGAAAAGTCACCTGTATAAAGCTAAGCTACTTCTCAAGAGCTCAGCATTAACAGACTAACATCAGTGTTAAGAGGCACACCCTGAATATGTTATAGAATAAAAACGAGACTGCCATGAACCCTTGCTCCTGAAGTTAGGCAAGGTACAGTCCAGCCACTCACATCGAGCCCCTCAAAGACCTCTGCTCTGGCAGAACCCAAGACTAGCCGTCCCGTTGCCACAAGAACTGTACAAGAGATGATAAAACGCATAGTCTCTCCAACATCCACCAGAAGAGGAGATAAGATGGCTCCTGCAAGGCAGCTCACAAAGCTGTCCTCAAACCAGGCATCTGCATTTCCACTTTGAAAAGAATCTCACATTTTGCATTAAGCTGGTTGAATACTGATTATATTCCTGACTTCAGAGAGAGGAAGGCACCATCCCTCTGAAAATTTCACAACTGCTTCAGGAGGAAGGGGATACCCAAAACATTTATTGACAGCCAAACCCAGTCCGCTTTTCTCGTCTTCTTTGACAGCAACAGATTTGTGTTTGACAGAAACTGAAGGTGGAAAACACTCTTATCAAGCCAATTGAAAAACTAAAGTAATTTTATTTTCCAGAGTCAAGGCAGAGAACAGCAGTGAACTGTCCATTAGCAAAAAGGTCTAGACATTTCTGATAATGAGTATGCTCCGGTCTCAGTGGGAGATAGACAACTACAGTAAGCCAGGCTAGGATCAACTGATATACTAAAGAGTATACTTTAAAAAAATTAAATTCCTGGTGTCACTACTCTCCTCTCAAAAGCTGAATTCATGAGCAGCAAGTAGTGAAAGCTGTTAAGTAGCTAACCAGCTAAAAATGGTTCACCCAGCACTAGCAAAACGAAGCAGGCCGATGGGCTTGTCCCGGACACAAACAAGCCATGTGCTGGGAAGTACAGGGGTATGCAAGTTTCCAGCACTCACTTTCCCACAATACACTGATTATCAAAAAAATGGCATGTAAGCCAGAAAAATAATCTTGACACATAAATTATATGGAAGCTGTGGAAAAAGCCTGGAGCAATGCACAGGGGATGGAAAAATCTGTTTCTACACTAACAGTGGCAGCAAGAGAGTGCTTCTCCCCCCCAACTCTTGAAAACTATGGGATTGTGACTTTTAGTAAAGAGAACTCTCATGCAGTTAACTGACGGGTTAATATTAAATCTGCTCCACCACTATGGTCAATTGCTTTTCCCTGGTTACCTATTTAGCTAATAAAGCAGCATGCAAATTCTGCAGTGTTTCTTTCCTTGCGTTAGACCCAACCCCCAGAAGACATGCAAAGCAACTGAAAATGTAGAAAAAGTAGTAAAGAGGGAAAAAAAAAAAAACCCGAAGTTATGTTTACAAAATTATATTCATTGCTTAGGCTTCTCAAAGCATCAGCAAGTGAAAAGAGCCAGAGACTGCAAAGGGAGGGCTCATGTTTTCAAGGACACACACTGCTTCAGCGTAACAAACATGATCAGCTTTCTCTGGCTATAAAATACAGTTAGAACTGTCTGGGAACCTTATCGACACTGCTGAGAGGACAAGTGTACCTAAACCACTTTATGAAATGGCACATGTACAGACCATTCCAGAGATCAGACGCTAAAAACAAAACAAACCACAGACTCCAAACAAAAAACCATCATCACAGAACACAGAGTCTTGCTGCCTTTGGCTTTGGTCTTTCTTTTTTAGGAACTCATTTTCATCTCAGATGAGCTTGCCGAGGTTTACTTAAACTCTGGGTACAGAGTTTCCTACATTTTTAAGCTTTTGTTGTGTCAGTCCCAGTAAGTACTTTAAGAAGAAAATTCTGCCCAAGGTTGGACTCAAGTGTACCAAAACCTCATTTTCTTTCTGGTTTTATTTTAATGGCAGCTTACCAAGAACAACTGGCAGAACTCTGCCTTGGGAGGAATGAAATTGTGCTATCCATGAACTAACCGAACACTTATCAACCTGCAGCAGCTCCTGCAAAGAGACCACACCTTGAAGCCTCTGGGATGAGAAGAAATCATAAAAATTCATGTATTTTGCCAGGTTAGATTTGAATATTTGCAGAAGGCTTGCAATACCTACTCGTTCAATACCAAAAAGAAAGCAGTGCCTTTTATAAAAGCTTCAAACCAAAAAGTTAAATTACAAAAATTATCAAATATTGCAGTTATTAATTTTAACACAGAAGTTATTATGACTTCCCTGATCTCCTCCTTTCCCATCTTCTCCCAGAAACCCTCATACAACCAACGCTTACTGGAAGAGATGCTCAGCAGCACAAGGGATGTGGTTAGCCATACACAAAGTGTCCGGTCTTTCATTTTGTTGAAATTTCAGTTCATTGCATTAGCTCACACTCAAATCTTTGCTCTGAACTCAGAATGCTCAAGTCCCTGCACTGAACAAGTCAGTGGATTTGTTAGTTCATGGCACATGCAGAACCCAGAGATACCAAAATCAGTCTTTATGAGCCTTTTGCAAAATTGTTATTTGTTGAATTCAACTGACTTAATACTTACCTTTATAAACAAACCAGAACCCACAGATTTAATAAGACCTTGAAATCAGCATTGGACCACTGGAAGTGCAACACAGTAACAATGATAGTAAATTCCAATATTAATTCATACATACTTTAATTGCTATTTTAATGATACAATAAATCTACTGAAGCTTTTAAAGACTTTTTTTTATTATGGTTTTATATATTTATATAAAACCACCAAAGCACTTTCAAGAATCATGCTTTCTTGTGTAATACATAAAACTAGTGTCATACTGTGCTTCTGAAAGACTATCGTGCTGTTTTTCAAGTTATTTTACAGATGGCACATTTAAAAAAAAAAAAACCAAAAACAACGGAAGCATGAATTTCTAGTGACTGCAATGCAACACGGCATCCAAAACAAGATGTTTCATT
Organism: Egretta garzetta; assembly: GCF_000687185.1. Taxonomy (NCBI): domain Eukaryota; kingdom Metazoa; phylum Chordata; class Aves; order Pelecaniformes; family Ardeidae; genus Egretta; species Egretta garzetta. The sequence goes on along the minus strand of NW_009259686.1, from coordinate 1,989,316 downwards.
ACAACTAAGTTAAAGTGTGAGTGCATCATGTAATAAACAATAGCAATTTGGTCATTTTAATCTTAATTCTGTTTACAACAAAACTAACATTTGTGTTTCACGACCTAAAATCCCATGATATGAACATAAGTTCTCTGCTGTAAAAATCCCAACAAATCACTGTCCAAAAAGAAAAACATGTCTAAAACAGGAGACCAACTTTAAAGCGACTCACTTTCCTCAAGAATTGCTATATTTAGGACTACTATAACATACAAGACACTAAGGCACAACGGGTGGTACAAACGAATGAATACAGTTGTCCATGAAACTTGTTCTCTTCCACAAATACCAAAATATGTACCGCTCAAGATAAATTTTCTCTTAAAAATGAAATACATCATTTTGTTATGAAAGTCCTATACAAAAATTTAAAATTTACACCATCTGAGCTGCCAAAAAAATAAAAAAGTGTATCAATTTTCCACAAAACTATATTTCTCACCAGCACATCCAGCCACTGGGAAAAAGATAACCCAGTACTCTGGAAAAGAAAAGCATTATTTCCCCCATGTTTAAGACAAAAATATTGTATTCTGTATACAGTAGTGTATTATACTTAAAAAAGCCTAGCACTATTAAAATTACAATATTGATTTGGAAATTATTGGTTCACTGCCTGGATGAAATAAGGCACTTCCTTCCAGTGGGCAGCACTTTTCACATATATGGAGATGATGAATCAGGTTCTGGTTAAAAACAAAAAGGGGCTCAGTGAGGTCCCAGAAGATGACAGGAACATTTCAACAGCAGGGGAAGACACAGGAGGTAAAACCTGGAGATGAAACTCTACACAGAAGTGGTCACTCTGTCAATGGCATTATTGACCTCGTTTTTGTTTGAATCCAGTCCTTTAGCAGCATTCATATCATTCCGTAAATTCTCCACTGTCTTTTTCATGTTCTTTAATTCTCCAGGGTGTGGAGTGGCTCGCCTTAGAAGTGTTCTCTAAAAATAAACAGCGCAATAAGTGGTTTGGCCTTCGTCGCTTTGAAAAACAACATACACTTTCAAGGCTTTAGCATTCACATACTAAATATTAGGTATCAATTTTTTTCTTTGTTTCCCCCTTTTCCTTTTCAAACTATGATGCCCTATGTTGAATGTTATTTTCATAGCTGCTTGTTTATCAAGACAGTGAAAGAGGTTTTAAGAACTGTTAAGGAGCAAATTTTTTCCCCTCTTGACCTACTAATCTGAAAGCCACTCAAGTGAAGTACAATTACAAGTTATGAAGTGAAGATTCTTTCATAAATACAGTAGGGATTTTTGTTTGTTTTCACCCAAAACCCATCCAAGTGATTTAAGATCAGGTTTCAAAAAAAAAAAAAAAACAAACCACTATTCAGCTGGTTTTGAAAGAATCCCACAAGATCTCTTTACAGTGTCAAATACATGTTTGTGTGGAGCTCTGTATGCCTTCCAGCCCCACCACACAGTTTGGTTCTCTTGTCAGTTGAGAACAAATATCTTGAAAGGAAGAAGAGGGAGCATTTCTCTCCTATCTTAGACACAAGAACATCTAACGTCATTGTGCTGAAACCTTTACAAAGAAAACAAAATTTATGAAAACCCCAGTTAGCATCCAGATTAGAGACCAACAGAACACCAAGAATAATTGCACAAATATGTATTGGTATAATACATACATACATGCAATTACTTTTCAGTGGTATACATGTAAACTGCACAGATTACAGCAGAACTGATGACCCACGAACAGGTGAATTGGTCACGACTGCTTTGGAAATCCACCCTTCCTCCTCCTCACTATGATCATAAACTTCTTTTACCCCTAAAGAGGTTCTTGCCCCAAGTCAGGCTGTAATACTACGACTGAAAGCAATTATCATTAACACCTGAGCCCTCATCATTGTGTGGACATTCCTGGGTTGGCACAGTTGTTAAGAAGCAGCATTCTGAACTCCCTTATCAGTCAGTCTATGAATCACACTTGTCAGAGACATTTAGTGTCTGCTGCTTTGGATTAAGCAACCCCCTTACTTGAAAATTTAAACATTCATTTCCCTGCTAACTAAGAATTTTTATAGTCACTTTTAAGTAAGACCATGTTTCTAGTGTGCTACAATCCAGACAGTTCCCTTAAGTATCCCAGGCTAAGTTCTAGTGAGGACCACCAAGCAAATTTTTAGAGCATCAGAGAAGCACACTGAAAATCTGATTGAAGCAGCCTTAATCTTTACAAAGAGTTTTAATTGCTAATGAAAGTTAGTAAAGCTAAAGATCACATTGCATTTTGATCTTCAGGACATGCAGAGCCCAAATTAATGGAGAGGTCTTATAAGTACAGTGACAGATATTCCCACATCCTTTGTTTAAGTGAGAAACTAATGAGCAATGTTCTTGCTGTTTATGGACACTATGGTTATGTCAATGCAAATGGTGGAGGGGGAAAAAAAAACAAGAAGAAATTAAGAGAGAGAGAAAGAACGAGATTGGCAATACAAAACAGAGACAAACAATGGCAAACTTAATGAAGACACATGCCAGCGTGCTGGAATCCTAAATTAGATCCTATATACTTTCAGGCAGTAAAGCTTCACAGATGCAGAGAAAGATCCTATCTTGTTTCTGGAAAGAAAACATCCTGAGCAGACACAGGAAAACAAAGCAAAACAAAGACTGTCCTGCATCAAAACATAAAGTTATATTCAAAGCAGAAAAAAAAAGGAAAAAAAAAAAAGGCATTTGGAGTCAATATGAGAAGTTTTGGCAGTCAACATGAACAGTTTCTGGTACAAACATACGCAAAAAGCATGCAGTCACAGATGAAATATTTACAGCAAGAGCTCAGATACTTTTTACACTTTCGCACTGAAGTCACAGCGCCTGCAGGTATCCAAAGACTTGGAAAACATACCATTTCATTATCCTCTTCATCTTTTTCATCTTCTAAGAAGCGAATTGCACTGACTCTATTCACTGCCCGCTCATTCCATGTTTCATCTGACATTTCATTTACCAAACTCTCCAGAGCACCACATCGTGGTAGGTTATCTGTTAGAACAGCAAAACGTAACTAAAGATTCACAGCAAGTCTAAAACATAAACATGCTATATTGTTAACAACTGCAATATCCAACCAATCACTCATCCAAGATTTACAATTGGCTATTGATATATTTTTGATAGAAAACAGAACTTGCATTAATTTTCTGTTATCAAGTATGCACAATAAATAGTTTCTGTATAAATGAGAGATTTCTCTACTTGGACTGTTTCAGGTTTGTGGCAGTTTTGGAGTACTGATTATATAATTTAACATACTTGCTTTTCTTCTGGATCATGGTTACCATCTGACATTAGCCAGTTCCCTAAATGGCACTCTGTAACACCGGGTCATTGCTTCTACAGACCTCATCCTTTTAGTATTGCTAGGCATACACATCCAACAATCTTAATTCCAGGCCTTCTACCCTGAAGCCGTGAGATTCATTTGGAGAGGAGGAAATCTAATTTCTAGTAGTGAGGCCTTTAGAGAAAGTCAGTCTACCACAGTTACTCTTCTTGAGCTAGCTTAATCTTCTCTAAATGTAAAGGGGTTAATTATTTTAACTCTTGATGCTATTTGGATTCTTAAAATCCAGAAACTGACACAGAGCAGAGCCATTTTTACACTTCTACTGCTTAATGGTTCCTACTTGCTCCAGCTGCATAGTATTTAAAGAGTGGAATTAATCTAGCTAAGTCTGGGTATCTACAATACAGATAACTACAGCCGAGCCTTTCTCCTCAGGCCCCCTTTATACTCAGTGGAAAAGAATCCACATGGTTTCTTTTCAAAGTCTGTTCCTGGATGGGATAAATTACTCTCCAATGATTACAGAAAAACTGTAAATATTAGCTCAGAGGAATCCCTTTGATTGTTCACACATTGCTATATAAGCTTGAGGACAAAAAACATCCAGAAGTTACTGGAACAGCAAGCCAGCCAACAGTGAAAAAGAGTTTATGGTTCCACCTGACCCAGAGGCAACTTTCATCACAAAAGGTAAAAGCAACTTATAATGCAATTCTACACTTGTTGAAGGATATAATAAAGTTACTGTATAGCATCCTTGCTTAAAAGAAAATCAGTTTGCTAAAAAGTAAAATGTCTACCGCTTATTACTAGCTATGCAATTATTTTTCTGGTAAGGAAATTGTAGTTGGAAAGCCACAAATTTTCATGACATCTATATCATTTAAGATGTATAAACAATGTACACAAATATGGACACCACTACTTGGCCCGCTGGCAAGCCTCAGAATAATGACATGACTAAGTCTTCTTCCAGGTCTGTATTGTATTCATCGTAGCTAGTGTCATCAAATTTTCAGTAACACCCACAGCCACATTTACCAAGTCTTCCAAAAACTAGTATGATTACAAAAAAAAAAAAACAACAACAACAAAAAAAGTTTAAAAGTGAAAATTCAACCCGAACTTTGCTACTTCGCTCATTAGAGATGACACATGTTTTACAAAGCTTTATGGAACAGATAACACAGTAAACAAAGAAGTACTTCTACACATACTGAAAAACTGCCTCTAGGCACTTACCTTGGCAACCAGGCTCAGAAGGCATTTGAGGAAGTAATACACATGTTAAAATCTTTTCTCCTGTTTCAGGATCTGTGTCAGTCTGAAACGTCAGCAAAGGTTGGGACTGGTTATCAGACAACCACAAAGCCTTCAGCTTTAATGTAGTCAGTGAGATGGGAAGATACGTCAGCCTAGTTCAAAAAACGTAAGTAAAAAAGTCAGGGCAATCTCTAGGAGATTTAATATATGGTCATGAAGTCAACTCATTCCCTGAGTTGGAGTAAACAGGATTGAGATTCTCTGTAGCTGTGAATAACAGGTAACAATGCTGAACATTTTCTACCGCAGTAAAATGCCCTGGAAGGCAGACAGCTGCCTCTGCTCTGGAGCTTTACATATACACAACTGCCAGAACAGAAATATGTAAGCGCCTATGAGACAATTACATTGCATAGATGAGATGCCATTTGTTTTTCCTCTTTTTTTTTCTTTTTTTTTTCTTTTTTTTTTTTTTTTTTTTTCTTTTTTTTTTTTTTTTTTTTTCTTTTTTTTTTTTTTTTTCCCCATTTTACTTCCTACTAAACAACTGAACTAATTTGCTGGTTTATGCTTCAATCCACTCCTTTTTGCATTTTGGTGTCTGAAACATATCAACTAAGATTCATGAGAAGCCACAAGGTCAAAGTGGCATTATTTGTTACTTGCACTGCACCTCTAAGATAAGACACTCAAGATTAGTGTTACTTGACATATAAGGCTGGTAGTTTCAGCTGAAGCTCTACCAAATTGCCTAGATTCCCAATTTTAATTCAGAAATATACAAATCCAGAGGGTTGTTTTTTTTTTTTTTTTTAATCCTATCTTTTCCTCAGGGTCAAAGCAATCCAGAAAACATATTCATGGCAACAGACAATTTGTGCTACATTGGGCCAAGGGGGAAGACTACTTTGACCATTTCAACAGTAATGCTAACACAAAAGTCATAGCTGGTTTTTCATTACTTATTCTTAGACATAGTATCTTTAGTTGTTAGAAAGAATTAAGTGAATCCAGCCAAAGAATATAACAACAGAAAAATTCTCATACCTGTTTCCAGCAACATCCAGGACATGAAGTTCAGTGGCTTGTGAAATTTCAGAGGGAATTCGAGATAATCTGTTGTCACGCACAGAAAAGACATTAAGACTGCAGCATCCCCCGATCTATATTAGAGGGGAAAAAAAACCAAAAGCCTGGTTTTGTTGCAGTACGATAGTATAAACAAAGGCATGCAGTACGGGTCACGTATTATGTCATAGCGCATTCAAGTTACAATGCCTGCCAGAGGCTTCACCCAGAGGTACAGACTGCAAACAAGTGTTTGCTTAAAAGAAGCCTGACCTCAAGCAGTTTCTTGAACAGCTGTATCTGCAAATAATGTAGATCTTTACAAATAGGTCGGGTTCTACCTACCTTTTAGAGCCTTCCAGGCCAGGAAGAGATAGTAAACACACAGATGTCACTTTGTGGACAACCCTCACAAAAAATACTGGCTTTAACTTTCAACTTTTTCCAGCTCTGTGTTTTACACATTGATTCTTTCTTTCCTCTCGGCAACTTTAGATACAAGCAAGTGCAATGAGGCTTTAGGCAAGGCAAAATGCTAAATAAGCCAAAATCGACTCCCAACATTTATTGAGTTTGCAAAGAGTAGTGAAGAGTTCACAAAAATTAGAAGACTTTATGAATAACATCTCTGATGCCCTGTTTTATTAGAAGCATCCAATTTCAAAATGATACCCATATGCACTGGCCAATTTAATGTAATATCCTCTGCCTCTACCATTTTATCGAAACATAACTGTCTTCATTCCCAAGCTAATTTTTTGGTGCAAAAGATATGATTTTTCAGTTTTACCCTTAAAATATCTATATATTGCATCAAACGTACATGTTCTCAGAAAAATAAACCCTCTGCATTTGATTAAAAAAAAAACCCAAACACCACAACATTCCACCTTTTTGTTCCAGATGGCACTTACTACTCCTATAAACACCAAGAATATTAGTTTTAGCAACCTGAAAGCTGTGTCAAGTAACTCTTTGTTCCTATTCACAAAGGAAACTTACCTTTATTTGCTTATCATACTGAGCTTCAAAAAGCACTGCTGTTTGTTTGCCAGTTTCAAAACTCACCATGAGAAGGGGGGGAAAAAATGTTTCTTCTCTTACTCCAAGTATTACAAGCAAGTATTACTCCAAGTTAAGTGGACTTAGAACCTAACTATAGACAGCAAACCTACTGAAAGAACTTAGTTCAAAAATTAGAGGACTTCCATAGTCACACACGTGTAAGAAGGTTCTTCTGTCACAACATAGCCAACATGTCACTACACCTTGGTCAGGAGTCCCCAGATCTGAGCTGAAATTACTGATGTGTTCCAGTTAACTGTCAGTTCCGTCTTTGCAAAATCCATGATTCAGTCCAAACCCATGTTTGAGGTCACAGACAAATACCGCAAAAGCTTTTCCACTAGTCAAAGTAAAAATTGTGTCAACTTAACCTACGCTATTTACCAAGGAAAAAGCCATTTTTAAAAGGGTGCAACTGTGACTTAGAAAGTAAAACAAAGAAATGGAGCATTTATACCCCACTCACCTTCCTTTGTATCACAAATACATTTTAATGGAAGTAAGCAGAGATCAGCTGCTCAAGGCTTCTGACTCACAAGCTATTTACAGCGCAAAGTTACAGCACAAGCCTCTCTGGACAAAGCAAAGTCTGGGATGGTTTCCCTCAAATCACTGCACTCCAAGATGCAGCTATTTCACAAGAATATCAGCTTTCCTGGCCCTGCATGTGCACTCGAAGCAGCAACCTTGTTAGCCATTTTAGCTCGTGAATCAGAACCCTTAGAAACCAGCGCTCAAATCACGAGCAAACGTTTCTTAGTGCAGTAATTCTGCTATTCGTGTTAAAGCATGTATAGGTTCTTAAATATGTGCCTTGACACATTCACAGAATACAGTGCCATATAGAAAAAAACCATATATATACACACACTAAGTGTCTAAGAGGTGTATCTAACATGAGGAGCTGTGAAAAGCAAGAGATACAATTAGTGAATGCTGATGAGCTGGCAAGTGATGCCCTAACTGTACACAAAGTGCTCACTTTTCCATGAATGAAGTTTGCGTTATTCAGTCTTGGAGCATGGAGATCCAAACAGTTTAGCCAAACCAAGTAAAGCCATGCAGCCCTGATGAGACCCAAACTTCTGTACTTTTGACAATGGGAAAATGCAGCAGCGGAACCAGCCGGCCTGAGTCATCATGCATTTGAAGCAGTTTAATGAAAGGTAACAGTGGAACCGTGGACTGAATAATACTTACAGGGTTATCAATTTACCTGACCCATAATTTTCCAAGCGGCTAACAATTAAGAAAATACAAGAGATGTTCAATTTATTTTTCTTTATCCATACTGGACAAGAACATGCCAACAAATGGAGACAGAACATACATTCTTCTACTGCCAAAAGAGGGTTAGAACTCCTAAGATATTTTAACTTTGCTCTATCAGTCAATAGGCAATTGTTCAAAGGTAACTGTTTTTAGGAAATGCAGGCAGCATCTAACAAGCAGCATCAGGTGAGATATCACAGAGAAAAAAAGACAAACTGACGGTTAAAAAAAACCAACACTAAAATCTTTGTAAGTTCAAAAAAAGATCACACCCATCCAGCAGTACAGAAAGACATCAGGTCCAACGTTTAAAAACCTAAACACGAAGTGGTACCACTGAGGCAAAGTGCACACACTAAATGGCATGCCAAAAAGAAAACATCATTGTGGCCACCATGAAGTAATACGGTATCGGAATGTCGCTGGTTTGGCTGAGAGTCATTAACTGACAAAGAGCCATGCTTTCCAAGGGCTTGATCGCATGCTTACAACAGACTTTGCCAAACCACCGCATGGGCACCAAGTACACAGTTGAGACCACAAGCCCATTTAACAGTTAAGCACACAGTTCATTTGGAGCACAGACTTCAATTAATGGGGACAAGCATGTGCTTAGTTCTAGGCACATGAGTAACTGTTCCAAAGACTGGAGGCTTAAAGAAGTCCTCACGTTTTTCTGTAGTGAGCTAGGCATCAGGAAAAGGTCTCAAATGAGTTGTGCATGTCTGTCATACTCCTGAGAATTATTTCATTCTAGCAACTTTAATTTAAAGGTTATTCACTTGTCTCATCCCACCATCTCCAAAGAACAGTCAGCTCAGATAAAAAACAAAAACAAAACCACAAAACCAAAATCCATGTATTAGTCAGGCAGAAAATGATCATTACTATGAAGCGCTAATTTTGAGATCACTGATTTTACAGTACTGTAAAGTCTGAACAAAACTGATTATTTGCATTCAGTGGACTTGCTTCAGAGGACAAGTATCACTAGGACCACTCTCGGTTCCACACTAGACTCTACCCTTATGAAGGATTTTTTTAATCTTTTCTTCTTTCTCAGTCTGAGGCTCATCTTTCCAACAGCTTCCCTGTTCTGTAAAAGCAGTAAGGCCTGGGCACACATAAAGAGGATGCCAGCTTGGCTGCTAAAACTGCCCTCTACATTGGGGGTTGGACTAGATGACCTCTAGGGGTCCCTTCCAACCCAAAACATTCTATGATTCCGATCATAACCAGCATTCACCACTTCAGTCTCCTACTTTTTTGACATCCACATCCACACTGCCAGTCCATCTCAAACACTCCTCCAGAACTCTAAGTCTTACCACATCACTACTCTGCTGATGTTTCTGATGACTCTACCACTGCAGACAGATTGTTGTTTTGACACCTGCATCAGCTGTGTATTTTCGATCACCCGACTTTTACTGTGCTTCTCTGTTACAAAAACCTGGTGGTGGTTGCTATTTGATTTTTCTTGCTGTTGACACCTTTGCAGCTTCCTGGAGGTAAACCCAAGAAGAGTGTACAGACTCATCCCTCTCCTCCCATTTAGATCCCTCCCAGAAACTCCCATTTGCTTCCTCTCTTGAGTCCAGCTGTTAGTTACAGTCATTCATCACCACAGACCAAATTTTACTGATTACCATGGCACATCCTCACATTGTTGGTGCTTTAAAGCGAAAACACAAGTTAAAGGTGGGAAACTTAGAAGACCTTCAAGTTATGTTAGCTGTATAACAATTTTTGATCTCAGCATCTGTTAACTGCTCAAAAGCTACAAATCAATTCTGCTGTCCTTTACCAGTTAGCACCTTTCACGCAGGTATAAGCAATTGTATTTGGTTTGCATGGCCAGGTTTTGGTAGCGGGGGGGCTACAGGGGTGGCTTCTGTGAGAAGCCGCCAGAAGCCTTCCTGGTGTCCGATAGAGTCAATGCCAGCCAGCTCCAAGACAGACCTGCTGCTGGTGGGACTGCACCCTGTGGAAGGACCCCATGCTGGAGCAGGTCATGAAGACCTGCAGCCTGTGGGAAGGACTCATGTTGGAGAAGTTCATGGAGGACTGTCTGTCATGGGAGGGACCCCGGGCTGGAGGAGAGGCAGAGTGTGAGGAGTCCTCCCCTGAGGAGGAAGGACTGGCAAAGACAACCTGTGATGAACTGACCCCAACCCCCATTCCCCATCCCCCTGCACCACTCGGGGGGAGTAGGTAGAGAAACTGGGAGTGAAGTTGAGTCTAGGAAGAAGGGATGGGTGGGGAAAAGGTATTTTAAGATTTATTTCTCATTATCCTACTCTGATTTTGACTGGTAATAAAATTAAACTAATTTCCCCAAGTCGAATTTGTTTTGCCCGTGACGGTAACTGGCAAATGATCTCTCCCTGCCCTCATCTTGACCCAAGGAGCCTTTCGTTGTGTTTTCTCTCCCCTGTCCAGCTGAGAAAGGCAGTGACAGAGAAGCTTTGGTGGGACCTGGCATTCAGGCAGGGTCAACCCACCACAGCAATGCAAAAAAAAATATGACGTTATGAGAAATACCACAATTATTCTTTATCATGTGGCTAGGTAAAGTCCAGAGACATTGCTTTTACTCAACTCTCAATACAGCTATCAGCATCAAGAACTCTCACTAGGCTTACGCAACTTGGATAAATATATTGGGAATTTAAACATAGTTCCTATTTTGTTGCAAAATCTTTTCCAGGGTGTCATAACCAAAATTTTGTTTGGATTCAAAGTAAATAAAGTCAGAATTTTCCTTGTCCCCAGATAAAATAGATTAGTTCTTTAATTGCAAGCATAGAATACATTTAGAGGTAAAAGAAATTGCCCAATTCACTATTATTATCTATTATTCAATTACTAACAACTTTAAATAAGCTAAGAAAAAAAATCTTCTGCAAACTCACTTAAACACCCCCTGCACCACCGGTGAGTAGTATGGGAGGAGCACAGCAGTATTGCCTCTCTGCCCTCTGACTCAAGACAAGTTTTCCTGCATTTTTCCTTAGTGCTTTTTTTCCCCCCTGAGACACACAAACACATACTTTTACACAAATGAGGGTAGGGACAGGACATCGGAAGTTAAAAGCAGAAACAGCAAAGCAGACCCAACTTGTTTAAAAAAAAAAAAAAAAAAAAAAAAAAAGAAAAATGTAAAAAGCATAGTTATTGCCAAAAAAAACCCTGCAGTTTTACCTACTGTAGTATTAATTCTTAGCCACAATGTACCTCAGAGCCAGGAAGGACACATTACCAGATCTGTACAGGTTGTAGAGACTCATTAACAAAAGCACATCGACTGGAAAACATTCCAAGGAGGTTATTTATGCAAGTGCCAAAATCAACACACTAGTTTCACCAGCGTTCCGGTGCCAGGGTGAGATTTCAATACCAAAGAGTCACCAGGCAGGTCTTTCAAGTTTAAGGGGAAAAACATTTGTAACTGTGAACAGGTTTAGACATTCTCAGTTCTCGCCGAAGTTTGTTTCACCACTCAATTCAGTGAGAGAGAGATGAGATACAGAAGATGAAATCTGTCAGTGACTCAAGTCTTGGTCAGACATTCAGCTGGTCCATGTTTTACTTTATACATCAGCACCAGATACAGAAGAACCTTTGAACCAGGAAACTTTGAAGGATTATTTGCATACAAGCTCCTCAATAATCCCAAGTCAAGAAATCTTACACCAAAAGGTAGAGACTGGTTTCACAAGTGTGCATCGAAACAATCTGGCAATGTAATTGTTTGACAGGTTGACCCAAAATCCAATCCTAGTAAACTGCTAACCAAAAAAAAAAAAAAGCAAAAAAAAAAACACCCCACCACCACCAAAACACAAAACCAACAACCTCAAACAAACCCCAAAACCACCAAAAAAAGCCCCACACCACCACAAAAAGGCTAGAAGTCATCTCACCAGGTTATATTAGAGCAGGTACATAATTTCTGCCATCATAAAAAAATCATAGGTCTATAAAAGCTCTCTTCACTACAACAATGATTCTGGAGGGAAGGACAGAGACACCAGCAAGTAGGTATTTGGTACATGCATTCTTCTCCCTAGTAGAGTCCCATCTTCTCTGTACGCACGTTATCAGGCTGTGTCTTTGTCCCTCTCCGACAGAAACCAGTAAAGGCCTGTCCCACATCCATTTCTTACAAGGATGAAGGCCACAAGTGCACAGCTGTTGGGAGCACTCGGTAAGGCAGAGAAAGAACAAGAGAAAGTGGGAAGGAAAAGAGGGAAAGATACCGAGCAAGCATACCTGCAGTGCATACTCTACTTCTGCATCTTACCCTGCTTCTGTGAAGGGGGAACCAGCATACAAGTACTAATACTGATCAATGTGTTGAGGTCCAAGACCCCAGTCTTTGCCATACTATCTCAGGGGACACCTTAAGCAACACGCAGCAGGCAGGGGTGTTGAAAATGACTGCTATCAGAAGCTCATGCCTGGCTTTGAACATAATTAGTCAGTTTAACATGAAAATAAATGGAAAAGATGGTATGCTTTCCAACTGGCAAGCAGAACCTTCCAACAGACAGAAAGAGGGCAACACATTTTTCAGTTTTCCTTAAGTGCTCTACCAATACATTTTGTATTACTTTTTTTCCCCAAGTCAGTCATGATGAGAAGGAAAATGGAAAAAGAACACCAAGACACCAAATTGATCCTCCCCGCCATCCAAAGAGAAACTCGGAATTGGGATCTTTGCCATTATCAGCACCCCTGAAGCTGCTCCTGCGGATGCTTTGCGTAACAGCAAGCCGCACTCATTACACCTGTGCACTGCTTATGCAAAATGTTTTTCTTTTACAGCTATGAAATGTGACTCTTTACTGAATTCCTCTGAATTTTAACCAGAAAACTTGTACTGCAGAAATGTTCATGTTTGGTTTAAAGCAAAAAGCTACCAGTTAAGAAAAATATTACACAAAGAAAACACAGCTCCAGGAACAGGCAAAACATGAGCAGAGAACAGTAGATTTCTGTTTTCGAAACTGGCATTTCAGTGTTGTTAGAAGGCAATCTAAAGACTTTGAGGGGAAAGTGATTTATTGCACAGCCTAAGTACAAGGAATCGAAACTGAAACTTGAAGAATTGAACCTGAAAACTCTCATTAGCTAGACAGTAGGTTCTGCAATATATGCATATTAACAGTATTTCTGAAGGAAACCGTTGTATGAGTTGTTTGTGCTTTCTATTTGTCACCATCATTCGTTTCATCTAGAGGGTGGACACGGCCCTCCAACTGGAGAAGGACTGACTTCCTTCAAAAATAAAAGAGTTTTAGAAATCCACAGAGCAAAACATACTTTAAGGAAGTGTTCTGGAAATCTTACGTTAAACATAATTTCAAAGTGCTTGCTCTAATGAGATAGATACATAGGTGTGGAGACCTTTACCGTGTGTGTGGGGGCGGGCGGTAAAAAAATCTGTTTCAAAGAAGTTGATGCCCAGGAGCTTTGTTTCCTCTGTTTCTCGCCAAGCTCCCTGGGAACCACCCTTTCCCATCTTTATTCCCTGGACTATCTACAGCTCTCCAGCTCACCTATGCCAGATACCACCTTCCATTTCCTCATCACCCACCTTCTCCAAACACAGACTCATCCCTGACTTTATTCCACCCCCTGTGCGAGTGTGTGTGTGTGTGTGTGTGTGTGTGTGTGTGTCCCCTCATGTGCACTAATGTTCTCCACACACGTTCTTGTTCTTCACCCTTGGATGTCCTCAATTCCTTCACCAACTGGGCTACACTTTCCACCTCAAACCCATTTCTGGTTCCAAGTCTCCAGTTTCTTCTTCAGCATTAATCCCTTTGTTGTTCTGCACCGAGCCCTTGACTCTGTTATTCCCCCCAAACAGACACACTCCATTTTCACCCTGCTTTATCTGCTTCGGAAGCTGAGCCTTCTCCTCTCACCTGCTCCTGTCCCTGCTCCTTCCAAGACACACTGCTCACCCTCATGCACCACCTCCATTACCATGAACTTCGTCAACTAAGAAAAGTGCTTATACACTACATAAGCTCTTAATGGCCAATCTGGAAATAAAGTGCATCAGTAAAACCTTACACATTATAACAAACTCAGAGCAATTCTTCTTAAAGGTGGACTAGACACAAAATTGTATGAGTCTTAAGTATAGATAGTTTAGGACACCCGTGTAATATATTAAATTAAGCTCTTTGTTAAAGACATGGAAAGTTTTCTGCTGAAGGAGCACAAGATCAAAATTGCCATCACATCCTAATCCAGAAACATGGTTTTCCCAAGGTCCTGCCTCTTGCTAGCGTTTATGCTGCCTGTCTGGGTACGCCCTCTGCAATTTTCTGTTCAGAACCAGCAGCACCTCTGCAGAGGAGACATTGTCCTGTGGAGGAGCTGCCATACTCACATCTTCCCTCCCTCACCTTCAAACATACACTTAGAAGCCAATCTGCCATAAGGGCTATGGTGGAGCCCCAATTAGGTGACCGACCTGTGGCAGCTCAGACCTGCGACATTGGAATTGTTGCTGCCAGTGCCACAGCAGTATCCCCTCCCCCTGCTCAATCCCTCCTCTTCAGACCACCAGCTCTCCCCCATCTCACGGTTCCCAGCCACTTTGCTTCCTCCTCACACCTCCTCCTCGAGCTGTCCAACCTCCATAAGTAAGCGGGCCTGAGCAGAAGTGTGTGCTCACTAGCCAGAGCTGATACTCCTCTCAATACCCATCCATCGGCTGCCACCTCAGTACGAACCCCTCCTGCTCATCCTGAAGTGACTGAAAGTGGTGAACAAAAGCTACAACCTCAGAGCCACATCTTAGAAACGGACAGGAAAATTAAGGGGGAGAACTATTTGACAAAAATTACAGAGAAATAGCAATGCAAACAGAACCAACTTGCAGCCCTGTGCTCCAACCACAGGACGCTGCTTCCCCGAATCTCTTTCCAGCATTTACTACTGAACTAACTTGTAAGGTCTTCATTATATTCAGTCTCACAACAGAAATTCTAGCCTCATTTCATTCCATAGACTGCTGCAATAGACAAGAAGTCCTAGTGATCATAGCTGTAAGATTTGAGGCATCAGTGATCTTGGTCATGTCAGGTCCTCATATTGTCAAAACAGTCTCTGAATCATTTTTCAGAATAAGAAACCTTCCCTTGCTATTGCTCACAAGACTGAGGCAAGGAAGACTCCGGCAGTGTTTTTATATTACATGCAGAAGAGGCATATTGATGTTTAAATGCATTCACTCTACCAGTACTCCCAGTCTTCAAATAGTGCTGGACCTGACACCCACACTGGGAGCTACTAGTTACAAGCTAACTAGATCCAAGTCTTCTTGTTCAACTGCAAAGATGTTTTGCACTTCCAAGCCACCAAATCACCACAGCTGCTGTTCAGATTTATGCTGTTCAGATCTAATGGACAAGTTTCTGGTTGTGACCAATTTGGGAAGAATACACAGTGGATCAAAGCTGCCTGCTACTTCTTGTAGGCATTTGAAATCAAGAGTTTTCTGTTTGTATAATCACATCTGTGAAAGTTAATTGCACAGAACTTACCTCTTTGGGCAAAGATGTTAATTTGTTTCTATCGGCATTCAAATTGTTCAGCTTCTTTAGTTTTCCGATGCTCTTCGGCAATGACTGTGCCAACAAAAAATAATATGCAGACAGAATTTGTAAATTCACAGAGTCAGAACAAAGCTTATCTCACTTTAAAAATGAATTAATAGACTGATCCATTTTTAAAACTGGAGTGTAGTTAACCCTCATTACTACTAGGCCTCCCAAAAGAGATCCAAGGTTTTATCTGCAGAAGAAATGTCCAGGGATGTTTGTTTCACTCATGAGTTACCTCTGCACTAAGATGACAGATGCACAACAGCTGTGTACAGAAGCACGTATGTGGAATGTCCATATTATCTAACTTTAGGCTCTTTAAATAGGCAATAGAGATGCAAGCTTCTCACTTAGGTGCTATGAACTGACCTCCTGAGAAGCATCTTTCCAACAGGCTTAAGCTCCTAACTCAAACACCAACCTAACTTAAGAAAACGCTCAAACCTAGATTTTTATACACTTCTATTCTCCAAGTGCCAGTGTCCTGTGACGGCAGTTTCAAAATAATGGAAGGAAGCGCCTAATGGAAAGAAGTCTGAAATTTTATTTTAATTGACCACACATCATATTTAATACCTGGCTGGAGTAGATCAGCAGAGCGAGAGCAGTACAACAGCAGCTCTGCAGCGCTCAGGGCTTCTATTCAGTTTCAGCAAGTCTGATCCAAATAATGCACAGCAAAAATTGGCAACAACACAATGTGGCACAAACTCCACATTAAAACCACAACAAAGTAAACGATACCTGTGCTCCAGGTGCTCCAATTCCCTTACTGATCATGAAAGATTCAAGAGTGAATATGTAATTGCTTAAGCCTTTGGAAGGGAGGATTGTTACTACACACAACTTGATCTTCAGCATTCATTTAACAGGTTAGAAATAAAATGCATTTAAAGGAAACTTGCTACTTAACAGTAGTAACAGTGAGTAACCTTACAATCTAAGTGATTCAGCACTTAACAGCAGGTCTTATTACCACCAGGCATGTGAGCAGTCATGACCATGCTTACCTGCAGTTGGTTTTCTGTTAGAACTAGTTCAGTAAGGCTTTCGCAGTCTCCAATTGAATCTGTTAGCTGAATAAGTTTGTTCTGATCAACCTTCAAAATAGAGAGCCTCCTCAATTTTCCTGGACAAAAGAACACATTTGTTTAGCTCAGTATCCTCCGATACCTGCTTTAATTTCAGAAAATCATTCTGCTGCAAAACTTTTAGAAAGTCTCTAACACAAATGAGATTTTTTTCAGGTAAAAAAAGAATTCAAGCAGTGCTTCACTTGGCGCTTGCACTATTTTTGCAGGTTTATAACATCACTGAATTCATATTCAATATAAATATTCATATTCAATACTGAAGCACATTAAATTGTATTAAAGTTGCAACCTGAAAGGTACCCCATGTAAATGTCAAGAACATGTCTACCCAAAGACCTATAAACAGGAGAAAATAATATATTTTTTCCTCAATTATACAATGTTTATTCATAAAGGAGTGTTCAGAAGATCACCTATGCCTACTCAGCCATAGTAAAAAAGGCTTGCACTGAAGTGACAGCCCAAACTCAAACAGGATCAAGGTCTCTTTGTCCTACAGAACCTATGACATGAAACCCAAGTTCATTATTCAGAATAGAAATGAAACTTCTTTGAAGGTCTTCTCCCCAGCAAGGACAAAATACTATTTCTGAGCAGAAAGCTCGCCTTGTTCTTCCGTGTATGTGGAAGAAATTTTTTACAGTGAGGGTGGTAAAACACTGGAACAGACTGCCCAGAGAGGTGGTAGATGCCCCATGCCTGGAAACATTCAAGGTCAGGGGCTCTCAGCAACCTGATCTAGTTGAAGATGTCCCTGCTCATGGCATGGGGGTTGGACTAGCTAACCTCTGAAAGTCCCTTCCAACTTAAAGTATTCTATGATTCTGCTCCTTTGTAGCAGAATGATCTTCGGTGCAAAGCAGAGCTGAA
Organism: Egretta garzetta; assembly: GCF_000687185.1. Lineage (NCBI taxonomy): Eukaryota > Metazoa > Chordata > Aves > Pelecaniformes > Ardeidae > Egretta > Egretta garzetta. The sequence goes on along the minus strand of NW_009259686.1, from coordinate 1,971,695 downwards.
GCAAGCAGAGCCCAAGACAGAGAATTCGGGAGACATCACTAGCTGCTGACACCTCCCTGCCTGTCCCCACACTGTCCAAAATAGCTGTAAGAGGCTGGCACATCAAATTCACTGATGATGCTAAATCATGAAGAGACGGCTGATACACAGTAAGATAGCAACCTAAACAGAAACCCGAGGTTCAGCAAGGAGAAGTGCAGAGTCTGCACCCAGTCAGAGTAACCCCATGCACTGGTACAGGCTGGCATGTGATGGGCTGTACAAGAGCCCTGCTGGAAAGGACCTGGGGTTTATGGTGGGCACCAGGCTGAACATGAACTATCAGTGTACTCTCACCAGAAATAAACACTGGCTGGACTACATTAGGAGAATTATGGCCAGAAGATCAATGGAAGTTACTATATCCCACCTACTTGGCACCAGTGAGACCACACAATTATGCTCAGTTTCATGTCCTGTCCTGTCTTTCCCCATGACTCCCCAGTTCAAGTGAGATGGCTGATGGAGGCCCAGTACAAGGCTATTGAGATGATCAGGGCACACGTGAGCTGAGGCTGAGGGAGCTGCCTTTGTTGACTCCAGCAAGAAGGCAGCCATGGAGGCATCTAGGAACAGCCCACAACTACTTGAAGGACAGTTACTAAGATGACAGAGCCAAACTCTTCTCTGCAGTGGCAGGCGGGACAGCCCACAGCCACAAATCGAAGCATGGGAGGTCCCAGCTGGACATCAGAAGCAGCTTCTGCACTGGGAGGTGGTGCAGCACTGACACAGGCTGCCCTGGGGTGCTGGAGCCACCTCCGTTAGGGGCTTTAGAGACTTGGTGAGACACGGCCACAGCTGACCAGTCCTGCTGGTGTTGGGAAGAGCCCTGCCTTGAGGGCTCTACAGATTCACCAATTCAACCAATGATTCAGTCATCAGCTGAGCTCCTCCCAGTAGCTCCCACAGAGACCAGCAAGGTTCACTTCAACAACAATACCAGATTTTCCCCATTTTGCATAATAAGTTCCAATATTACACAAAAGGAATAAGTACTGCAACGTGAAAACTTTCCAGAAAAAAGCTGGTGAGTAGCAGAGAAACAATGCCTTGCTGACTACTTGTCACAACTACTGCAGGGGTAAAAACATTTACCTTGAAAAAAGGCATTGCTTCAGAAAATATTCCCCAGTTATTAAAACTGTTTTAAGGGGTCAGACACAGACAGGTTGTATTTTGGATCCTCAAGCGTGAAGAATAATGGGCTGAAGCTGGAACAGCCTTCCACTGCATTCAATAGAGGATTAATCGCATTGTCCAACTGAAGATAATTACACATCCCCCCTAAAAAGGATGTATTTTTTGTAGTGGCACTGTCCATCAGTCTTAGCAAGTGACCTACAGCACGTTACAAGCTAAAGTTTTACAATGTTAAAGAGTTATGATGGTGTCGTGGACACAGTAGGAACAGAAAGGATATATTAACTTTTATTTTGTTTGGGTAGGTATCAAGTAAGGAATAAAAAAGGATTACAAGGTAGTCATTACGCAGACAATTAAAGTTAAAATAATAGAGCTATGCGTTTCTTACTAAGCAAAAAAAAAAAAAGCTGAGACAAGCTCATCTCTTGCACAAAAAGACTTCAAAAGACTTGAAAACAAATGACTTCCAATTTACAGTGGATTAAATGGTTCTGTATGTTAGCATTCGCCTTGCACTTACCAATGCCATCAGGTAAGACCTGAAGTAAATTCTGAGAAACGAGCAAATCTGTTAACGAAGTCAGACCACTAATTTCTTCAGGAAGGCATTCCAATTTATTTTCAGAAACATCCAGACAAAGCAGGTTTTTCAGGTTTCCTACTTCCTGCGATACAAGACAAAAAAATTTAAGTCATGCCCAAGCACGTAACAAAGCAATTTGAAAAATGTACCATCGCAATGAAATTCCACAAAGAAAAACAATTCTCTGCATGACCTCTGAATTGGCCATTCTTTGTATGACCTCTAAATGCAGAAAAAAGTAAATAATTACATTTTACATATGATAAACCAACCAAGTGATTCAGTCCCAGTTTCTTATTCTAACTATTAAGACTGGCTTCAGTAGTCAGACAATGCTGAGCACACCCAGGCAAGCACCGGCCAAAACTGGAGTTTTCCTCAAGTAAAGACTGCAAAGTGTTTTTTCAGAACTACAGATTATCAACCTCCACATAATTAAAGTCTGCCCCTCCCAATTAACCCTAGGCAAATCAGGATTAGTCTCTCCTGGCTGATACAGCAACATGCCGTGACATCTAGGGATTTCATATCTTCACATCTCCCAACTGCAACAAATGCAGAAATAGGAATTGGGAGTGTTGCTCTAGCAAGCATATTTGAACTGCCAAGTTATACTGCCATCATCTATAATTATTAATGATTACCTAATTTTTTACAATGGTAATCCACCAATTAGCTTAAAAGTCTGACAGAGAAATATCTTTGTCCCTTTTAGCCATCAGAGCACCCTCCCATTCCTCATGCACACAGACACCCCTATACATGCTCTAGAATAGTTCTCATTTTAGTCATCCAAACCATCATTCAGAGAACAGAATGGCTGGGGCAGAAGTGTCCTTTACTTTTACATATATGAAATTTTCATACAGTGACAGCCTTGATCCTAACTCACAAAGATCGGTCCTTTTATTTTGGTAACATTTGCCTCTCAAGAGGATCTTCCACTAAACACACACACACACCCCCTTTATCCTACTAGTTCACCTTTTGGACATTAGGCAGAATACACAATAATGGCCAGCTTCAATAAAAACAGATGCTGAAGTCACACGACCTTTTATGAATGATCACCAGTGTTTAACTACATCATTAAAAAATTATTAGGCCAAGCCAACAACAACAAAGTCAGCAAAGCCCACTAAACTGTAACCAAGTTACACTGTTGATAATGAGATCAATACAGCAAACAACAGCAAAACGCACGAGGAACAGGAGAAAAAAGGTTTTGACTTGGCTGTAAAGGGAAAAGAGGGAAAAGAAACTGTCCCACATGTTATCACAGGGAATTTAGAGTGCTGTAAGCTTTAAATGCTAAGATCCCTCACCCCATGACTAATGTCAGATGGGGGATTTGCCTGCATAAATCTGAATTTCTATTTATGGCAACAGTTCTATTACTGTACTTCTCCCAAACACTGTATTTGAACAGAAGAAGATGACTGCAAAAAACTAACAATTCATCCTCAAAACTGTCAAAAATGCAATTTAGACAGACACAAAAGGTGAGGGTTAGCTCAGTCAACTAGTGGCTCCCTGATCATTGGGCCAGGACTGTAAACAGAGGATGTGTCATCCTATAAATTGAACAATGTGCCTATTAGGAAACAATTCCTTTGTCAAAATGTTTAAAAGAAAATGTCTGACAGCATATGATACCATGTACAATCCCTTGCAAAGGAGCTCATTAAGAGAAAACCCTTACACAACCAAAACCAAACCCAAGCAAAGTGAGCTGAGAAAACTATTTGATTTTAAATCACCTCCCTTTAGGTATGAATGAAAAGGTTTTCTTTTAAAAGCATCTTCAAAACATTATCAGTAGAGCATCTTTACCTGAGGTATTTCAGATAATTGGTTTCCATCCAACCAGAGGTCTTTAAGATTGAAAAGTGCACCAATTGTTTCTGGCTAGAACATAAAAAGTAATAATATTAAGTAGCCTAGGAGCTTCAAGCAAAAACCAAACAGCCACCCCGTAATCACAGACTGAGTAAACCAACCCTTACTCCAAGCACTATTTAGAGGTGCCACGGTTAAATGCAGCAAGGGTGACTGTAAGCATTTGGGAATTCCATCATACAAATTAATTGTTATAGCTTAACAAGCTACCATACTTTACCTGACATGCACTAACAAATTACATGCAGACTCCTAATCTTGCAAATCCAACACTTAATTGAGTCAGCTTAAGAGAGATGACAGATATCTTTCGGTAGATCTATCTGCCACAATGTCAGACACTGCAACCCTCAACAGTTTGCCTCAGCCCTTTCCCAAAGATTCCTGCTCCCACCCTGGAAATAGCTGAGCTTTCATCTGTGCTCAGCCCGTCCAGCTCTCTACAGAAGCCCATGTGTTCATTCTAACTGCAAGTGCAGACAAGAGTTTGTGCCCCTCCACTCCTTTTTTTTTTTTTTTTTTTTTCTTTTTTTCCTCTCCATAGAAGTCATTTGTGCAGTGCTCTCATTTTTAAGAGATCAGCTGCAGATTTCAGGGTAAATATTGTACTGAACAAGACCAAGCAGATATGGGAAGCACCAACTCACTGCCAAAATTCATCTGTACATATAAAAAGACTCTCCATCCATATATTTGTCTGTCTTCAATTTTGGACATCCTACAACCTATTTAATCTAAACGATGCGTAAAACAAGACCAACATGCACTTTCAGTGGCATGTTCTCTTACCAAGTGATACAGTTCATTGTTTCCTAAATCAAGTTCTTCTAGTCGCTGCAGCTGGGCAAGTGATCTGTGAGATAAGTCAAAACAAAACCACATCAGACTAAACCAACAGAAACCCCATGTATTTGAATGAGCTCATTTTACTGAAACTCATATTTCAAATTACAACGTATTGTAGACAGTTATTTTACTGGGCATAGACTATTTGCAGTAATATCTTACTGAAAAAATAGTTTGGTTTGTCAGCATAACTGTATACCCTTGAAACTTCTAACTTAGTATAGGCAATCAAATCATTACTCTTTATTTTAACCATCAGTCCCTTGGGGTGCACAATGCCACATAGTTTAGTATAGTTGATTAGATTTATTTTTAGGGGGAATTTACAGTTATGCAACTGGATAAAAGCTCCCCATTGTGATCCCATCTAACAGCATGACTCAAGACTCAGTAAATCCATCATTTATCTTCTCAACATGATCTATCCATTTCTGAAGTGTTTCAGGTTGGATTTCAGAATGCAAAAAGGATGTAAAAGTTCTCTGAGCATGAACAGACACAGAGGTCCAAGGTCCATCCTTCTACTTCAAAAGCAGCCTGTTGCAGAGCTCTGGCTTACCTTCCCCAAAGCCGCAGTAGCTCAAAAGCCAGCGAGACTTGTCAGCTACATTACTGACAGAATTTTCCAGAAGCAATAAAATTGTCAACATTTGTGATGCTTCATTCTGACACCACGTGGCAAAACCTAGCAATTCGTATCTTCTGACCACTGACATTTAAAGTGCCTCGTGGCCCATAGCTGTAGCAGCCGCAACCAAGGTATTGGGTAGATTGACAGGAAAAAAGGACCCCCAAAGCAACTGGGGAAGAGATTCTGATTAAAATAGGTTACATGTATTACAATATCTATTAGATTATCTAAACAAGCAGAACAGGAGTCACCAAAAGTCTTGCAAGAAGGAGCCAGGAAGTAAAGGAAGGAAACTCCTTCACTAGAGAAAGAAGAGGCTTCTTCCAAGCAGCTAAAAAGGATCCCCAAAATGTAAGATACCAGATTAATCTTAGAAAAGACCACCAATTCCTCTGCCACAATACAGACAGCACAGAGACCTCTAGATATCTTTTATTCCCCCAAAATCAAGGTGGGTGGAGTCAGACTTCAGACATCAGTAGGCCTAGTTTGTCACCAAGGCTTTGATCTCCAGGTTTTGGAAGCTTCTGGTTACTTAGCTCTGAACACGAATGCTTATTTAAATGCTATGAAGGTCTAGAGTGGAAATCTCCGAGATCCTATTACCCTACTTTCACAGTTATGAAATTTCAGCATGAGAACAACCCAAACCACCACTCCCACCACTGACGTGCTCGTTCAATGCATGCAGGAAGAAATGGTTGGTGCTGCTGTATTTTATACAAAGTATTTTTATAGAGCAAAACCAATCAACACAGACTGCAGGCTCCTGCTACTAACCAAGTACAACTAGAAGTAACGGATGTACCTAGGTGTTGCTAAAACAAAGCTGTATCTCATACACGTCAATCAGCACTGAATATTTTTTCTAGCTGTCATTCAGTTTCATATGTTAGGAGATTTTAAGAATAAGAACGTTTTCTGTTAATAGAATCAAATACATGAAATGTCACTTACTCAGGTAAATATGTCAGCAAATTTTCTCTAAGTTCCAGTGAAGCCAGGTTATAAAGACTAAAAAAAAAAAAAACAAAACCCCACACCTTAATGAAATAATGAAATCTTACTTTTTATATTCCACATGTTCAGAAAAAAAAGTGTGTGTTTATACAGTTTAAAACAAAATTGCTGTGAACTGATTTTTTTTTGTTGTTGTTTTAATTCAATCAGAACATTGCGTGAAAGGAAGCATACAAAGACTGGAAGTTTTTGCTTGTTTCTCTGTGATACTTCAACACGTAAGAGCTAGAAAGTAAACAGACAAAACACAGATTTCCATTTGTTGAAAGGTCAGTAGTTGCAAGTTACTGAACAAGGCATACTCATATGAATTGCATTTACTTACTCGCTTTCAGAATCTGGCGTGGGCTACCGAAGTTACAGAGCATCAGGTAAACCCATCACTGTTGGAACAACACCGTGCTCATTACTGTAAGTGACATTATGCTACTAAGCAGCTCTCTTACTCCATATCCCAGGCTTTTACTAACATCACCATAGCAACATTGAGATTTTTCAGGGGTTTATTTATGACTAAATGGAACACAAAGAGTCAGACATTATCCCAACACTATAATCTCCTCTAATCCTCCAGTGTCCCAGGGAAAAACAAAAATCAGATACGATGACTGCAAATAAGTAGTTTCCTCCAACAGAATATGTTCTGTCCTGGTGTGCAGGGAAGGGGGACAGCGTGCTAGGCCTTAAATAAAACCTAGATTAGAAAAGGAATTCCATTAAATTTGAAACACGTGTTAAATCTAAACCCAAAATGGTTTCATTTGTACACCTTAGGAAAAAAACCCAAGCCCATGCGCTCAGACCACACAAAATTGAAATTTTTTTTTCACTTCAAACAATACCAAAATACTGAATTACAGGATCACTAGTTGGCCCCAGTAAAAAAGCAGCTAATAAGATGAATAAAACTAAAGAAAAACCTTCATATTGCAACTCCAATACAGCCATTTAAGCAGGGAAAGCAACGTAACTGATGTAATGAGTTATTAAAGAGGAAAGATTTTTCATGGATTGACTTTGGATGGTATCTGTAAAATACATCTTTATTTCAAGTACCTATTTCGTACTGCATTCAGAAAACAGTGAATAACACCTCATGGGAGCTTTGATTACTACCTCAGCGATCCTCTCCAGCTTTTAAAATAAGCACATTTTACCCAATGGGTTCTGTATTCCTCCAGAAGAAATGCAGTTAAAACATACCATTTAGGTGAACATATTCTAGTAGAAGCCTGTTACAAATTCAATTAAAAGATAAGTGAAAATAACTCAGCAACTGCCGCTCAAATTCATTTGACAGAGACAAGGTAATAAGGAAGCCATCATTCCAACGACACAAGAGAAAACTCTCACATAAAATTTTAATACTATAAAACACAAGTCAAGATGGGACATGGTAACCGACATCCTCATGGAAACCAAACCACTGAATGGGGAGAGGGAAGGGGTTATGGAAAACCATTTTTCTCCAAGAGGAAGACAGGTCTCCTCTCACATTGCCACCCACAGACTACCATTACATTTTTGTTTACAGGTTTTCTAGAAACCTAGTCCATTCTTCCTTTGAATTTTACACTTTCTCTTGAAGTTCATATTAGGCGAGGCCCGTGATTCACTTTTATCAAAAGCATACAAAAAGAATGCACACATCGCCAAGCCGCCTCGTAATCTTGCGTTTACAGATCACCCCGCATCTACTTATCTCCGTCCCCATCACACTGAAGTGTCGATGAGTAAAATGGTGCAATCTCTTAATTTCTCTTCTTACATCAGACACTACTTTGGCTGTGGTTAAACAAAAATCTGTGTCAGCAAAACCATGTTCAACAGCAAGAACTTGCAAACCACCATCTTAAACCAGCCTCGCCGTATCATTAAACTGGGGCAGGGCAGTGAATCAGCTCAGGGAATTGATCCTGCTTAAAAATAACCCAGCGAAAAGAGTAACGCAGATCCCTAATTCAACACAGAATAAATCCCCTTAAACACCTGGGCCAATACAACTGCCAAGAAGGTGCAAGGCAGGCATCTGTACTGCATAAGCCAGCAGCGCTGAGGACTCACTGGGTAGCTGTGCCCTTGTGGGCACCCACCAACAGCTGTCTTTGCATCCAACTGTGTGCCAACTCGGGACGATCACACTCCCAGGCTAGGTTCTCTTTTTATGGGAATCAGCTACCTAGGGAATTACATTTTTATCTCTAAGGATGCAGCTTTCTGGAGGACAAATGCTTTATTCTACAGCTATTCTCACCCACAGTATGCTCACAACTATAACTCTACCCTGGAACAAAACAAAGACACTGCCCTCCACCCCTTTAATCTACCTTTTCTACTTCTTCCAAGGTCTTGAGCCCAAACCCAACGTAAGCAGACCCCAATAGGCAAAATGAAGTTTCCCACCAAATAACGTAAAATAGAGACTAAGTCTATGAAGCTTATACCAGCAAAGCTGCCCCATTAGACTGAAGTATTATGTTTAAGGTGGATCTATCTGAAAGGGAGGCCAGAAAACAAGAGGAAATTTTTGACTCATTACTCTTAAATTTCGACTAGTTACAGAAGCTGCTCCCAGCAAACCTATGTGTTGCAATTTAAAATCGGAAAATGTGGCAGTTATCATCTAAAATAGCATCACATAAGAGGCATGCTGATGTATTGTAGCACAAATCTCCGACACATTACAGAGCTATAGCTCTTCCTTAAATTTACCAATAGGTTCTTAACATGTTGTATGTTCACTAACATTTTTCTGGTTTAAAGTATGTTAAGAAACAGGATTTTTAGTCATTTGCAAGAAATATCCTACATTTGTTGCTATTTTTCAAGTATATTTTCTGATTAAATAACACATTCTCTCCAGAAAATGTAATTCTTCCTCTTCTCAACTACAAATAGAGATTTTTCACAATATACTAAATGAAATAATTTCTTCTTTTCCCTCTACTCTTAATTTTATGGGTGCACTGTTAGTCAAGAGTCTTTCCGAAGTCTCCAAAAGGACACCTAGGAGAGAAAACCTATTGCAGGGTTACCTGTTTTGATCCATAAAACACAAAAGCAACAGCAATCTATAGTCTACTGGGACAGGAGACACCGTTCCACCAGCGGCCGTTCACCAACTGCATTTAGAAAAACCAATGCACCATAGGGCACGGCAGGCTGCTCTCCAGCACAAACAGTCCTTGCTCTCCCCCAAAAAAACCCAACAGAAGATGTACAAGCAAAATGTCACCTACATTCTAAAGGGGGGGGGGAACTTAAGTACTTTTCCAAAGACTACTATCATAAGAAGTTATTTCATAGAAGCTTGTAAAAAGCAGTAATCCTGTAATAATTCTCACAATAAAAGCTACCACACACACCTTGAACATTGAGCATGTGTGTGAAATTACTGAGCACAAGGCAACAGCCAAACCAGGCAGAGGATGCAGGAACTGAAATAATTACAAAGTTTTCCATCTCAGCATTCCAAATGATTTCTGGTGTAAGGGTGGAACCAGTAAAATTTAAAGGTACAACATGGCTAAAATGCCATTTTCAGTACAAATCAGATATGCTTATTCAGTGCTCTACCTAAAGGAATGGTAGGTATTGGTATTAATCATATGAGCTAGAAGAACGAAAAGAAGAATGTGAAATCAGTAATTAAGAACAAGACTCATAGCAACAAAGTAGACCCTACACGCTGGAAGTGTCTTTCCTGAGCATTCCTGTCAGGATTTGAGAGATAAACTTGCAATCCAACACAGACTACAGATAGGGAACACCGCAAATACTCCTTCATGTCAACCGCAGTGGTCTCCTCCAAAATAAAGGTAAGACTAGAACCAGTCACTAAGATCGGAACAAAGCATGCTCCTCCTCTTCCAAAACAAGTCAGTTTTTCTTTGGATTAATTACAAAGAGATTATCAGTAGCAACATGCCCTAAGAAACAATGATTTCAAAAGCAGAAGACTCTCTGGACAACAGCAATTCACTGCAATAGGTAAAACATAACTGCAGTTTAAAAAAAAAAAAAAAAAAAAAAAAAAAAGAAAAAAAAAAAAAGAGACAGAGAGAGATGTTCCCCAGTTACCTCAGATGAAATTACATTTTCAGTGTACCACATACATTAAATAGACTCCGTCTTGTGATGTTGTAAAATAGAAAGCTGAAATGAGTTATCCTAGTCCTTTACCAGGGACAGCTGCATCATTCCCCTATTCAAGGGGACAGAAAGGCAGCCTTAAGAGTGACAACAGACAACGCTATATATCCCATTTTATCCAGTCCCTGCAACAGGACTGGGAACACCCAATTCCTTAGGGTACACCAGCAAAGGCTTCTGAGGAAAGCACTGGGAAGCACAGTCAAACATATACTATTTTCTTGTGAAAATGAAGTTAAAAATACAAAGGTGGAAAGAGAAATGTGGAAAAAGCTAGGAGAAAAATGAAGATAGATGATAAAAGGGCTAATATAAAAGCTAAAGGTGCTTTGTCAATAAAAGCTGGACAACAGCCTTCTCTTATTTGAGTAATAGAAGTCACAGATTTTGACCTTACCTCAAGAGTACCACACAGCTGAACATGCAAGACAAGAAGTCAGGCTTTGGGAAACAAGGAAGCAAAGCTGGAAGAGAGGAAGATATAAAGCACCTGCAGAAATGCATGGCCCCATCTGCACCAGCAAGTTTCAGCTGGGTAGGGGAAAACAAAATCCCAAATGTAGTTTTTCCTCACATTTGTAAGACTGCAAAAAGAAGGGAAAGACAGGAGAACAGGCATGGTCCCCATATTTACACAGAACAAGGGAAGGTCCTACACAATAAAGATGGGCTAAGGTGATAACGTGGTACAGATTTTGAATTTGGTCTGGTATTACATTTTTTTATGCAGCAGTAGTGATGGCTACAGAACACAGTCCAAAGATGCAGCACACAGAAATGAGATACGAAGTCCACATTCTTGCTATTTCCATCAGTTCCGAAGGACTTCAGTTCACTGGGCCAGCATCTGAAGATTACTGTTACTGTGGTAACGCCTCACCCTGCATCTCTACACAGCAGATACACTTTGAAAGATTCATCATGACACTGGACTGGGAAGGAGGGGAGTTTAAACCAGGCAACTTCCTTGTTTCTGCAGAAAAGGAACATGCCAGTTTTTCTGTCTATCCAGGGTCTTCCAAGAGATGAGACAGTAACTGCCGTACTCTGATAAAATGCACAAAACTAGCCATATTTAAGTATATTGCAGCCCATCCCCACTGCCCAAATAAAACTACCCCTAACAGGTATGACCCTGCCCCAGGACACACCAGTTAGGTCACTCACCTGACAGGATCCTGTTAAACTACTCCCACCCCACAAGGCTTCTTGCTGCAGACCAACAATTCATTAAGAACCTGATGTTTAGCAGCTTTTTCTTCCCCCAAGGAAACAACAGGCTTCATCGGTCAGTAGCCAGCTCTCAAAATGCCACTTACTCAGACCATAATTATTTGAAGGTACAGCATACACCTTTGGGATAGGCTCCTGTTCCAAGTCACTCCCAAAAGCAGCCTCTTTCTTTCTCTCACCCTCTCTTCATTGACTGTATCATTGACTGCAGAAAGAACCTGCAAAGACCAGTCTCCAAACTCCAACCCCCACGCCAGTCAAATCCTGGGCTGCATCAAAAGCAGCATGGCCAGCAGGTCAAGGGAGGTGATTCTGCCCCTCTACTCTGCTCTGGTGGGACCCCACCTGGAGTCCCAAGTCCAGCTCTGGAGCCGTCAGCACAAAAAAGGCATGGGCCTGTTGGCCACAAAAATGACCAGAGGGCTGGAGCACCTCTCCTATGAAAAAAGGCCAAGAGGGTTGGGATTGTTCAGCCTGGAGAAGAGAAGGCTGCAGGGAGACCTTATTGCAGCCTTTCAATATATAAAGGGGCCTTATAAGAAACATGGAAAGAGACTTTTTAGCAGGGCCTGTAGTGACAGAACAAGGGACAACGGTTTTAAACTGAAAGACGGTAGGTTTAGTTCAGATATAAGGAAGAAATGTTTTACCGTGAGGGTGGTGAGACTCTGCAACAGATTGCCCACAGAAGTTGTGGATGCCCCATCCCTGGAAGTATGCACGGTCAGGTTGGATGGGGCTCTGAGCAACTGGATCTAACGAAAGATGTCTCTGCCCACACAGGAGGGTTGGATTAGATGATTTTTGAAGGTCCCTTCCAACCCAAACCATTCTGTGATTCTATGAAATTAGATGCTTAAACCTGTGTGGTTTCAAGAGCTTCTGTAGCATGCACCCCTTTCCAGAGTTAACTACCACTTCAGTTCTTCCCCGAGTCTACCTTATTTCACCCACACACAGTTACTATACCTGCCAGCACCACATCCTTCCTCAGCGTCTGAAGAACCAGCTCCATGTGGATTTGTGGTGTAACGACATTGCCAACACAACAAAAGCAATATTAGCCTTATAGAGAAAGATTATGCTTCCTGAACTTCCTAAGGTTCTGTTAACATATAACCATGTAGTTCACGCTCTATATGCTCCCAGTATGCATTTTGCCCTCCTTTTTAAAAGGGTCAACGCTACATGCTTATTTTGCTTCCAATTACTGCTTAATGCTGGCATATAATTAAAGTTATCATGATAAGAACCTTAACATTCATATCAATTATGTGGTAAACTACAAATAGTAGAGAATTGCAGCTAGTTTCCTTTTCTCAAGAAGATTATTTCTCCAGAAAGTCTAGCTTAAGCTTAAAGGTTTTCCCCCACCCACCCACCACCGCCCCAAATGTCAGCTTTAACCAGTCTCCTGCCTCTTTGGTTACCCTTTGGTTATGGAAACCTGTTTTACAGTGTGAATGACAAAGAAGAGCACTAATGAATTTTTGTAAGATTAGTCTGATAAAATTTAAAGAGAGTGACTTTATGCCCACACCATGCAATAGGGGAGAGCAATTTTTGCAAATTCTTAGCTACTGAATCCCAGAAATTCTTACATAAGCCAGAAATTACATGAAGTATTAATTTCATAAATGAAGGCACTTATCCATTTCAAAGCAAACTATCTTCACACACGTGAAGTCCTACGGTTCTACCTTGCAATATAAGGGATGCAAAGCAAGGCAACTAGATTTAGTTTTGATGCAACTGTTATTGTGTCTCACCAGTATTGTTAAAGACCATTCTTCCAAAAGTCATCTTTGAGAGCATTCCCCCATCCAGTTGCTCAGAGCCCCATCCAACCTGACCTTGGACACTTCCAGGGATGGGGCATCTACAACTTCTCTGGGCAACCTGTTGCAGAGTCTCACCACCCTCATCGTAAAAGATTTCTACCTTATATCCTAACTAAACCTACCTTTTTTGGAGGCAAAGTAACTTGAAGTAACTTGCTTGTTAAGTTAAATTCTGTTCTTTCTTCTCAAGTTTATGTGTATAATGTGCAAGGGAACATCACACAAGGCAGTCCACTTCTGGAGTTTAACAAGCAGGGCAGTATTCTAGTAAGAACAATTCTAGTGAGAAGACCTGAAAATAAGGGTTATGTTCCTAACACCTGCCACTTTCTACAGAGCTGGGAGAAGCAGACACAAATTATGGGGGAAAAAGTACTCCTTCCTTAGAAGACTGATTTTAAATAGGCACAAAAGTAAAGTTCATAATTTTGCCATCCTAGACTTAAATGGTGGAGACACTGAAAGCCAGAGGATGAGCATTTGCATCGTCAGCTACTTGAATTGAATTGTCAATACCATTAATTGGCTTGTAAAAAGCTACAGATCTTCCACAAGTGAAAACAGAAGGATAAAAAACATTACTATCTTACCAGCTACTAACTGGAGGAAAGACTAATCAGCCAGCTAGTAGTACAAGTCACATCCAAATTTTAAAAACAGAGGAAAGTTCTACAGTTTATGGCCAAGAAGTTCCCTAAATATGTAACAGGGGTAGTCTAACCTGCTATTTAATACTAGTTTTCTACATAAGCTTGGTTTTCAAGTTGCTGAGATTGGGTCTATTCTCTCTCTTCCCCACATACAGCAAGAAGCATGGTCCATAAAATGGACAGGAACACTGAACTTTCTATGACTTCAAAAGGCATCGTTAAGAAAAAGAGAGGGATTTGTAATTATGGCTCAGCCTGTTCACTTTTGAATGCTTTAACTGAGCATTCTCCAATTTGCTTATCAGGATTATTGAAACAGGTTGGGGAGGCTAAGCCAATTTACTATCACAACAAGACTTCATTTGCAAAATAACTACCCATTCCACTCATGCAACGTCAATCTTCAACAACTTAAATAAAAAATGGAATTACTTTATTTCAAAAAAATATTGCTAAATAAATGTTAAATATGTCTTCCTTGTGTGATATACAAGATGCAACACCTCTTATTTAAAGGCCAGATGGCACTGCATTCACTATTACACTGTTAAACAGTGTTCCTGAAATCAACCTTTGAGCTCATTAGTATTCAGTTTTATCATTTAGCAAACAGCTGTGATTAACACTGAATGCTCTACCTACTCAAACTCTGTAAATATTACTTGTCATGCTAAATTCAGATAAGCTAGTGACAGCTTTTAAGACTATTTATATCAGCCTAGCTAGACCACCTACAAACAGTCCTCCTTCCATGTATTTGCAAGATAATACTTTTGTTGTATCATGTAGGACCGTATTTTAATTAGACATTATTATGCTAAACCTTAAACCAGAATTACACCGTCTTGTTCCACACAATTTTAAGAGCATTTTCCATTCTGTGTGATGCTACCAGATGTGTAATCTACACTTGAGGCATCCTAGCGTACACCAAGAAAAGCACAGTCAAGGCCTGGCCCAGGAACCCATTATCGGAACAAGCACGCCGTTCTGATCTGCTTCTGGATCATCTGCACCGAGCGCATCATCCTTGCCTTTGAGGACCTTTTATTCTCCAGCTATACCTATTCAGACCAACATTAAACATTCTGAGTTCAGAAGTTGCTGAAAACTTCAAAACCTCTACAATATATATACACACACACACACACACACATATATAAAAACCCACCACGCTCAGTGACTTTGTTTCTCTAACACAAAATCTCTGGATATTTGTGGTTCCACGAGTCTTGAAAAGCCTGCCTCTAACAAATCTTTCCGCAAAACAGTGCTCCTAAATGCAGTAACATTCACTCTATTCTTTTCATTATGTTCACTGTCATAATGAAATGCCTATTTCAGCATTCTACCTGCTAGCTGCAGACGTTAGGAGGAAAAGTTCTCTGCTTACCTGGCAATTCCCTTTCAGTAGTAAGGTCCACAGATCCATTCAGCCTGCTTGCAGCTTGGGAGTAAACCAGACTCATCAGTCATTGGCATCAGAAGAATATCCTTCCCATCTAAAGAAATTCACCCTTCCCCACATCAAGAGTTTCTAAAGCTAAAATAAGGCTACTCTACTTTCTTGCATGACAGACTGTGCAGTTCTCTGAAAAAAGGGAGGGGAGAGGAAGGCTGTGAATGATGGGGATACTACAAATCATGATATTACTATGATCTTTCATTGAATCCTCAGGATTTGGAGATCATGTCCAAGTAGGAGACCATCTGTACATTTTAGAGTGGGGGGGAAAAATTAAAGATTGCGTACAGCAGAGGAAAGCTTTTTTGTTTGCCATGCTAGAGGTCAGGCAGGGAACTTTCAAAACAGTCTACCTGCCAGTCAGTAATAATCCCATACTTTAAACCTTAGCATAAAAAAAAAAAAAAAAAAAAAAAAGGTAATATTTATCTTTTCCAGGCACAGACACGACTGCTGAAAAAAAATGGTGAAAGCTAAAAACTGGGAATGAGTTAGATGCTTGGTGTGCTGATGCACAGCAGGCCTTAAATCACAATTTAAAGCACAGTCATGAGGCTCTGCCCTTTGCTTCAGCCATTAAAGAAACACGTTGATTTTGTTTTCCCCACAAGAGTTTGACAGGTAACTGTCTTTTTCAAACACAGATTTCATGCTGAAAGGACTAGTGTTCTGGTTGGGGCTGATTCCTTGTGAAGCACCCATCTGAGAGCCCGATGCTAGATTAAACATCAGAGACGCACATAAAAGGCTTCCTAAAGAAGGTACCTGGACTTTGTTCAAGCCTAAGAACCACAAATAAACAAACACACAAAGCTGACACCACCTCTCTTCTCTTTCTATACATTAAGCCATGAGAGAACTGTACAGATCTCTAAGTTCCCAAATCTTTGCTGGTAAAAAGCCCACATCACAGTGGGCTGGTGGGGAGCTAACCCTGAAGCCAATGCTACAGAATGAACACATATGGACAGAGAAGGTGTTAGGGACAAACAGACATTAGATTATTCACACTACTGTAAGGTATGCCCTAGGAAGCCTTACAGACAAACACCCTGATATACCCAAATACCCTTACATACAAATACCCTGATTTTTTTAATTTCAGGAAAAAGTCACGCCCTGTGATTTGCATGTTACACTAATAAGGAAGTACTGAAGGAAAATCCTGGAAGTAAGTGGAAATTCCTAAATGCTACCCACACTGGGAAGAACAGGTTATGCTTGCTCGTTGGGCAGCTTTACAGACACGCGGTCCTGCAGAATAGGCAAGGAAATTAGACTTGCTCTCATTAGACTGAGAAACGCTGTAAAAGACACTCCTGCTCACAGCTTAAATTGCGTAACTTGTTTCTCCAAATGGTTCAACTAGCCAACAGGCCAACTCCTGCTCTAAGCTGCACCCACCTAATTCTTAGCTAAAATCTCTCACATGCATTAGCATTCAGTGTTTTACTCCAGATAGCAACCACACCATGAGTTAAGAGAACGCAAATCACAGAGAAACACAAAAAATAGCACTGGTAATATTAAGACATCTAGCCTGCTATCAAGTCGTAAAGCAGTGTGTCACACGTCTTTCTAAGACACCCTAAAACAATACCTGAGCTTAAAAGAGGAATGCTTCATCTAACAACGGAAAACTTGCAACATGTACACCAGCACTAGATGGAAGTGGTCACACAGAATAAGAAAAGTTGACAGGCACTGAGTGTGGCTGGCACAAGCAAGAAGAAAGACAAAAGGTTCAAGGGAGGCCTTGCCTATGTTCTCCAAATGTCCAGCTGGGACCCTTAAAAATATTCCTTTTGGCAATGCAAAGGAAAAGAAAAATATAAAAGGTCTATGCAGAAGAATTCTTAATGGCACAGTAAAAATATCAACAGCAACTCTACTACCAGTGGCTTCAACAAGTTCAGACACTGGCCTGCAACAGCGAAGCTGAACATTGGCATTCAGCTTCTGTATCAGACCATGTAAAAAATGGACTGGATATCTGAATTCACGAGGAAGACACACTTCCACTAATGGTTCACCACAAGGTAATTCAAGTCTATTATCTGCCATTAGGAAGAACTTCCTAACTAACCTTCAAAGTATTCCTGTTTGGAAAATATTTGCCATTACTTCTGTTGCTTTCCCCATTTGAAACAGTAGGGTAAATTCGCACGTATTCTGATCACTGTATTACATGAAGATGAATTAGAGATTTCACAGTATTAGGCAGTATCCCAGACAAGAGTATAAGACCATAAGAATTTAGGATGCATTTCCCTAAGTTTCCACATGTGCTGGTTGCCAGAAAACCGGCAGGAAGCACAGGGACTTCAAGTTTTTCCCAAAACAAGCCCAACTGTAATAGAATAAATCACCAGTATATATTTGTTTGCTCACTATTTGCCAGATCTCATACAGACCACACAGGTCCAGCCTATTCCATCAAATAACACCACGGATTATTATCCAGGGCACACAGAAACTCAAGTAAGGCATTTGCAAACATATCCAAACACCTCTAAGAGCCTTACTTGGTCTTTTTGGCCAGAACGACACAATAAGCATTACTTTTTTTCTAATTCCTAGCATTTTTTGGGTCCCAGCAAGTGCAGAGGCAAAAGAACAGAGAAGGGAATGAACAGCACAAATGGGCAACTTTTGGAGAAGCCACAGAGCATTTCACTGCTTTTACCAAACACAAGGCAGTCAGCCACACCATCAAACTCACTTGCAATAAATGATGAAAATTCCATGAACTAAAAAAGGAAAGCTGCTCTTGTTGGTAGCCAGACTAAAAAAAATAAATCTATTACTTATAGATCTAATGCTAAAAAAATTGATAAAATTCACTCTCAGAGGTAAGTGACCCATAAGGACTTCAGGTTGCAGTTCTAGCTGCCTACAAACAAGACCTCCCAATAATTTCCAGCTGAAACCAGACAGGATCCCTTTCTCTCTGTCACCAAGACATTCCCCAACAGACTTCAGGAAGAGTTACATGTTGGGTGGACATCCCATGAGTTTCCCTCATGTTACATTAATACTATTCTGAGTCTGAAAGCATGCATCTTTAGCCCAAGCTTATTGTCAGCTTCCCAACTGCCATATTCCCACCTGTCATGAATACCTGATGAGCCAAGGACAACAGCCCCACACATTTGTCTCTGCTTCTTTAAGCATAAATCTGATAGCAGAAATTTCTACTAATGAGATTAAAGTGTTTTTGTAAAAATATAACATTCGTATTCTAGATAACTAACCTGGGAGCGCTTCCCAAATCAAAGCAGGCCTGTCACACTTGAACAAAAATCTAGCCCTCCGGGAGAACACACCAAGACCACCAGGACAAGCAATGCTTTTCCCAAAGCAAGTGAGGACCCCTGGGTTTTTATTTTCAGTATCAGGAATCAGATATAGACTTTGAGGGAGGATTAGTTACACCGTTCTGTTCTGCAACAGCTCACGTAGGGCTGAAACAGCACCACAGGACTTCCCTGGACTGCTTAGGATCCATAATAGGCAAATTCTTACTCTTATTCTTGCACAGCTCCACATATTGACATCCCTACAAATGCCTGGTATCCCCATTTTAACCAAAGTTGTTTCTAATCATTTGCTCCAAAACAGAAGCTGTCACCACTCACACTACCAAATGACAGGCAGGACATGCAAGACGCCAGAGCCACCGCAGCCAGTGACCTCTCAGGGAAACCAGCAACCTTCCTCTAGCTGCTGTCTGCCAAGCAGCAGTCCGCCTCATGCTTTGGGAATCGTTTCAGCTTGTCATGTTTCTGTATTCATTTTCAGAATCAGGCAGGATCCCAAATGTTTGGCCTTGGTTTTCAGTAACCGCAAAGTCTGAACAAGCCTGTTCTTAGCCGCCAGTGCTGCAAAAAGCTGCATGAAAAAAGTTTTGTGAACTTTTACAGAAAAGGAAGAATGTCACAAAAGCCCCGGCCCATGCAATTTTTAGGTAAGACTTTGCCATAGTCACTGGGTGCACATTATCTGTACCTGTTAGCGCTTGCGGAAGGTTTCAAAAGACATTTTCCACTTCTATTGCTGCTGGAGTGGTGCCAGCTGACAGCTTTCATACCCATGGGAAGTGGCTAAAGCAAGGCCGGTCTGAACTTGACTACATCGCAGGAGCTCTTAATAATAACATCACTTCTAGAGGACTTTGCTGTTAGAGACTATGCTGACTCCCCAAAGCATCTATGTTAGAAATATTCCACTTTATGAAAGGATGTCCACGATTAATAGGCCTCTACTGACACTCATGACTCAACATCTGAGTTACGGTAGCTTTCTTAAGAAAGATGGAAGTGGTTCAGTACACAGCAACTTAAAGCAACAGCATGGGCAAGGTAACCACAAAGGCAAGAGCAAATTAAAAAATGGTGCTGCCAGAAATTTCAAATTCTCTAAAATTGTATGTTTCTCAGCAAAAGTAACAAACTATAACTTTATAACTATAACTTTCTGAGTTAAAGTACAGGTATCTTAGGTTCTGTGAAGGCTACTCCTGAAGCTGGACTAGCAAGTTAGACTCTTCAGCCTGGAAAAAAGCACTCAGGGATACGGCAGAAAACTACAAAGGCCTTGACGGCAGATCAAATGCATAGGGATCAGCTGCTTGCTGCCTCTTCCAATACCAGGGATCATAGGCAAGGTAGGTAGAGCCAGGCTCAAAAAAACCCTCACAACAAATCAATGCAATGGGTAATAGGCCTGTGCAGCAATTTTCCAGGGGAGAATACTAAAGATGTCTACAAAAGCTCAAGGAGAAACTGGACAAGTACGTGCAAGAGAGATTCATAATAGGCTACCAATTACACAAACCAAAATCCAAAGCTCAGGAAATCCTCTGAACTAGGAACAGTCAGGGGATGGGAAGAGGAGTAATCAAACTTTTCTTTATCCTCACTAGGCATCTTCTTATTGCAGCTGTAGAAGGCAGCTGGGCTAGATGACCCTTTGATCTGAACAGCCACTCTCACATATTCAAGTGAGGAGACATGGAATTACCTCTTCTCCTTCAAATGGGAAGAGATACCCTTCTCTCCACTAAGAGGAGAGAGGTTTCCCTTCCACAAGTGTGGATGTTCATTTCAGTCAAAATAAGACAGATAAACAATGGTCACTTTACTTTCCATGTGTCTCCACTTCGGAATTCTGTCCTTGCAACCCTGCTCTACTTTGCAGAGTTAACAAACGCATCTTAAAAGCATATTAAATTTCATCTTAAGAGCTATTGCATGAGTTTTCATCTTCACAGCTCCCACCAGAGTTCTTTTTCAGAACCAGACTGCTCTTATACTTAGGAATCTTCTGATTTCCATCCTGATCACAGGTAGCTTTTTCCCATCTGTTCTTGTGCCAACAATTGTTTTGAGCTAAGCTCCAAGCGATCTGACATGTTCACAATAACGGATCAATGGTCTACTACAATGAAGGAAAGCAAAAGGTCAGACCTGCATCACAAAACACCTATTTAATTTTGTACCTAAAATTCCAAGTTACTCCAAATCCCGGAGAACAGGGTCAAAACATATACACACGCTTCAGATTCTGCATTAGCCTGCTAATGTTACGTGAAAATGCAAAAGGATTCTTCTTAAAACAGTCCCTCAGACTGGAAAGAATAAAAAAAATAAGTGCAGACCTGTAAATGATTTTATAGGTATATGACATACAATTATGCAAGTCATTTATGCAATAGGTGTAACAATAAAGGGAAAATAAATTAAGATAGTAATAAAGTATAAAAAACTTACTTCCCAATGTTTTCAGGTAGTGCTTGCAGAGAGATGTCATTTACTGAAAGACACGTTAGATTCTGTAACTCAGGAAAGCTTTCAGGCAACCTATGGAGATATTAATTCAAATCAAGGACTTCCAGCAGAATTATTCACATTCGTGTAATACATACTGGAAAAGAGAACATGTAGTAGAAAACAGGATTCTATTTAGCAAATACACACAAAAGGAGGCATGTCCAGACTCCAGTGTGACTCTCAGAAAATTCAAAGGATCACAGTAAGGAAAATAAAAAACACCCATGACTCAGTGACTTTAAAGTTCCTTCTATGTCGAAGAACAGGTAATATCCCTGTCTCCTAGCCCATCTTCCCTGCCCCCAGTTTGCAACTTTAAAATGTTACAGGGCTTGAGAACATTTTAAGCATTTTAAAAAATTTTTAAAATCAAGCATATTAAGAAAACATTTTTACTATTATTTTCCTAGATGGTAAAATAATTAAACGAATTTTTTTTTTTTATTCAGGCTTCAGTTACATACATGCTTACAGCACGGCCATTTCGTATTAGCTACTAGGCTGCTCAGTTGCTGCTTTTTGAAGAAACAGTCTGCTCACTATGAGGACAACATTCCGCTGTTACAGCATTTCACATTTACTGGTTCATTAACACAACAGCGTGTAATCCCTCCCTTCTTACACTATAAAATGCAGCCATACGCAAAACATTCCCAAAGTTCCCAAAGCCTTTAGGTCCATCACCCGGTCAGTCTTCTGCAAGGCTTGCCTTCCCCTCCCCTCACGCGGGCAGATTCCTGTACCACTCACTGCTCGCCGGCAGCCGTGTTGCACCAAGCAGCTCAATTTGCAGTTGCACAGGAGACAGGATGGAGTAAAAGGGACAATGAGGTAGAGGAGGAGAAGCCCCTGGCCCAGCCATCCAACTTCTGCTCAACCCCCAGAGCATGCAACATAAGCTCCAGCTGTAGCATTTGGTTTAGTTCCTGCTCTCCCCATCGCCCAGCTCAAGGCACATGGTATGACCTGCAGGCAACCAGCCAAAAGGAGATGCATGCCTACAGGCAAGTACAACTGTCCATGATGGGGAACGGGAAAAGGACAAATTACAGCAGGGGGGGGCAGGGAGGGCTTTTCATGTACTCAACTCCATACTGCGCTGTTTGTCATTTTCTGGACCTTATTAAGAGAACACGCTCAATATCTCCAAAATGTGAGCTCCTCTTTAACTATTCATTACCATTTAGGCTCCAACAGGTTTAAGACTGGAGTTAAATGGTCTGATTATCTTTTGGTCAGCCCTGAAGTGGACAGGTAGTTGAACTAGACAATCACTCTAGGTCCCTTCCAACTGGAACTATTCTATTCTATCCTATCTACAGCATGCAGTGGACTTCCAGTCTAACCTACAATAAATGTGCCTGCTTTTTATTAATATAAACCTGAACTCATCTGAAAACAGCTGGAAAAATGGCCTGCCAGCCACTTTTAATGCTGCAGGTTCATCAATCGTTAAGTTTGACAATGAGGCAACATACTGTATTAGTGGTAGGACATTGATTGGGAAGATCTCCAACTGGCTTTTAAGCTTAGAGGAAATAAGGACAAGAATCAGTGGCTAAAAGTTCCAGGATATCACATAGAAAAGGACATCACTCCTAGACTTTCCCACTCTGCCTGGGCCAATTAGTACCAAAACTTACATGCTGTTATATAGGTAAAACTGAAATTCTGGATCTCATCACAGAAAATACCTGGCAACCGTGTGTAAATAGCTTATGGTATCTGTGTTTTCTAACTTAGTAAACTGCTTGGAGTGATGTTTTCCAGGACAGGCATGTACTTCAGAGCCACTTTATCAAGAATTTTTAAAATTCCCTTAAACTGTCAACAAAGAGTTATGAGATCTGTTTCAACCCCATTAAAAAGCCTTTCAACTCTTCCGTTAATTCCACTCAGCTGTAGCTGTGCATTACAACTACTGTTTAAGGAAACACATTACTTGGGCCCCAGGCCTTATTCAGCACACAAAATGGAGAAGGATAACTAGCACACTACTACAGACAATTTTGATTTCAATACCACGAGATGTAGCTCTGAGCTTTAGGTACTGCACACTGATGCCTGGGAAAAAGCTGTTCAGTGACCCTCACCACTTGCCTATCTAAACATCAGTTCAGCCTCAGTTTGCTTTCCTGGATTTTTGTGGTATTATCATCCTCACTATATAAATGGGCTACAGAGGCACAGGCATTAAGGCCACAAGTGTCCCTTTAATGCTCAGAGATGTGACTTTCCAGAGAACTTAGGACGCACTATGGGCGATATTCAAAGTGCACTTCTGAAGAATCTCAGCTGCACACGTGGGATAAGCCGTCTTGCAAAACCACGGAGCGGCTTAAGATATTACAGACACTCTCCTGTTTGTTGGCCCTCCTGCACCCCAGCCAGCCAGCTAATCCTGCAGGTATTCCTAGCCCATCTCAGAGCAAAGCAAAGCAGGTCTTGGAGCAGCCACTGTGAATACTCTGGCTTATGAGACTTGCTCAGCACCACTAAAGGAGCTCTGTGGCACCAGTTGGTTTAGGAAACAGTTCTCCAAAGAGTATTCAAAGGCTTTAACTAGCAGATCACCTCTTCCTTGCTATCTCCTGCCTCATTTCACTAGATAAATTCCAAATTCATCCGAATGGAACAGAGAAACGTAAACAGAACTCCTCTTCCATACCAAAAGTGTGCGTAACCCCCAGACCCCAGCTCATCGGAACTCAGACCGGCAGCAGCCATAGCAGCCACTGACATATGCCATGCATTTTTGCCACGTGTTACTGCATGTCACTGTGTCCCAATCGATGGGAGGGTGATGAAACACTAGTCCAAGCTTTAATCATTAGTAAAAGCCATTATCTGCAGCGGCTGATCTAAAGTCTATTCCAAATCGTCAGGCACCTGGGTTTGTGCCAAAGCATTCGTGCTAACCATTGCCTTATCTCTCCCAAACATGGGCATGGTTTTCCTTTGCATTTAAGAAGAGGAATGAAAATTACTTAAGAGACAATCAGATTTACATTTTTCCTGGTTGGCTAACAAATTTCATCCCCTCCCAGGAAAGATGCACATCACTTTTTGAATCTGAACTTTTGCTGCAGTCCCTGCCAGAGACAGACACTGTTGGCAAGATTTCATAGAGATCCTAGATCACCATTTTTAAGGGCTTATTTAAAATTGTAATTGTTACAGCAAGACTGTAATTCTGGTATGGCAAGTACTAAGAGGAAGGTGGAAGTTACCTAGTCAGTGGATTCCCACTGAAATCTGCTACCTGTAGTGCTCTGCAGAATGAGATGCTTTCTGGTATTTCAGGAATATCTGCAGAAGAAAAAAAAAGGAAAAAGAAATTGTCAACAACTGTGCTGCATCTACACTGACATTATTGCCTCATTACATTCAGTAACTTGCTACTGCAAGGAGTTATCTTGATATCTTTCAAGACATTTCAACATGCAAGACTGCTTCACATCCAAGTACACGGCTATCGCGGCAGAGTCATTTTGTGCTTTTTCACATCCCATTTCCCCCTCCTGCTCCACCCTCATCTTCCTGATCCTAGCCTACTCACCTGTCCTTGGACTAATCTTTATCAGCCTCTGCCCATCAAAAAAGCAGACTCTCCATGTGCTAGGACTGTCCTAAAGAACCAATTAAAATCCAAACCTCTTGTAATTTGATCAGTACACACCCAGTCTGTGCTGGCAGAGAGTATGTGGGGAGGGAAAACAAGGGAAGGAAGAAGACAACCTGCCATTCTCTCTGCCTGTAACATACATTCATGGGAGCAGAACCAGCCTCCCTCACACTGAAGCCCGATAATATTAAAATATTATTCAGATTGACAGGTCCCAAATAAGTGCTAGTGCATTATTTCAGATTGGAAGAAAGTAATCAGAGATATTTGTATGTGAAAACAGATATTTTTTTCAAGTATCTTCAACATAACACGGTTACCTACTGAAGTTAGGCATGCCACCTTAAAAATAAAATTCTGGGCCTCTTACATCAAGCTGTATTTCCACGAATAGGCTGTGGGTGCTCGGTGGAAGTCCTTGTTTACACCGAGATCCAGCAAAAATGAAACAAACATATCTGGTTTCCTTGTTTAATAACTTAGATTTTTATGATTCATTTTGAAAAGAATTCAAAAAGAAAAAAGGCAAATCTTGATGTAAAAAATAAGACTTCTGCTTCCAAGTTTTTTCCTATTTCCATTTTTTCTACAGATCATTACATCTACTCCATCTCCTCTTCCTGCTGTTCTCATCACAAAGAATACTTTGGGAAATGTCTTCATAGATTTCCCTCATGCATGGCACCACTGACCTCAGCAGCCAGCAGTGATCTAAATATGTTGAAAAATATTTGGAAATTAGGTCTCTCCCTACCAAGCTGAGTAACTCAGAATTGACTACCTATGTATTCCATTCAGCTCTTCTCCCTGAAAGCAGTGCAATGGAGGGAGGAGAGGAGGAGGGAAGAGAGTACCTGCTCATCAGGTTCATCTCTTGCCAGGTAATCTGAGCAAACGCATCTATTTTTTAATGATTCCCACCTCAGAACTGAACCCAGAGCCAGCAAGAACATCTTCCAAACCCACAGGTCACCAGTTGTGAACGATCAACAAAAGGGTGGTAAAGGAGCATCTCCTGGGAACCTTCTTCTGCTTCCTACATGAGTGGGAAGGACTGGAGGGAAGGAGAGAGATGAGCCTCCCCAAATGGGTTTCATTCCATCCCAAGAGGTGCTTCCTCTTGGAATGGAAGCAAATCACTCTTGCCTCGCGAATCCCAGTGCTCCCAGTACACTCATCAGGCACAGCTTTGAAAACAGACAGGGCAGATGGAGAAACGGTTCCTAACGATTACAAGTAGCTCTGGAGTGGTCTAATCACTAACCCCAGAAACACACCGCACATTCGGCAAATACATTCACTGTTACTAAATATCAAAATAATGAACAAGGGGTGAATACCCGCCACATGAGGCATCAAGCCTCCAAGCTGTGTTTCCACAATGCCAAACGAAGCCACCTCGGGTGAGGTCTGCATGGAGCAGCGCACGCAGCACCTGCAGTTCCCTCAGTAGACTTGATGAAGGAGAATAAACTACTTTTAAATCTACACAAGCCCTGAGGCCTGTCAACAGCAGTAGTTGTCCCATAACATGGAATAGGCGACTTTAGAGACCAAGTCCTACCAGGGATGTTTTATATGTTCTTGCTCACCCACTCCTTCATAACAGCTTTGGTATTTGGGGAGAAACAGTTCATCTTCCCCAGAAACCCAACAGCAATGATCTACATTCAGAGCGAAACGGTAGGCGAGGCCTTTGAGGTTAGGCGGGACAGGTCGCACAGCGTCACCGAGTCAGGATTAAGCGAGTGAGCTGCCCTGTGGCAGCTTGCCCCACAGAAAGACCAGGCCGCGTGGTGGGATGTCAGCCTGAGGCAAAGGCCAGAGGGGCACGGGGGCTGCCATTTGGGACCCTGCGCAGGGGGCATCTGGCCGGAGAGCAACCAAGCCTTGTGGCCAGGCTCTTCAAACCTCTTCCTGGGCTCCATCTCATTCACAAGCCCAAATCCAGCACAACACAGGCCAGTGATGCAGCCAGCAACAAGATCTGCCGCAAAGACCTTCGGAAGCAGCCATGAAGCTACTGCAGGAGCCCACAAGGCTCCCGAATTTTAAATTGGGGACATTTGAACCAGCCTGTTTCAAAGTGTCACATCTGTAAACGTCTCAGCTGGAGTCAAAACCTCACACTTTATTCCTCTCATATGGTAGGGACAAACAGTGGCATTTGAGTAACAACACAAAAAACAAAAGTATCATTATATCATTAAGGTTGCTTCATTAAAAAATGACCTTAAAGTGATAAATTCTCCAATTCAACACAAGTACTTAAAAACATTTCCCTGTCACTAACACTCCAGAAAGTAAAAGCACTGACAAAAGCAGGGACATCGCTCTGTCTTGCAAAAACAGATGGCAAATTACTACTTTTTTTTTTGTATTAAACATTCACGTAGAAGCATTCATTTTTGAAAGGGTGTTCTAAGAAATACAAAGAGTACACAGAAAAGGAAACCTTCCCTTTCCCTATACAGAAATATACATAAAATCAAACCAAAATGAAAATCAAAACTGCATTTACAGACAGCAAAGCTGATGGTTTTACCCATTCCAACCCTCTATGACTGAGTGCTGCCTGTAGAAAACTGAATTTGTGCTACAGGATTATTGAAGACGGAGCTCCTACATGCACTCAATAGATGTTGTTACTTCTACCTTGCGTTACAGCAATGACAAACGCTGATACCAAGCCCTGCTAACCAGCAGCAAGCAAAGAAGCGTGTCATCCGCCATCTAGTCCTCATACCATCCTTCCCTAGATAACTAGCTGGAGAAGTCCTGAAAGGGACGTCACTATTTCAAAGCTTCTGAGGGATCAGAATAACTCATTTCTTTGCAACCCAGCCAGTGTCCACAACTTTTATAAATGCATATATGTGAGTGCACACACCCCTTTCATATACAGATACACACTTGCTGTGTGCATGAGTCATTCTCCCAGATAAAAAACAAAGCGCCCCACAAAAATCATAGCTTAAGTAGAACTATCCTAATTTGTTTGGAAAAAAATTTTAAATATATATATATACATATATACACACACATATAAAAATGTAACATATAAAGCAGAAGATAAACTTAAATCCTCAATCACAAAATTTCTGAAAGTAATCATGCAACTGATTTCATAGAATCATAGAATCATAGAATCGCTTTGGTTGGAAAAGACCTTTAAGATCATCGAGTCCAACCTTTAACCTAACCCTGCCATCCCACCACTAAACCATGTCCCTAAGACACCATGTCCCTCCACCAATGTGTAGTTTCATTGCCACACTGCAAATAATTTCTCTTCTACTTCTGTATGGCAGACTACAAAAACCAGAAAATAGGCTTTCCCAGCAAAACTATTTTGATAAGCTTTTTCTGTTACAAGTCTTGGGGATTATCTGTAAAAGCCAACAAGTATCTGAGGCAAGTAAAAATTACTCCAAGATACTACTTGAAGTAAGACAGTACAGGCACTGCTTCTAGTTTGGACACCTTTACAAATTACAAAAATCTGTTCTGAAAATGAAATGTGCTTTCCCAGCCTTGATATTCCAGACTATGAAGTCAACTACATGAGCAAAAATCTTCAATAAGGAACAGCAACAGGCATAGGGAAAAGAAGGGAAATTGCATTTCTATGCTAAGCTTTTTTTTTTTTTTTGCACGTAAAATGCATTTTCCTCCCCACATTGATGCTTTTTCTGTATCTGCTTCATTTTTCTCCTCCACCTAACCAGACAAGGGACAGACAAAAACTCAGTGCAACTCTTTGAACTGAGGATCATTACACATTTACTAAGTTCAACAAGGTTGAAATATAATGCATTTCAATTGCAAAGCGTCTTAAAAAGATTTCTGAGGCAAAACACAACCAAATTATGAGCAGATACTTTATCACTACATCTGAAGACAACTGTAACATTGTGTTGAATAAATGAACCCAGAGGAGAAAAGGCAAGGAGCATTTTAGTATATGACAAAAAAACCCTGGAGTGATTATTATAGCAAAGATGATGGTCCCTAATAGGAGCATTGACATAATCAACTGAAATGCAACAGAGGATATTAAAATGTATCAAGAAGTCCTTCTGTCTCTTGATGTATTAAGCAGCTTTCACCATTACTGTTGACTACTTGATTTCATTACAGACATCAACACGTACATCTCTGCCCACATCAGCAGCGCTAAGGTTGGATGCTTTTCTTGCCACTGCTGGATAACCAGCTCAAATCCTACTTAAATTTCTCAGATTCTTCTAATGCTACACACTATGCAAATGCTCTACATTTACACGATGCCCCAGATGTTCTGGCATACAGATTGTGCAGCATTGCTAATAATAAAGCTGTAAACCAAGCATAAGCCCTGTGACGTGTGACAACACAGATACACTGGCAGCAAAAAGAAGTCGTGCCAGCAGGAGTGGATGAAAATCAAGCTTGGCAGTCATATATAAGAGGGCATACTTCCCCTCCCTCCCCCCCTTCAAAATACCTCTTCTTCAGATGTTTATTGTTCTAGTTTGCACAAGAATTTGATAACGATCTAGCAAGTCCTGTACAAGTGACTTAAGAGGTGAGTTTGACACTAGGGAATTCTGTACTGTCTGAATGAGAAAATTACCTCTAAAATTCCTTTTGTTTGGTGCTAATCTATTTTTTGTTGAAGATTTTTACAACAGCGAGATCTCTCAATCCCCATTCCCCCACTCTCCTTTTTCTGATGGCTGGCAGGGCAGGGGAGAAGACAGCCTTCGTTTTAAACTGATAAAACCTTTTGTATGGCACATTTTTACAGCATTGTATATCAAGTTCGAAGAACTGACAATGTTTTTTGTCTATCCGAAGGCCACACAGCCAACATCCTTTACACATTCTGCGCTGTGCTTGAGGAGGGCTGGAGCTGGTGCACCCCATACGTCCCAGCAAAAGTCAACTGAAGAGTCCTGATCTAGACAGTCACAGCAGAAGGCCCACCACCAGGTATGTACAACACAGACAAAACACCTTAACCACTTCGTAATAATCAATTAATTGATGTATTAAGCAGTTGATTAGTTTATATCAAACATATATCCAGGAAGCCCATTCCAGACTCAAAGACTGTGAATTCATGCAGCATTACCCCTCAGGAGAGAGAGAACCAGAGGCGAACCAGATCTCATCCATCCAATTCAATACTCAGAAGAATTTTCCCTCTGCCTCTTCTCATATACATAATATACAATATATACTACCACGTATCACACACACACAGAGGGGGGAAAAAAAAAGGTCCAATAAAGCATTAAGCACTGCAGTGCCTGAGTGATTTAGGTTCTCTTCCCACTTCCACGGAGGTTCCTCTGTGCCACCCACTGCAGAGGGGTCTCCAAGTCCCTTGGGAAAGCTTTCCCACCCTGCTCTCTACCACTTCCACCTTCCCAACACGGGAGGAGGAAACCGCCCGCTTAGTCAAACATCATGAAAGAAGGAATTTGTGGTGCAAATGTTTGTTTGCCTTTACGAAGGGCTCTTCAGCTGCAAAGCCCAGCTGAGCAGGCTGTTGTCTCTCACAGAGGTCCCCACCACTGCATGTCTCACCACCTTCCCAATGCAGCCAAGTGCCACTCCCAGAGGTTGGATAGAGGAAGTTCATATACCCTCTCCCTCCCTTTCCACATTGAAATCATGACATACACAATGATCTGACAGGCTTCTTTTTTTTCTAGAAACCGGAAGGTTTTGTTACTAGCCCCGAAGGCTGCAGTAATCAACCTCTTTAGGTAAATGTTACAATTTCTGGGGCACAATGTGACAAGGAGTCATGCGGTTCTTGAAAACTCTATTGAGATTAAGTGGCCCTTGTACAGGTTGTCACATTTTCCTCTTCAAGCTCTGAGGCTGAGGATATACAAAATACAAGACATACGGCTCTTTTAAGACCCGTCTATTACAACTTCAAGGATAACTCACAAACAGGTTCAGGTTGGGTTTTCTCAACTAAATCCCTTACTGTATAATTAACAAGGAACTGAAGCAAGGTATGCATCTCATGCCTCCTCCTCATTGCTTCCGGACGTGTCCCTTTTCCAAGCAAGGAGAGGAGCAGGGGAAAAAACCCTCACAAAATTGCCTTACATGGTTACATAGATATTATTTCAATTTACTTGAAAGAAAACTGTGCGGGAACACAGAAAAATGGTGGGTTTTGAACAGATAGCATGTGGTATATCAACAGACTTGTCCTTCTCAGCTGCAGGAAGAAGCAGTAACAGAGGACCAGGAGCTGTAAATTGGAAATGGGAGGAATAAGGATGGGGGGGCTCAAAAGTTCAGACCACAGGGAAACAGCAGCTCCAGGTGAATTCAGTGGAAGAGCCCGAGTCCAGCAAGGAATTTAGGTCCTCCACCTTCTCACCAATACATGCCAATGAAGAGTTAAACAAGGCGAGGAGACATTTTTATGAGGATTTCCATCTTGGACCTTGAGGCTAGCAGGAATTAAATACTTTCAGTCTGAGAAGCAAGAGAAGAAAAAGTAGTAAAACCTATTCTATAGAATACTATTCTACCTGTGAAGCTGTGGATGACAGAAAGTGTATTAAGCTTTTTAACAGCCACGTTACAGATGTATTGGATTAATTCTTCAGTAACTTCATAGTCATGGCATCTAACTTTCTTAACAAATAAGAAACCAAAACCCAAGCAACTCTGTGGATACAAGAACTAACAATGCCTGTTTGCAGTTTGCCGTTTTATGACCTCTAATATAGATTAACCAGAAAATGAAGTATTTATTTTATGTCACTCCCATATGGATTGTCTGATATTTAACGCTTTAGATGATACTTTGGCAGGCCAAAGGTTTCTGTCACCAACTTGTCCTGCTGCTTTCAATAAAAAAACCAAAACAAACCAAACAAAAACCCCCCACTAAAATACCCAAAAAAACCAAACAAAAGCAACCCCCCAAAAACCCAAACAAAAAAACCTTTCAAAATCCATAGCCCTCTCTTAAATTTGGATGAAGCCAGACACTGTTGCTAGATGTGCACGCAAGTACATTAGCAAAGTTTCCTCAGAAAAACAGTTAAATCTGGCAGAATGTACCATGATGGAAAAATCCACTTTTCTGTAATCCATTTAAAAATAACACCTTCTAAACATCTCTAATTAGATTATTCCATCATGAGATTTCACTTATCTTCTCTTTCCCGATCAGTCAGCACTTGCTGTTCCTTCCTTCCCCTCCCTGAGGGGCCTTGCACAGTGATGAGGTCCAGTCTTTCCTCTCCCACCTTACTTCTCCTGCTGCATATAAAGCTCACCTCCTCCTCCAACTTACCAAATCAAATTAATTTCAGTGACACAGATTCACAAATTCCAACTTTTACATCGCTTCTTCAAAGCAAGCAAGAATTTCTAACATGCCTGCAGGATTCTGCAGCGCTCCAGAATCTAAAAGCACTTTGCAGTACATGTTTCTTTCTTCCCCAGTACTCTGCTTTGTATGTCGACCCCTAAACTTCATAAGAAAGACATGACAATGTTTTTTAAGCACAGGTTTTAAACTAACCTCAAGGAAGGGATGGGAGAGAATACAAAGAAAATACATGTCGCTAGAAATCAGATGGGTCAAAAAAAACATAGAAAAGAAACCCAACCAACCACCCAACACAACTGCTAGCAAGCAAGCAAGCAACCATCTGAAAGAATGAAAAATTCTGTTATCTCCAAGTCTGCAATAAGGGAATTCTGCTTTCAGTAGCACAAAAAAATAACCAAAAAAAACAAACCAACAACAAAAATCCTCAAAACAAGCAAACAAACAAACAAAAAAAAAACAAACCAAAACAAAAACCAGTCACTGGCCTGACCCAGGCCAAAGCTTAAGATCATCTCCAGCAGTGCTCTACCACCATACAAACCACAGTAGCCTCTGGTGGGATGTCCCACGGCTTTCAGGTGTTCCCAACCAGGGCTGCAGTGAGTGCATTCACAGGATGTCTTCTTGTACCAGGTAAGACATGTCCATGCAGGAGCAGGAGAGCACTTCTTGTTTTGTCCATAAGCGCTCACCTGGACACAAAGGAGTTCTGAAGGCAAACACACAACATCCAGCAGTTGCATATTTTAACAAAAAGATGTGTTTGCCAGCCATACGGCCTCGGCCTCACAGCACAGCTTGCTCAGTGGACAAGAAGGAAGAAAAAAAAAAAAAAGTAGTCAGCAAGAAAGCATCAATTCACATTGATTTCTCAGCATTCTGGGGTTTACTATTTACCACCAGCCCTGTGCCAGCACATTCATGTCGGAGCAGCTGGTGGCAGGCAGAGAAGAGGAGGATTTCAGGGAGGAGGTTTCTGCTCCGATGCTGTGGAAGTGCAGCAGGGGTGGACAGCCAGAGCAGAGGTGAGAGCACAGGGCAGAAGGCAGGAGCTGTTCGGTGAGAGACCGGAGCCCATGCAGGGCTGCAGGACATGATCAGAGCATCAGAGTGCTCCTGTCTAATTAGCTTATGTCCTCACTGTAAAATAGCTGGGTCACCAGACGAGGTGAATTGAAATAAGTGCTTGAGCCTTTCCTCTGTCAGTATTTGTAGTTTGAAAACGCTGCTTTATTATCCTGCTTTCGGTGGGGGAGAATAAAAGGGGGACACTGACCCACTTTGTGGGCAGAAGGGAGGTAATCCTACAGTATGGGTGACAGGTATGTCTTTGAGAGCAAACTGCTGAATTAAAAGGGAAAGCCATCGGTGTGGATGCACGACACAAACAAGGGAGCTGAAGCCCCAGAGAGCAAAGCGAAGATTATAGACCGCTCTGCGGTGGCACAGACTGATGCTCTGCAGCTCAGCTGCCGCATGCTCACCCAGCTTTCTAAGGAAGCTTTAATTGACTGATTAAATAAAATGTACCTGTGTTGTGGTTGAACCCCAGCTGACAACTAAGCACCACCCAGCCGCTTGCTCACTCCCCCCTGGTAGGATGGGAGAGAGAATAAGAGCAAAAGTGAGAAGACTCATGGGTTGAGATAAAGACTTTAATAGGGAAAGCAAAAGCCACGCACTCAATCAAAGCAAAACAAGGAATTCGTTCCTACTTCCCATGGGCAGGCAGGTGCTCAGCCATCTCCAGGAAAGCAGGGCTCCATCATGTGTAACAGTGGCTTGGGAAGACAAATGCCATCGCTCTGAATGCCCACCCCCTCCATCTTCTTCCCCCAGCTTTAGATGCTGAGCATGACACCATATGGTGTGGGATATCCCTTTGGTCAGTTGGGGTCAGCTGTCCCAGCTGTGGCCCCCCACAGCTTCTTGTGCACCCCCAGCCCACTTGCTGGTGGGGTGGGGGGAA
>NW_009259686.1:1920395-1937353 GCF_000687185.1 Egretta garzetta | reverse complement strand
ATCCCCTGTGTTATCAACCCTGTTTTCTGCACAAACCCAAAACACAGCCCCATACCAGCTACTAGGAAGAAAATTAACTCTATCCCAGCCAAACCAAGCAAAACCTATCACGCAATACACAATAACTGGTGTCCCAAGGATGACCAAGATCTCTACAGAGACTTTTAATTAGATTGCAAAGCAGTTAAAAAGAATAAACATTTCAAATAAAAAGCAGTAATACCAAAATGCCTGCAACTGAAAGTCAAATAGTTAAATACCGTTGCTGTTGATTTCTGAAAGTACCCTGATAACGGAAGACAAAACAAAATAAAAGTTTCTAAGTCTGCAACTATAATCCATTTTGGAAGCAAGGAGAAGGTAAAAATAAGGCCCATGAAGCATTTGGGACACTGGCCTACAGCTGCCAAAGACTGACTGCCAAAATCTCGGACACTGCTCAGACCGTCAGCCTTGTGTAGCAGCAGCTCTCTCCTTGCACTGCAGTGTTATGAGGAACCACCTCTACTGTTAGGGTTATCCTGAAGTAGCATATTTATCTCTCCTGAAGTCTGTTACTATTTTCACATAAATAACAGCATATTTGCCATAACATGGCAACTGTGTTGAGAGAGGATTTTGAAATGAGAATGTCCTGATGTCATGAGACTTGTGTCCAGAACAACGGCACTATCAATACAGTTATAAGCTCAGTTTAACCAGAAACTACAGAACTAATGTATCATGGAGCCAGAATCCGTCTCTACAGTAGCTGTGAAACTGTACACATCAAACAGACAGTATTGTTCTTATTGGATATCAAAGCAAAGAACCATGTTGAGATTTTGGTATCAAGCATCATGCAGAGTCAAATACGGCTTAACAAGGTCTGCCCACACACAGATTTCCGCAGCAGATCCCACAGCAAACCCATCATTCCTCAGTTCACAAAGAAATGGATCTCAGCTCTGCCGAGAGCGGAGTCAGCAACAGAACCAGCATAACCCATCTGCAATGGTTATCAAAATCCATTTAATGCTCCCATTGCACGCACACTTGCATCTCTTCCACTCTTTTGAGACTCGGGGCTTGGGTGCAAGACCAAACCACAAGGTTACAGAGCATTTCCACGGAGGAACAGCTAACGTGCACCCCCTTACCTGCTGCCGACTTGAGAGCCACTACAGACAGTGCAAATCTGCCGGTACACAGCAACTACACTGATGCTACGGGCTTGCATGGCCAAGTCCTCAGTAGGCATGTCCAGTGGAAGCAAGAAGGGTAGCAGCAGAGAAGCCTGCCAGGCTTTTATCACAGAGAGACAGCAACATGCAGGCTCACACAGAAGTGCAGGAGGCTCAGTTCCTTCATAAGCCTTCATCTGAGAAGGGGATGGATAGCGGGATGGTTCAAATGGCACTCCTGCAGCTGGGAAGGGCAGGAAAGCCACCCCAGTGCCTAATACCCAGCAGCCAGGGCCCAGTGTGAAAGCTCACAGTCATTTTCTTCTTATCCTAAAAGAGCCGAATGAAACAAGCTGCTGACAATCTGTCGAAGGCTGGAAAAGGTATAGGAGATTAAAAAAAAATCCAGACACCTGTTAAGAGAAGGCGGGGGCTGGGGGGTAGCAATTTCTCTCGAATAAAAATGCTACAATTAAATTAACACCTTCAGGGCATTTTAAGACGCTTGCAACATCGTGACAAAAACATACCAGTGGAATCTGGAGGATTTAATACTTGTCAAAGGCAAACAAAAAAACGCTCTTCTTGGAGAGGAGGGATACTAAAAAAGAATGCACCATGTCTGCAAGAACACAGCACGCATACGTAGCATACGTAATCCCAAATATCAGCATGCATTAAATTAACTACTGAAACTTTATGCATTACCCCTCCTGTCTGGAAGAAGCTACAGAACAAGAAAAGCCATTAACATTTTAATGAATCTGGGATGGCAGGGCCCTAAGCTCTAAGAATTCAGCCTCCAGGGGTTGTGCAGAAGAAAAGGGGGGAGGGAGTCACTGGAGGAAACCTCTGTGGGATGAGCAGCATGGGTACCGGCCTGCTACCATTCCCAGGGATCTCAAACAAGAGGTGCGACCTTTGGGGGAGAGGGAAGCTTAATGAAGCGCCAGCCGAGATGCAAGGAAAAAACTGGAGAAATCTGAGCACATCTTTCTTCCTTTGGAGACTGTACTTCTTTTCTGAACCACAGGGTCTTTTGAGACTTGTCCCAGAGAGTGCCCAAGTGCTGTGGGAAAACAAATAGCACGCAGGCACTTCTGATGGTGCCTGGAGCAGAATCTCTCCTCTACCATGCAGAGCAAAGACTTGCACTGAAATTCAATGCAAAGCACGGGAGCTCTACCCAGACTTCAAGGACTTTGAGTAAGGACGCTTCAGCAACCCAGTGTCCTTGCAGAATTCACCAGCGATGTGAGAATCCAGGAAAAGATTTACCCAAGCTTGGGGCATCTGAGGAAACCAGCAGTAGTTTCAGCCACACAGCAGTTGGGCATCTATCGCAGAAGATGCTACAGGGAATATTCAGAGTCTCAGACACGCTTTGCCAGCAATTCAAAAGCTCAGGCATCCGCTGTTGAAATCCTACAAGTCTGCTTTCTTTAGCCTCAGAACTAATACATCAGCTTTTTGAACCACCTAAGACCAAGGGGCAGAGGGAAACTGCACTGCCAAATAACCTTCAAAGCGTCCACCATCACTGCACTGTTTTCTTAGCACAGCTTCCCTGCCCCCTGATATTCCCATCCTTGATTCATCCATTCAACCTTTGCTCAAAGAAGCAATCTCAGCCAGACTAAGAAGGCACAGCAGGGATGCTTCCTAGGAAATCTGCATGGACACACAGCCTTGCAGAGGAATCAAGAAATAGCATCAACATGCAAATAATCCAGGAAAAGTTTAAGATCATATGGCTCCTAGCCTTCCCCCAGTCTTTCTCCTTCTGCACCACTAAGGCTCCCTCACCTTACCCTCCCCAGCCTTCTCTCACGTACACCCAAGATCACAGGAGCATCAAGTTTACATCTACCGAAGATTTTTGAGTTTTACTTAGAAAGATTTTTGTAGTACTAGATTCACTTATTAACCAAAAATTGCTTAAAGGATTAATTACATCGCACATATTTAACTTATACTAGCACGTCTCAGGCATTTTAAAACACTTGGGCGTTTAAGAAAACCACACTGAAGAGTTTCCCCGTTCACTTTTCCCGAATGCCTATGAACTAGGGCTACTTACACAGTGGGTAACACCACATTGCGCGGGCATCCAGAGCTGCCTCCAGAGAGCCGGGGGGGGATCCTGCCCCGGGGGGACCGATCCCACCTCCGGGCACAACACCTCCCAGCGGCACAAAACGCAGCTGGCCACTGCAGCCTGGAAGCCCACCCAAGCCCACCCGTACAATATACCCACCACCTCACAGAGCTTCGGAGATCATCCACAGGCCAAAGGATTAGAACAGAATGAGAAAGGGAGATGTGTTACCGTTTTATTGTGAGGGAAACTGAAGTACTTTTGTTTGCTCAAAACCCTCTCCTCCTCCTCCTGTGACGAGAGGTTAAAATATAAAGGACTACTCCTGTACGCAGAACATTAAATAAATTTATATTTGTGTTTTTAAGCTCTTAAGGAAATGGAACGGCCAGAACTGAAAGCAATTAGTGCACCGAACCAGACAGCTAAAACAACAAAAAACACAAAACAATGATCTCTTCTTTCCCAAGTTCAGATGTCACCATCACACTTTCCTATTCATGCAGCACACTGCGTTTTGAAAAGCTGGGCTGTTTTTCTCTGCCTGAAAAGAATACAAAGAGTTCCTATTTTTTTTTTCCCCCCCTAAGTACTCTGGTAGTTAGAAAAACAAAAACTGATGGAATACAAACCACCGAACAGGAGAAACCTTTGGCAGGTTGAGAATCTGACATATTGGAAATACAAAATACAGAGCTAAGAAACAAGAATACTGCAAATCTCCAAAACCTTCTGTGAGAATTTGCCCTGCAGCATCCCAGATGGTGTGGGGTTTGCCTTCTAATTTGAAGAGCTGCGAGACACCCCTAACATGACCAAACAGCAGAAAGTAACATCACTCATCTTCCGCCGCGGCCCCCCTGCACCACCTCGCGTGGTGCGTTCCTCGTTTGAAGTGTCGCGCCGCTAACTGGGACATGATTAAGTGGAGGGAAGCGGTATCAGTCACCTTCTGCAACGAACCACAGAGAAGAGAAAGTAATGCAATAAAACGGGCGATTAACACTGAACCTTGGATACAGGAAAGCAACTGCTCCCTGCCACCTGCATTAGTCCAACCCATCACTGGAGAAAAACACTTCCTTGTGCCCTAACTTCTGACACACACGCATCTACCCAACCATAAATGTTCACACCAGCTGTTCTCGTCACAGTTGAGCTCTCAGGCCAGCTTCCAAGTCAGGCTGACAAGGGTTCACATGGCTCTGATCAACCAGCTCTTTTGCAGCTAGTTATTCATTTGCAAAGAGAATTACTAGGCCAACAGTGTTTTCCTTTTGTATAAGCTCTGTCACAGACAGCACCCAACTCAGTAGCCAAAATACTGCATCAATTAATGCTTGTGTATTTCTAAAATGTTGTAACTAATGTGTTTCTTCTGTCTCTCAGATGATTTCTTTCCAGTTTTCTTCTCTTACAAGGTTTTGCAAATGTGCATAAAATTATATGGTTCACAGAAGTTTTTCAGCAACTGCTTAGAGACTCATTACGCTTCATCAATTATTTTATCAGATAAAGATGGCATTAAAAGCACCAAACAAATAAAGGAAAGATGCAAATTTCAGATAGTTACAGGAAGGTGAAGTGGCCACTGAATAATCTTCAGTTGCAAAGGGTCAATGTCAAGTTAAACCATAAAGAAAAAAAGAAAAAGGCTCTCTGTTGCACTATTTCTTCTCTTTAATACTCAGTTACATCCCTCACACACAACATTGCTCTCTCCCACCCCATCCATCACATCTCAGAGCATTTTCTGCATATCCACTGCATATAAGGAAGCAAAGATAGCTGACAGCTGCTCTAATTTGGTCACACAGATTTGCCATTTCTAGATCACTGGGTCATAAGGCTGCTTAAATGTGACCCACTAGACCCTGAACTTCTTGCAGAACTGGTAAGTTCACCAGGCCACCAAAAAAAAAAAAAAAAAAAAAAAAAAAAACCAAAAAAAACCCAAACCCCACCACCAAAATAAGCAGCAAATGTTACAAACAAATGATAAACCTGTGTGGTTTCCAATAACATATTTTAAAAGTTTCTCACAGCATCCTTTTCTGACGTTATCTCTGCAGGGGACAGACAGACTGATTCTCCTTCCAGAAGTACAACTAGTAATACCAGCACCCTGCCTCTTGCTAATCACAGGTAAAGAGCAGAGCAGAGCAAAGGAATTGGACTTCTAACCTACAGGCAGCCTTCTTTTGGACAGAAAGATTTTTTCTTTCAACCTTTTTTTTTTTTTTTAACTATATTCTAGTCATTTCAGAGACCTTGAGGAAAGACATCAACATTGTGACAGATACACATATAAAAATAGGATGTAAAGCATTCCTTAAATTGGAAAATAAAGCAGGCTCTCAAAAAGGCAGAACTACAGTCAAGCGTTATTTTATGACTGTATTTCCACCACCAGCTCTCTGAACTACAGGCAAATCCATGAATTACGCGGAAAAGCATCCTGCAGGACACAGATAGCAACTTCAGAGACAGAAAAACCCTACTAACCCAGTTTTCTAGGCCATGTGATAGGACAGCATAGAATCAAACAAATTAACATTGGAGTTTACCATTTCGAGACAAATCAAGCTCCACCAGCTGCATGAAATTCGCTATTTCTGGGGGGAGCCGCTGGATTTCATTATCACTAAGTCCAAGTTTCCGTAACTTCACAAGTTGGAAGAAAGGCTGAAAGGAAGAAAAAATTCCATGTTAGAAAATATTCACATAATTCACATATAAGCATAATAAATGATAAGCAATAAGTGGAAGCTGCTTTCAAAATTTGAGCTAATTAAAGTTATTGCTTAGAACCAGTTATGCAGACCTCTTTCAGACCTACATCAGAATGAACATTTTGTTTTAATTTTTACATCCAAATAGACTATAGTCTGTGTTTTACCTAAAATGAAATTTAAAAAAAAAAAAATTCTGTAAAGCTCGCTATTAAAGATGACAGCAGACAGACACTAGTGAAATCCAGGGTCCCGACTTCAAAATCGTTAATGGGGTGAGGTTACCCAGCAGGGTAATTAAAAGCATCCTAATTACACACCAGGGCTCATTAGGAAGTTAATGCAGAGGGACACTTCTAAAGGACGATCCAGAAAACCCATGGAGAGGGGCTGCCAAGGTCTTCTTCACCGAAGAACACCACAGCCAACTAGGTTACAGAGCCACCCTCCCTGGGGACGACTTTCTTTCTCGATTCATACACCCAGCGCTCCACGGCCCAGTTTCAGAAGGACTAATGAAAGTTGGGCAGGATACACACAATTCCAAGTCTTCCCAGCTTGAGGAGGAACCCAACCCAGCCCTGTCTCCACAGTGAGGACACGGGTATGCACTGCAGCCAGGATGCTAACTTTGACCCCCAGCTATGGGGTCAGAGGGTCTGGCAGCCCCCAAGACAAAACAACTGTCAAAGACGACAGGCCAAGCTGCAAATCAGGTCACCCCCAGGCACTGGGAGCAGCTGGTGATTGAAAGACAACATGGTCATTAAAAACCTGTTGAGATGTAGGCATCCCTAGGGAAGTTGGAGAACTCTTCTCTCATCACAGCCTTCCTCTCTTCCAGGCAAGCCTTTGAATGAGTGACTGCAAGAGGTGAGGACTTCTACAGAATTAAATGACTTTATATACACGTCATCTTGACCACAACTGATCAGATTCCTCAAGTTTCGAGAGAGTTTTGTGCCCCCGGACTGCACAGGCATTTCTGCCCAGCAGTCAGAACCCATGCATCTCACCCACTGGCGGCATGTGTGCCTGCCTGCCTGCACCCTCGGGGGTTTGGCTCCTCAGGGTAAGTGGAAGATGCTAGTAAGTTTGGGATATCTGCTTATATTTAATCACCTGCAATCCTTCCTTGGAAATTAGCACCTTTTTATTTATTATTATTTCATTTAGGTGCTGGAATGTGTGCTCTGAATGTCACTCAATGCTATCTTGGACTAACGCGAAAAGGAGCAGCAAGATGAGCATCTTACTAGGACCCAAGGTAAAGGCACAGTCTTGAGAATCTGTATTATGAGACAGGCTTTCAATCTTACTTTGAGTGTCTTATACTCCAAGATCATAAATCAGGTTTTAAGTGCAAGGTTTTGCAACCACAGCACCAATCTTCCAATATATATTGCTGTTCCTTGTCACAGAAAAATAAAACACAACTGAAATTAATGTGTTTTCCTCTCAAAAACATGGGTTCCTTTTAGGGAATAGAAAGGATAGAGATTTAAAAGGTTTACAAAGGCTCGGCAGTCAAAAGATTCACCAGATCTGAATATGAAAATTCAAAGGCATTTTTTGCATCAGAATGGCACTCAGTCTCCCCACGTATCAAATGCTTTTGATAAGAGAGTTAAAGTTGTAAGACAAGGGTAACAAAAGTTACAGTTCTACATTTCTAGCTCCCTAAAAACATGTATTACAATTAAAATAGTCACAACTGGTTTTTTAATCCTCCTTTGTCCTCACAAGATCCATAACTGCTTTTTCATATCATTAACATTTTTTATCTTGTAAAATAAATGCATCTCTTTTGCTAAATATTTATTATTATGACTAAACCAAGAATCCATCAGAAGCTTAGAAAAGCACTTAAAGATACTTCTGTGAAAACACAGCAGGAGTACACTCCACAGAAGAGATCCCAATCTGTCCTAACACCATTCAAATAAATATTTGCCCAAAAGTGTCCCTCAGCCAGTGCTTAGCTGCTAAGCTGTACAGCAGTTATAAACATTGATGTTCTGCTACAAATCTTCTCATAAGCCACGGCTGTCCTTGCCAGAGATGCTCTACAATGGCAAGTGAGAAAAACCAGAAGGAACGTGGTTAAAAGCCAGAAGGAACATCAAAAAGCTATTAAAGGCTGGGCATCCCTAGGAAAGTTTAAGGGCCTTCACTGCACCACGCACCAGTGTTGTATATATTTATCAAATGTGCAGAGAATGACTACTTAAATAAAAATGAACTGGGAGCTTTATTTCTAGTTTGCATAACAATTTTTAATGAACGGCACCATTTCCGAGATAAAAATCAGAAACTGCAGTTATGTGAATGGCATTTCTTTGAATTTCTTGTTTGTTTGTTTTTTTCCTTTAAACTACAGAACTCAATCACTCTCGCATGTTTAGTACATCCTCCTCCCACTTCAGTAACTGTTCTTCCTTTATCCATGGCGCATCTATAGTGCACTACTAGAGAGGCAAGCACCTCCTTTTTGCCCTATTTGTCAAAAAGGCCACAGAGAAGAAAAAGAATGAAGAGCTTAGTGAGTAGAGTTCAACAAATGTAAATACACACACACACATATATATAAATACCTGTAATTTCATACATATATGCCAACAAGAAACACGTTCCTAATTCAGTATATCGGACACAGTTCAGCCTCTATCTGCAAACCTCTAACACAAACCAAAGCGCAGCGGGGCTGCTGGCCCGAGCAGCACGTCCACCCAGCACGCCGTAATAGCAGGTTTGGATTGCAGACCCGATGTCTCGACGAGTATCTTGGCAACACTTTTAATGCTGCTTAGTTTAGCCAGCCTAATTAATAGTGCTTCAA
Source organism: Egretta garzetta (assembly GCF_000687185.1). NCBI lineage: Eukaryota > Metazoa > Chordata > Aves > Pelecaniformes > Ardeidae > Egretta > Egretta garzetta. Next base: position 1,928,521 of record NW_009259686.1, on the reverse strand, counting down.
TGAGACAAATAATTCCACGAGCATCGGCACTGAAGAAGCCTACAACTTTCTATGTAGCGGCAAGTCCCAACCTTCAACTGAAGCTTTTCTTGCTGTCAAAGAATTTATAGAGTTTTCTCTTATATGGATTTTCTAAAAAACACACATCTTGAGTAGAGCCCTTCTCATACCAGAAAACTAACCAAGTCTCTCTCCTCCAACCAGCCACATATTTTTTAATTTCATCCTGACAAAATTGGGTTGATGTCAACCAACAGAAGCTAAAAAAAAATAAAAATAAAAAAAAAAAAAAAAAAAAAGAGATAAGTGCGTGACTCACTGAAATGTATAAACAGACAGTGTGATCCCACAGTCCTCATTTTTTATACTTTTTTTTTTTTTTTAGAATACCACTACAACTAGCACTCTTGATTCTAGAAATAGAAGTCAACAGAATTAAGCCAAACTGCTAGGACTGATAAAACTCACAAATTCCTCCTGCAAAAGTGGCCAGAACAACACGTTGCTGGCTTTTTTTTTCAATGGTTCACTCTGGCAACAAAAAACATTCATGCCCAAGAATCTTGCCTGAATGCTTCAGCAACTTTCCTGATCGGGAAAAATTAAAAAAAAAAAAAAAAAAAGCAGCAAATAGATGAAAACAATAGGCAACTGAAATAAAAAAACCCACAGGGCGGCACAAAGACCAGCATGCAGCTAACGCTGCTGAAGGGGAGGAGCAGCATCTCACTGCTGGAGCCTTCCAGAGACATGTCAGACTCCAGACCCATTTGGCACAGGCAACATAACTAAATGCTTACTGCATTAAGCAAAATGTTTCCATAAAAAGGCCACTACTGGCATCAAAGAGAATTAAAATTAAGAGATTTTAATGACATCCACTGCCTAATTTTCAAGATGGACCAGCATGAGCAGCAGAAATTAGAACGAGAGGGAGAAGAGGGGAAAAAACCTGTAAATTAACTCCAGTTTCAGGGTTACATTCACACAGGATAGAAGGAAATTTGATTTTATTTTTTTTTTTTGTGTGCAGGCATTTGAGCTGTTGCTGACAAACTTAAAAATTTGTGAGTACTTGCTCTTATGTCAAATTTCCCTTAGACACCGATACAGATTTTCAATATAAGCATGCTGCCTCAGCTTTTAAGGCTTCTTCAGGAAATTACAGTATTATAGTCAAACAGGAATTAAGTAAACTACCAAGACACAGTCCATTACTAGGTCCTGTTCCTTAAACACCATCTGTATTTATGTCATCCATTTTCCAAACCTATAACCGATGAGCTAAAAGATAACTGCACTTCAGAATTAAAAAGCAATGCATGGTAATTTAAACATAGTTTAACTCCTAATTGCATTCGTGCTTCAAATCTTACTTCAGGCTCCATTTTCTTCTCCTAGGTTGTAAATAAAAACCAATGGGGGAAGCCTTCACTTTATTTCTTCACTTCTATTCACCAGCTACGTGTCCTCTCTCAGTCGACGGATAAGGGAAATTGCAATCAAACCTTCCCCAACCCTTTTTATACTGCCTCAGAAAGACCTCAGGAAAAGGACTTTCTTCAGGCAAACTCAAGCAGAAACTGCAATGTGATTTTGGTAAGCAAAGCAGTGAACAAGATAAGGCATCAAATCCATGAAACAGCCTTGCAGTGTGGCTGACACAATGTTTTCCGGCTCCCCTTGCTTTGGTTCACTTGCTTTTGGCCCCTAAAAATTGGGGTTTTTTGCCTGCACCGTTGCACAGCTTCAGCAAGAGAACAGAGGAAGCCCAACCTTTCTTTAAGTGAACGCGCTGCTTGGTGGTCAGGACACTATAAGGAGAACAGGGATTAAATCACGTACGGCAGAAGCAGCACTGAATTCAGGTGTTCTGCTTCCTGGGGATGCGTTGAATAACCAGGCCGTGGTACAGGCATACAAACACACACATTTCCCTTGCCTGTCAGAAGGGCAAAGGCAAAGAGGGAAAGGCAAGCTTTTCCTCATGCCTCCCCCACCCCACTTTTGTAGAAGTCATCGGTAGTCAACCCTTGGCAAGACCATCCGCAGGGGACACTCAGTGCTAAGGAGTCCAAGAGGCCAGGACACTCGACGCCCTACACTAACCAGCTGGTGGGATCTCGGACATTGCTTCTACCCTGAAGTCAGCCAGTGGACATACAAATATGGATCCCACATGATCCTTTGGGGCAAACACACTTCAATTTTCAAATAAGTGAAATACTGAAATGATTTCTGAGGGCGAGGACTAATTTACAGCCCAGCACAGCAGAGTCACCATGTGGTTGATGACTCTACCAAAGCATTTCTGGAAGCAGCTAATGGATTCCTCTCAAGCCACGAGGAGATGCAGTAGCAGCTGGTGATGGACGGCGGTACACAGACCTCTGCCCGCTTGCTAGGGGGCAAGCTGGCAAATGGACAACTGCTCCACGCAGCTGAGGTCTCTAATTCTGTCTTCACATGTTTCACTGCTAAACCAGAAAAGATTGTTTCACATGCCCACACCGTCCTTGTAGAATACACTGAAGCTGTACTTTGGTCTTGCAGCATCCTAGCGCCACTTTGTCATCATGAATATTAACGGCAGACAGTATAGGGGCAGACATTCAAGCAGGAATCCATACAAAACATTAATAAAATTACCATATTTCACAACAAAACAAAGTATTAACGGAAGATCACAGTTCATGGGCATGTACCCTGAACAGAACCAGATGTTGCAACTGCTATCTCCCCCTCCAATGGATGCTTCAAAGCCTGATACGAAGGATCAGCCAGGCAGAGGGGTCATGGGGGAAGGGTCTACAGGAGACAAAGCAAAAATGATGACCGATGTCTCACTGCAAGCAGGCATTCAACACCTACCCGCTACGTTTTTGGCCCCTATTTTCAAAGCACCTGCCATTTTCTGAACCACGCTCAACGATGTACCAGTTGGAGGTCCTAGCCTCGACTGTTACTGTCCATTTTAAAAAAATTAACAAGGGACCATCCACTCTCAAAAACCAATACACTGCAGCACCGAATCAAAACGTTGCTCTACCGAGCGATGCACTGAACAGGTTGCCTCATACTGTTTCCTAGCAGGCAAGGATTTACTTGCTCTTTTATATAGATTAAGCAAAGGCAACAGAAGGTTAAAGAGCACTTGGTGCCGTAGCCATTAGAGTACCGCAGCGGGAGGGACTACCTCTGCCTTTAGGAGAGGCCAGAAAACATCTGCTATGACAAAATATGGATTCATCGCAGTTAAATGCATTTGCCATTTGGAGAAACAAACAACAACAAAAAAACCCCCACATTTAATCTCACTAATGATTTTGTAGCATGCATTTTTCCAGTCTACAAGACTGTTGGCAGGAGGTAACATCTTTTTTTAGACCAACTGATATAATTAGAAAAATAACTCTATGTATAATCATAACATTTGTTTTAGAGCTACAGATGTATAATCTGTGCCCACAAACCTTGTCTTATCTGTGTCTATCACATGGAGAAGGGGATGCTACCAATTTACTACAATATACCTCTTACAGAAAAAAAAAAAAAAAGTTAAAAAGTATTGAAACATAACCACCTAATTACTTTCTTCCAAGTGAAGTCAAAAATCAGTAGAACTCAGCTGTTACTACAAAAAAAAAGTCAAACCAGGCCAACTTCAAAATCTTGTGAACAATCTGAGGGACATTAACAGGGCAGTCGGACTTCGTAGGGGACACCAGACCAAGCTCTCCCTCTGCTCCCATCAGACTGTGGTCTTTCAAATTCAATGTTCAAAGGTATAGTATTTTCTTCAAGTCTTAAGCAATACAACAGAAGAATCTGGAAGCTAGCAGAAAAACCAAAGATACTTATCTGGTAATAAACTTAGAACATGGTGTCAAAGGCTCCAACTAAGTTTAGAGGGAAGTTATAAGGATCCAACGTTGCTTCTCTACAAACCATTATTTATTTTAATAATTCAAGCCTGTGTTGCACCCTAGTACTAATTGGCTATGCTCACAGAAGGTTTTTACGAAAGGGAAGTATTCTCAAGACAGTGAAGCTGTAAAGTTGCAGGTGTTCTTAGAAAGTGTTTTACATAGCATTTGTCATACTGAAAAAAAAGTTAAACTTGCAGTAAAACTACCTTTACTGTGTACATACAGTCTGCTTCAGTTTCACTCAGTGGCATAGTTCTGTCTCTGATATTAACTGGAAGTACGTTTGTTCCAGCAAGGTGTGCTAAAACACCATGACACTATCAATATTAAAAGTAAAACGCAATTAAACATTTGAGGGTGAATAAACAGCAAAAAACATGACAATTCTATTTGCATCATTAAAAACATCAAAGCTAAAGACAGGTGAAATTCTTGAGGTGCCCTCTATGGAATCAGAAAACAGTTGAGGTTGGAAGGGACCTCTGGAGATCATCTAGTCCACCCAAACTCCCTGCTCAAAGCATGCGTCACCTACAGCAGGTCACTCGGGACCATGTCCAGTCAGGTTCTGAGCATCTCCAAAGATGGAGACTCCACAGCCTCTCCAGGCAATTTGTTTCACCACCCTCACAGTAAAAAAAGTGTTTTCTTATTTCAGACAGAATTTCCTGCGTTTCAGTCTGTGCCCATTGCCTCTTATAATGTCACGGGGCACCCCTGAAAAGAGTTTTCCTCTGTCTTCTTTACACCTTCTTATCAGGTATTTCTATACACCAATAAGATCCCGTGAGCCCTTTTCTTCTCAAGGCTATAAACTATCCCAGCTCTTTCAGCCTCTTCTCATGACAGATGCTCCTAGCCCCTAACAGTCTTTGTGGCCCTTTGCAGGACCCGGTCCAGCATGCCCATGACTCTCTTCTGCTGGGAAGCCCAGCACTGGACACAGCACTCCAGGTATGTTTTCTCCAATGCTGGCCAGAGGAGAAGGACCACCTGCTGGCAATGCTTTTCCTAATGCAGCCCAGGGTACCACTGGCTGCCTTTGCCTTGAGGGAGCATTGCTGGCTCATGGTCAACTTGTTCACCAGGACACCCAGGGCCTTTTCAGAAAAAGCTGCTTTCCAGATGGTTGGCCCCCAGCCTGTACTGGAGAATGGGGTTAGTCCTCCCCAGGTGCATGCAGGGCTTTGTATTTCTCTTTACTAGGCTTCATGAGATTCCTCTCTGCCCATTTCTCCAGCCTGCCAATGTCCCTCTGAAGGGCAGCACAAACATCTTATCAACCACCACAAACATCTTATCAACCACCACCAAGCAGATCCCTGAACATGCCAGGCTCTGTTCCCTGAAGTCCATGGTTGTGATGCTGCTTTTTTCTCCCTTCCGTCCTCTCAGGATCCAGAACTCCACCATCTCACAGTCACTATAGCCAAGGTGACCATAGTCATTACAGCCACTGCAACCCTGACCTTCACATCTCAACCTGTCCTTTCTTATTTATGAGGTCCAACTCTGTCCATTGACTCCTTGATCACCTGTGTTAGGAAGTCATCAATGCACTCCAGAGAACTCCTGGATTGCTTATGCCCTGCTGCATTGAACCATCCTGACATCTGCTGGAAGGACAAGACCCACATGAGGATGGCGGCCTGCAAACATGAGGCTTCTTCCAGTTAGCTGAAGAAGGCATCATCTTCCTGACCAGGCAGTCTATAGCAGACACCCAAAACAATGTCACCCACTAATCCCAGCCTGGTCTCAGCTGGTCCATCATCCATCCCAAGACAAAGCTTCAGATATCCCTGCTGCTCTCTCACATGAAGGGCAACTCCCCGTCCTTTTCTTCCTCGCCTGTCCTTCTTAAAGAGCCTGTATTCATCCATTGCAGCACTCCACTCATGCAAGATCATCCCAAAACGCCTCTGGGATCGCAATGAGATCTATAAATTTGAAAAAAGGAAAAAAAGCTTCTAGATGTTTACATCTTAAGAAGGCATGGTTACAGCCCATAAGGACAAATTTAAAGAGAGGTATAGTATGGTATCACCTCTTTCCACAGCAGATTACTGGCCACTGACCAAGCAAGCGTCTTTCAGGTTTATGGCTGCAGAATGGGAGAAACCTCGGTAGAACATGGTTAACAGTTGGACTTGATGATCCTAAAGGTCTTTTCCAACCTGAACAATTCTATGATTCTATTCTAACTGTGTGAAATTTAGTTAATTCAGCCTCAAAGGGTTTGTGTTTTTTTCCTGAGAAAGAGGCGTGGTATGGGAAGAACAGAGGGACTTTTTCTTAAGGAGCTTTCACAAGATTTTGGTACGATAAGAGCACCCTGGATTTCAACACCACACATAATGAAGAGATACAGACATTGCCTAAGCCAAATACCAAGCAGCAGCACACCATCGGCTTCTCTGACACAGAAACTGGAGCACGGGAGGAGGTCAGGGTTTAACCAGGTCACTCCAGGAAGGGGTCTTGCATCGATCAAATAACTACAGAGAAGCTTTAAGCATATAAACACCAAGGAAAAAAGTTACAGATGACTGATACAATCTGTAAGCTCAAACAGAGAAGTGAAATGCTTCAGAGTTGCATCAGATTAGGTTTACAAACACTACATAAAAATCATTCCCAAAAGAAGAAAGCATTCAGCAGACTCTTAAGCCAAACTAAGTGCATACATAAAATTTTGAATTATTTTTTTTTGCCATCGGAGTTTTCACATAAACAGCATCTGCAAGAAGTCTCATGGAAAAGTGGTCTTTATCCTTTGAGTAAAACAACTGAGCAGCAGCAAGACAAAACAGCAGCAAAACAAGAGTTATAAGTTATTTCCACCACCCACCAACGCAAAGAATGCTAGTGATTTAATATAAAAGCCAAAATATAATACCGCATTCAAAGGTTCGTAAAATACTTCTATTTTTTTAACCAGTGAAAAAAAAACCCATGCAGTTTTGCACTGCAGATTCCATGCACAGAGAAATGAAGCTGACAGGATGTATTGGCCCTTAAATTCTAATATACACGAGTACGAAACAGCATTTCATCAACTAGAGACTGATCTATAGAATTGAAAGCATTTTATTTTTGTCTGGTGCTTTTCATTGAGAAGCTATTGAAATGCATCATGCAGAATGTGGTGTTTTCTTCTACAAAAGCCTACTCTTGGGTGACATGTAGTTTCTGACGTGTAGCAAATGATATCCTACACATTACAGCTGGAGTTGGAAAAGCCTTCAGGTTTTCACTCCTAAGGAAAATAAAAATGGTCCTGGTTTAGGAAAAAAAAAACCAAACCACAAACTATGTTTTTAAGTCACTCTATGCACACTGGTGACCACGTCCTGTGTTTTTTTCCAATCAAATCTGATACACTAAATATTCAAGAGAAAGCACTTAGGATCCAACACAGGAGAAGGAATTATTTAAGGAAGTTAGGAGCCACACTTTTACCACTGGCCCTATACAAAGCCCTTCCTTTTGAGAGCGAAGGGTGCAGCTCTTTAATTTGTCTTGTAAAGCAGACGTGGCGAGAAGCATGCTGACAGCTAGGAATTGTTGTTCTGTGGGAAAACAGCCACAGCTGCCCAGGAAAGGCTAGAGAGACCTCAATATTGTGGAAAGCAGTTTAATAGTACCCAGCCTGCTCCTCCAGCACATCCCACCAGGCTGGCTCATCCTGCAGGAAGGGCAAGAGCAGAAGAGGGAACCTGGGAGGCAGCAGAAAAAGAAGGGGGAAGAGCAGAGTGCAAAGAAAAGAAAAAAGAAAAAAAAAAGTTTGCAAGGGCAGTCAAGAATCCGGCACAGAAGGGACAAGAGAGGAAGCAAGGAATCAGGAACACAAGGCAGACGGAGCCGTTCAGGTCGAAGTAAGTAAGCAAGACCCTGGGACGTCAAGGACGGGGGAGGATGGGAAAGTATGAACATGTGGGGCGAGGAGTCTGAGACACCAGCAACGTCAGAGAAAGGTCGCTGTCAGCACAAGCACAAGTTCTCCATCACGTAACTGGGGAAGGGAGGGAAGAAGTGATCCAGCAGAGCAGTTAAGGGGGCCTGAGGAAAGAATCAGTGTACCGACATGGGGACCCAAAAGGATCCCTGTGCAGTAGCAACATGATATAAAAAAAATTGTAAGTTACTGCACAAATATAAACTATTAACTCGTATTCTGGAGAGGCTGACAGGTAT
>NW_009259686.1:1919371-1920368 GCF_000687185.1 Egretta garzetta | reverse complement strand
AAAGGGATTCAGAGAAATGGAGTTAGCCCATTCTTTTCCTGGTCCACATATCCATTAATGCACAAGGGAGCAAACAAGGAGAGGAGGGGAAATAATGGGGGGCAAAGACATCTCCCTCTGCATCTTGGACATTTCCTTTCAGATGTTTTTCAGATGAACCCTTCCTACCCCTCTCCCCTTAGAAAGAGGTGAAGAATTCTACCATACATTTTGGTCAGCCACACAACAAAAATAAACCCAAAGTAATTCTTTCAAAATAATTCAAGTGCGTTGTTTCTCCTCTCCTCGGGATACTTCAGATGACTCTCATAACGCACAACGCAGCAATATTGCTGGGTCTTTCTGCCAGTCCTTTCCCATCGAGAGGCTACAGCAATTCTTTAAGTTGCCTTCTGTCTTTTGAGGGGATTTTTGTGTGTGTTTGTTTTGTTGGGTTTTTTTTTTTTTGGTAACACCTGAACATACACCATGCTCTACTGTCCTCTAGAATAGCAGAGGTTTTAAGCATGCTAGCAAAGACTGTGGATTAAACAAAGCCTAACACTACTTCTGTACCTCAAAACGGACATTATAGAGCGATTTAGAGTGTAATTTTTTACTGGTGTGCTGGAGCAAACCAACTAAACAACTTTAATTACTGCTTCATAGAAACGGGGGCAAGGAGAAACAGGGAAGGATGGGGGAAGCGCTTGCATCCAACAAACATTGCCCCATCAACTTGAGAAAAGCGCTGCGAGTTCATGTATTCCACCATGCCACTTGCTGATATTTATCTGCCTCGGAGAGCTTTACATTTGAAGGGACGAAAAAATTGTGCAAGTGGAAGGAAAGCAGATGTCTAGAGATAAAGCCATCATCACTGTCTCAGACTCGCCGTGTGGCAAAAAGCTGGGAAAAGAACCCACCGATACCTACTGGGTTTCAGAGAAGTATCACAAGACCTCCCGCCTACTGTAGCAGCCATTCCAGACCACGCCTGCCCACGCTGGGAAGACCG
>NW_009259686.1:1915799-1918811 GCF_000687185.1 Egretta garzetta | reverse complement strand
TAGGGAAAAGGGATTCAGAGAAATGGAGTTAGCCCATTCTTTTCCTGGTCCACATATCCATTAATGCACAAGGGAGCAAACAAGGAGAGGAGGGGAAATAATGGGGGGCAAAGACATCTCCCTCTGCATCTTGGACATTTCCTTTCAGATGTTTTTCAGATGAACCCTTCCTACCCCTCTCCCCTTAGAAAGAGGTGAAGAATTCTACCATACATTTTGGTCAGCCACACAACAAAAATAAACCCAAAGTAATTCTTTCAAAATAATTCAAGTGCGTTGTTTCTCCTCTCCTCGGGATACTTCAGATGACTCTCATAACGCACAACGCAGCAATATTGCTGGGTCTTTCTGCCAGTCCTTTCCCATCGAGAGGCTACAGCAATTCTTTAAGTTGCCTTCTGTCTTTTGAGGGGATTTTTGTGTGTGTTTGTTTTGTTGGGTTTTTTTTTTTTGGTAACACCTGAACATACACCATGCTCTACTGTCCTCTAGAATAGCAGAGGTTTTAAGCATGCTAGCAAAGACTGTGGATTAAACAAAGCCTAACACTACTTCTGTACCTCAAAACGGACATTATAGAGCGATTTAGAGTGTAATTTTTTACTGGTGTGCTGGAGCAAACCAACCAAACAACTTTAATTACTGCTTCATAGAAACGGGGGCAAGGAGAAACAGGGAAGGATGGGGGAAGCGCTTGCATCCAACAAACATTGCCCCATCAACTTGAGAAAAGCGCTGCGAGTTCATGTATTCCACCATGCCACTTGCTGATATTTATCTGCCTCGGAGAGCTTTACATTTGAAGGGACGAAAAAATTGTGCAAGTGGAAGGAAAGCAGATGTCTAGAGATAAAGCCATCATCACTGTCTCAGACTCGCCGTGTGGCAAAAAGCTGGGAAAAGAACCCACCGATACCTACTGGGTTTCAGAGAAGTATCACAAGACCTCCCGCCTACTGTAGCAGCCATTCCAGAGCACGCCTGCCCACGCTGGGAAGACAGGGTCTGAACTACCAGCGCACGGAACGAAGAGCAGAGCAGCAGAGTCGGGGTCTTCCTCATCCATCCGACTACAGCAACCTCTGTGGCAAGTCGCAGAGTCTACAGGATGATTCTTCCCTATTTCAAGGTAAGCCTTGGCAGCAGCAGTTTCCTAAGGAGGATCACAACCACCTCAGTGACACAAACACCGCGTCGGTGTTACAGGATGTATTACGGCATCAGCACAGCAGCCTACAGATGATTCACCAGGAATCAGCACAGATGACTCTCAACTTCGGGACTTCATCAAGTACGGGAAAACATCTAACTAGCTGGCCACTGAGACTTCAACAAGTCTCCTGACTTGTTTAGGCCTGAACTGAGCCCCAAAACGGTTTGATTTTATGTTACTGCCTTTATGCATATAGACAGGAAACTTAATCGGGGCAAGACTAATATAATGCATTACACGGGATTAAGGGCGTAATGACCAGTAAGGTCTATGCTGACCTAACAGTTTGTTAATTATACGCCCTAATGATTTCCCTCCTGTTTTCCCTGCAAGAGGTATGGTGCACCGCTGCTTTTTGTACTTATTTCCAATTCTGTATCCGTTGTTTGCATCAACACCGCCCTTTTAATATAAAAGGGAATGAACAGTGTACCCCGTAGCTACCTTCCTAAGAGAGATCTTCGACTACTCTCCTCGGCCAGATTCCTACAGCAGAACTTTTAAAAACTATTTGCTGGCAGCAATTTTAAATGAGGCTCTTCCCATCCGTTTCCAGCTTCAATAGATTAGTTTCACATCCACGACTGCAGCTGTATTTTTGTACCCGCAACTCCTACAGAGTCAACACTCACCTGAGATGACGGTACTATATTCCATTCATCAGAAAACATTAAGAAGGCACTGACAAGGGAAGTTGATCGGTCCGTGCAGGAAGCCCTAATAAAAATGCCTTCCTGCATTGCTGACAAGGCACAAAGTACTTGGGACAGATCCTACAAGTACGTCTCTGCGGTTGTATTTCATCGGATTCCTCCTAGTCCAGCTAAAAACCCACAAACGTATTCCTACGGTATATTTAGGCACTCCTGTAATCTGATCCATGCAGGTATTTTGTAAGCTGTCATCTTACATTCCATCCTCCTCTCCTCTGGTTCTGTACATATTCTCTTCCAGCTGCCATCTTGCATTCCTTCCTTCCTGTCTCTGTTCTCTCTATTCAACATATTTATTTTGTTCACATTCCTCATTCTTCTGAGTTCTTGTTTCAAGTGCTTATTTATCCTCTTTCCTGCTGTCTCGAGAGGCAGTACAGAGTCTTCCTTCTATAGTCTTAGGAAAGTGCAAGTGACTCCCAAGAAGCAGGAGGAGTGCTTGAAAAATAGTCTGCTCTATCTGTGTTTATCTAACATAGAGCTTGCTTAATTCTGTGAAGATGGTGTCTGCAATGTACCATGAACTCACAGGAGTTTTGAAGAGGCAGTGTACATGGGATCTTCAGAGGATGGAGCTGCTCCGATCTTCATCTCTGGACCAGGCTTGATTGACGTGAGGAGAAATTTTTCAATAACCTATATGCAAGCCATCTGGAGGAAGTGGCTAAAGAAGTGTCCATGGTGGTAGAACATAACTGCCTGTTAGATAGATCCATTCCAAAACATGAAGGTCCTGGAATTTGGTACAGCAAAGAAACACTCCATGCACATTTAAAAAAAAAAAAAAAAAAAAATCTTTCTAACGTCAACTTTTGCTCGATTCCACTGCAAGGCCAAGAAGCCTGGGTCGGTTGGGGTTTTTTTTTTTTACCCTCTCGGACATTTTGTACATGTATGGAACTTAATTTGTACTCACATGTAAGTAATAAGAAGCAGCAGTCTTTTGAGCTATCGCAGGAAAAAAAGGCTATTTCCTATATTGCAATTCAAGGAAGAGGAGAAACAACAAATAGTTGCACCTTATTTACAGAAATAAATTCCATCTCATACCATGAACATCATCGTTCACTTTTTGTACACAGCAAC
>NW_009259686.1:1914499-1915775 GCF_000687185.1 Egretta garzetta | reverse complement strand
GGGTATTATTAAAAAAAACAAAGATAAAAAACCAGAGAGGCATAGGTCTCAATGGGATTTCAGTCACAAGCATATTCAGTATCCTTGCCAGGAGAAGTCTACAAGCCTGAAAGTCAACACCAAGAAGAAAAGTCTAGCACAAAAAAGAAAGCGACTCCTGAGTCTAGCCTGCACACAAAGCCAGCAGAAACTGCTGGAAGTAAAAATAGCACCCGCATGGAGACTATGTAAACCAGTTTTGCTCTACTTCAGAAGGATAAAGAGCTCAGTCACAACAAGATGCAAACCTGTGCCTAGGATTTTCAAAAGAAGAAGCCCAATTTAAGATGTCCGTTCAAACCAAACGGCTTTACTACTATCTAGAGGAACACTTCTCCACTATGATTACTCTTACTACCTAGAGTGAAGGAACCAGCTTCTGTGAGAGAAGCGAGGTTAAAAAAAAAAAAAAAGAAAAGTAAGGCTGCTTCGGTTTTAGTATGAACAGACCAACTTTGATTCAGGTAGAAACAAAGGTGCTTTTGAAAATTTCTCTGGCTGGTGAGTTCAGTTTCTTGGATCCCAAGTAAGAGTTCACACACTTTCAAGGCACAGCTTCCAGATAACGCTTCCCCTCCCGTGTCAAACCCTACCAACCACAACGCACAAAGGCTTCTGAGGTGTCCAAAGTTTAAAGAGGAAACACTGAAAAACACCCTCGGTTCATCAAGTCAAACGTCAATCGCGCCTCCCACTCCCTCTGTATCCGTGCAGTCGAACCGTGCCTCGCTGGAATTACTCTGATGGAGTTTCTCCAGCAAAATATCAGCAAGTGCCAGCCAGCGAGTCATGCTGGCGGGTACCACCTCAACATCTCAGAACCACGTTAAATTGAAAGTAAATTCACTTTGGAAAATCCTACCAAAAAAGTATTACATGCAAAAATCCAGCTATCTCTTTCATGGAAGAAGCAAAACACCGTACAGCTGTGTGGGGCTTACACCGAGAAAGAAGAAAAAGCTGATTTGCCTCTCATGTTTTGCATGGCGAAGTTTCCAGGAGCGGAAGGCAGGAACGGGGACGCTGTTACCTGCTAGAGGGTTTGGGTTTTTTCCCCGTGCACAGAGCAGATAGCATCGATCGAAAGGGGAGCAAAGGGAAGGGCTTAAAACCCTCCAAGGTCTCCTAACTCGGTTGACGTGCATGTTTATCACGACACGCATTCACGTCCTGCGACTCCAGCCCTGACCCCTCTGCCCTCCCCCCGCAAGCCGCGGGTCTCGCTGGGGCGAGCCCA
>NW_009259686.1:1903234-1913417 GCF_000687185.1 Egretta garzetta | reverse complement strand
GTACCCGCCGCTCCTGACCCGGGGTGCTCGCCAGCATCGCCGGGCGGGCGGTGCGCAGGCTGCTCCAGCACCACCTTTTCCATTGCCCGATCACGGTGCTGTCTGGGAAAGTCACGTAATAAAATGTATGGAACGCTGTTTAGGTACCATGGCTGTGGATGATGCTTTTCTTTTCAAACTACATTGCTGTGGCACTGAAAAAAAAAAAAAAAAAAAAAAAAAAAAAGAAAAAGGGTATTTTCCTCAAGGCTTTCTGAGATAATAAGGTTTTTTTTAAAACCACTCTCAAAAGAGCTGACTGTAAGGTCAGAAGGTAAACGCACGGGCAGCCCTCCGCGGGCTCCAGCAGCCCCGCTCCTCGGGCCTCCCTGCGCGGGGCTGTGTGCTGGGCGCTGACAACAAAACACAGTTTCAGAGGCTTACGCCTCTCTGGTTGCATAATAGCAATTTTGTAATCTACACAGTGACATAAAATACTTCTGAAAATGCACTTAGCATCAGAGCTGCTCTTGAAATACTGCTGATTTCTTGCACAATTATAACCGGGTGCAGATACAGGAATGGGGGGGGAAGTTTATTGTAGTCATCTCTGTTCTTCAGTCCCTGCATGGTACTGGCAATATTTAGTCTTATAAAATTGCAGTGTGTTCACTGTTGGTTTTTTCTTAAATCAGCTGATAAATATTGCAAGCCACACGCTTAATTTCTGTGGGAATTGCAGTGATCTGCCTATTTTTGGTTTTGAAAAGGACATTTTGGGACCTTGCATACTGTTACTCTTTGTGGACCTATTCACCAAGAAACTTTTAAAATGTTACCATTTTCTTATAAGTACCTTAAAAAAATTCCATCAGAGCCAACAGTTTCTTTCTTCAACCAGTAATACATCCAGGAGTTACAAAAAAACATGCAGAACCTCCCAACATGTTTAAATAGAGTACGTAAAGAAACCTGCTAGCCCGCGGGGAAAGAACTGTAAATATTGCTGACCCGATAACGACTGAAGTGAAGTGGTTTTTTAGAAAGCCACAGGAAACGATCTGACTTCTGACCACGCTGTGATTAAAAAACGTGTGCTGGAGAGAAAGTGTCGGCATTTCACCTCAGAGGACCATAACTGGGTTTCCAACCTAATTTTCATCCTCTACAAGTGTGCAAACCCTTTATAGCACGCGCAAGAAGAAAGCTGCGATTCATCTTTTTCATCCTGTGCTTGAGAGGGAGATCATTACCTAATGGTGTGCTGAGCAGGAGTTCTCAATGATCTCAATTAGCGTTCTCAATATATCTACGATATTTTGAAGCAAAGACTTCTCACCTCCTGCTCCACGGAGGGAGCATTCATAAATGTGTTCACGTCTGCTTGGAAGCGGGGCAGGCACACACCAGGGCTCTCAGCCCTTCCCAGGCCCGGGGCAGGAGACAAGGTAACTACAAGACAGGAGAAAATCAGACAAAGGTGGTGTGCGCTGGCAGGGAGCTTGGCAAAAGGAGGGCTGCAGGAGGCTGGCCTGCAGATCTCAGAGGTGGAGATGAGGAGGACCATCACCATCAAATGGACTCAAGTTACGCAAGGGCAGGTTTAGGTTGGACATCAGGAAAAATTTTGTCACCAAAAGGGCTGTCAAGCATTGGAATGGGCTGCCCAGGGCAGTGGTCAAGTCCCCATCCCTGGAGGTATTTAAAAGATGGGTAGACGAGGTGCTTAGGGACATGGTTTAGTGGTCGGATGGCAGGGTTAGGTTAATGATCGGACTCGATGATCTTAAAGGTCTTTTCCAACCTAAACGATTCTATGATTCTATGATCACCCTCGGTGGGTCTCAGCTGGTGGCCAGCTGGGCACTGCCAGCACGCTGCTTCCAGCTGCTGGTGAGGCTGGTCCTCCCGAGGGCAGGCTCAGAAAATCAAGCTTCTCGTGCCAGCTCCGACCCAAGCTCTGACACGGGAGGTCTCAAACCAGACGCAGGTGCTCTCAGCAGAGACCAACTGAGATCTGCTACCGAAGTTGCCTTGCCTAAATTCAGAGACCATTACAGTTCCTCGGTGTCTTTCTTCCTAAAGAGCCCTCTGGGGAAGTGGGACGGCAGGGGAGCCATGCAGCAGGGCAGTGAATGAGGGAGGGCTAAGGCCAACTGCCCCTGTATACATAGGACATGCAGTCCTATATAGGACTGTATCGTAGGGATGGGCTGGCATGAAAGCATTTGAAATTGAAGAACTTCCTTAATTGCCAAAGGGGAGGGGGAAGAGGTTGACCTCCGAGCTCCAGCTCCTAAGAACAGGCTTGTGAGTGGCACTTCAGGGCCCCCTGTGCTTCTTCTGCTCAGCTGGAAGCATCCACATTGCCCCACAGCTGAGCCTGACACCAGGCGAGAGCTCCAGCGGTGGCCACTGTGGGAGGGATTTCACGCCAGCTTGTGGTGCTCTCCATCCTACCGTCTTCTGTGCCGTTTGGGAGAAATGCCCAGCACGCCTTCCAGACAGGGAGGGCTTCAGATCCTGGCATGCTGATCTGTCTCAGAGGCTTGTAAAGAGTTTCAGCCTTTCTTGCATGACACAGACACAAAGTTTGGCATGAGGTGTCACTTCTGCAGATGCTGTCATGTGTCTCATGACTAGGTCTCGCTGTGACAAGTCCAGACAGTGACAGGAGGGTGACAGTGACTGTGGGGTGAGCCGGGGTGCTTTAATGAAGGATGAGGCAAACTATTGGCATGCTTCTCATGAGTGTCGGGGAGTCCAGGGGACAGCGTGATGGCAAGAGAGCTTAATACTTATTTATGAGATCTGCCTTCACCAGCTGACACTCGGAGTGAGGGTAAGGAGCGTCTTTCCTTTCTCTGAGATAGGCTCCTTGCTAAAATCCTTGGGAGTTTAAGACATCAGATTAGTGCTAGTGGCCCTGGTCTGCTGCATGCCTGAAGATACAGCCTGAGGCTATGGTATGGAAATAGGCATAAAAGGCAAGAGTCAAAGAGGCCAAAAGGCAAACCGGCGCCTTTGTTGAGGAAATTGTATTCTCGCAGCTAAAAGCATCATCCCGAGCAAGTAAACCTGTCCAGCTTTGGTCAGCGTAATGAGTTACTGGTCTCTGTTGTTCTGCTGCACTAAGAAATAGCAGCAATAAAAAACCCTTCCCTAAATCAAGAGGAGACCGATTCTGTATCCAGTGTGGCCAGAAGAAGAGTGACCTCATGTCGGGGCAGGTTTTGGTGGGAGTGGTCTTTGAAAAGGGGTGGGAAAAGAGATTTGTGGTACAACAGATATAACCAGAAGCTATAACCAGGCACGCAGGAGAAGCTGCGAGCAGGCAGAGGAGGAGAGCGAATTGCCAGGGTTTGTGCTAACACATACCCAACAGACTTCTTGCTTGGAGCGCTTGTGTCCCCCAGGGGCGGGAGGAGTATTGCCCTCGCTGATAGCAGCAGTCCTGCTGCCTTACACAGTGCCGTGGCAGGCCAAGGTGTGGCTCGCGTGCAGAAGGAAATTAAGGGCTGTTGTTCTCCCAGTTCTGCAGGGGATTACCTGGCTCCAAACTGCCAGTTGATAAGCATTTGGTCTGGTTTATCTCCTTTTTTTTTTTTTTTTTAGAGCTTTGTTATTTAAATCTTTCCATTTCTACTTTTTTTTTTTTCCTTTTTAGTACTTCCAAAAGTATTTTAGTACTTTTATATATTGGTTGGCTAAATTGTAGTTACTTGGGACAACTTAATGTTATTTTTAAGACTGAGAAATGCCAGGCGCCTTCGAGCTGTATGAAATCTGTAAGAGAGGTAATGCTACTGCCTCTTTTCTGAGAGACAGGAGTGAGCTTCGTGCTTCTTTCCTGGCAGGCTGCTTTCTTCAGCCTCGGGTGGACAAGGTCAGGCTTCTACCAGCTCTGCTTCAGAGGGGAACAGATGAAGCCTCTTCTCGCTGTGATAATCACACTTCACATTTCTTTCTGCCGCTCACACGGTCATCGGGCAACCCACGTCCGGTGTTGCGGCAGTCGCTGTTGCCCCCGTTAAACAGCGTTGAGGTGCATATAAACACAGGTTGCACCCCCAGTTATTCGCAGCACAGGCACAGCAAGAGCAGAGCAAGCTCTCTGGCACGGGATTGCTGGCAGGGTTGCGTTGCGTGCAAGGGATCGCCCTGCTGAGCAGGTCAGTGCTTCCAAGGCTCTCCATTGGGAATGACAGCAGAGGTACCAGCTACATCATAGTTGAAATTTGGGAGACAGGTCGTGACCGAAAAATTAATGTCTCACAGTCTATCAAACGAACAGCCATCCTTCAATCACTACCAGTCCGGTCTGGGTATGTAGCCAAGACCTTCAGTGCTGAAAATCTCTATTTCTCTTTCTAGGTAACGGTCATCCTGCGTGCTCCCGGACAAAAAAAAAAATTAGTTTGATGTGACTTTTAAGGAATTCAGTCAATGAAATGTAAAATAGAGATAAGGCCGGGCTGCTGTCAGGAGCATTCCTGGAAGTTATTGTTTGAAAGTAGCAAGAGCAAGGTCACGCTGCAGCGCTCCCTCCCCGGCACGGCTGGGACAGGCTGCTTTCTGGCTTGTCAAAAGGCAACTCAGGCAAACAACGCCAAGTTTTAAGTTGAGATTCTTAGGTAAAGCCCTAAAGCAAGGGTATCCGTGGGTTTGGGTGAATGCAGAGGAGGCTAGCACTGCTCCAGAGAAAGCAGTAATGTTCAGAATCAGACTTTGACAGTAAAAAGTACATTGTGGGGTAGAGAAGGAAAAAAACATAAAAGAGGATGGATGGAAATAGGTTTTAGCATCAGCACAGTTTACGTCATTCATAAAGCCCATAGTTCAAAACCCACTTAACACTAGGAAGAATACAATAAGTAAAAATAATGAAAATGAAAATAAAAATTAAAATAATAGAATTAAATAAAGCAGGCCAAGTTCCTGGAGCCTTTTCTGCATTCAGGACTGCTTCCCTCCCCCCAGTCAGATTTCCTGAGCCTCATTAGAGAGAAAAAGATGCAATTACAGAGCACAGAGAAGCCAGGACAAAACAAGAAGAGTGCGAAGAAGGCAGAGAGACCCAAGCACTACAGGCAATAGGAGCAGTTGAGGGGGATAATACTCCAACCAGCGCTTGATCGCTGCTGGAAGAGTAGTTCCCCGCCCCCTCCGACCAAATTAAATTGGAACGCTACGGAACGCACAGTAACTGTGCTACAGCCTGCGGAGCTGCTGCGAGCCAGGCCTGGCAGGGCGGGGGGTTAATTAGCACTGACACACTTCTCTTTTCTCAGTTTTGCTGGCTGAGGACTCCGGTCCCAGTTACTCCTCAGATTTTATTTAAATTGTTTAGGAGGGGGTTGTAAACGCAGCAGGTAGATGTGAGTATAAAGCGTTCTCATATTGATTACAGAGCTACCAATACAGTTACCAGTTACGGCTACATCATCACAAGCGCCACATCTGCAAAGGTTTTATACGTCTGAAATAACCGATCTAGAATGATATTCATGTGTTACTAGTATAAAGGCACATCTAGGAGTTGCAATGAATTACTATGGCCATAATGCCAAGCTTCAGCGGCACGTGCTCATGGCAGTGCATTTAACATATTCGCCGTGGTTTCACAGCGTTATAAATAGCAATCCCTGTGAGCAAAAGCTCTAGCACCTCCTCTTCTCTCCACCCCCACCCCCAGAGAAATCGCTCACGATAACGTCAGCTTTTATTTGAACACAATGAGCTGTAATCACATGAGGTATTACTCTGATTTAATCCTATTTGCTTCAGTTTGGTTTGTAAGGAGTGGCCAGGAATATGTGGTTGCATTGTGTCCTATGGTTTCTTATTTCACACCAACTTTCAAGGGCTGATACTCATCATCATCTTTGGCCAGAAGAACAAAGTGATGGGTTCTGGCAGGTAAGGAGAAGAGATATTCCAGTGTCTGGGATGGGGTTTTTCCCTTCCTTCTTTTTTTTCCCCCTCCCTTCCTTTTTTCCCCTCCCAATTGCTGGTCTGGCTGTCACAGCTCATGGACAGATTCTGAGCCCCAACTATTTTTTCAAGTTTTCACTATTTTCAGCTGGCCCAATACAACCAGATATGACCTCTCCCAGAAAATTTTGTTTCTCCAACCACCGTGAAGAGAGCAAGTAGAGACACGAATTCAGGCCTGTGTTTACTTTTTCAACACCATGACGTAGCTAAACACCACTTGACTGCATGTAGCTCGGTGCTCTGTTTCCCGTGGCCAACAGAGACAACCTCGCTGCTGGATTTGGCGTGCAGTGAAAAGGCAGACACCAGCACGAGGTAGGTCCACCCTGCCTGGGGATTTTGATAGGCATTAAGCCGCGATTTCATTTCATGCCATTTTATGATCTTTACCCTCTGAAGGACGAGAGGCCCCCGGCTTGCAGTGGGCTCTGGAGCCAGGTTGCATCCAGCATCGTGAGGGTCAGGAGGAGACATCACCTCTGTTGGGGAAGCTGGGCTGGTGCAGGGTTGCGCCAGTGCAAGGGCAGCAATGAGGAGCATCACTCTGCGCATTGAGAACTCCTATCAGGAGCATCCTTTCAGCCCATCATTTCAGGGAGCGACTGATGGCCCTGGAGAATGTTTTACTGACGGGAAGCAGAAGCAGCTAGCACTGGGGCTAATGTAAATTTGACAACAGTGGAAAATATTTTGACTGGCTCATAATTTTTTCAAAACTTTTTTTTTTCTTTTTGGCATGTGGTTCTTAATTTCCTTCTTCCTCTCATCTTAGGTGGAAGGGAAGTTTAATGCCCTCAGAGTAATCAAATGGGGTCTTATCTACAATTACACACACATACAATTCCACATTTGGTATTCATGAATGCAAGTTTAATGTTGACTCTACTCCTCACTAATTTCCTATAATAGTTATTTAGCTCATATAATGCATGTTAATTAGTCAGTTGTACTTCAACGACTTTTACCATAGAAGATTTTTTTCTTCAAATTACAAAATACCATGTTAGAAAAGTGTTATTGATCTTCAGGAAAAAGCATGAGGAAATTTCTGGCATTCCTCCTTAGAGCAAGAAGAACTGATAGACTGTAAAAGTTGCTTATTTAAGGAATCAAACCCAGGTTAAAGGAAATATAATTGGAATTTATTTGGAAAGCTGAGTGGAAAAACTGTAGTAAGCAGCTGCACCAGGTAAAATATTTTTTCTGCCTTTAATTGTGTCACAGTGGCGATTGGTGTTAAAAGCAGACGTCTGAATCCGGTAAGCTACCAGGTGTGATGTAACCATTCAATGAGAAGCACAATTGTCTTCAGAATTAAATACCTTTCTGAAGAGACATTATGCTGAGGACGAAAAGGTAAACTAGCAATTTAGGACATATATGCAACAGCTCAATCTTGTGGATGTTAGGAAGATATAGGAAGTTTAAGAAAACAGCTAACATTAAAAAATAAAAAAAAATTTAGAAAATAACTGCCGGTACTGTTGATAACAAAATGGGAGAGCTTGTAAGTCCAGGTCACAGCCTCTATTAACCAGCTACCCAGTTCTGTAAGGCCTGTGCTACAGTTGTCACAAATGATGCTTTTGAAAAGAATTTAGGTCAAGTAAACACTTGGCAGAGAGACATGCTGTGGTGAACTGGGAAGTTCATGCAGGCACCTCAGAAACTCTGCGGGCCAACAGGAGGAGTAAATGGAAAGCAAAAGGGGCTGGAATGTGACCCTGGCATGCCTTTAGCCATCTCCCAACTGCAAGGAACTTCGATCAGCCCAGCAGTTGGACTACATGATCATTGTAGGTCCCTTCCAACTGAGCTATCCTATCCTATCCTGTCCTACCTTTGGTCTTCTTATGAGAGAGGAGGTTTCACCAAGTACCAGTTAAGACTGTTCAGTATTTGAAGTAAGTATTGCAATTAATTTGATTATATGAAGATCTGAGATGACTGCAAACTCTTGAAAATGTGTGGAACTGAAAATAATCTCGTGATTCTGTTGGACACAAACCCTCAAAATATGTTTCTTCCAGCCGACACCAGTGGTATAATATATATCTGGTCTTGCCCCCTGGAGGGAATCCTCGCATGGAAGCACCATCACCCATCGTAGATACTGCTCAGCTTTCATTACGAAATGCCCACTATTTCTTCAGCCAGCATGCAAGCACAGATCTTGAGCCTGGACATTTTATTCAAGTTTTTATTCTGTATTCCTATTTCCAGTTTTTAGCGCTTCATCCAGCCACCCCGCAGAGGCACAGGCTAACAGGGGGCCAGACAAGGGTGGAAGGGAAACCCAGTCTGCTTCGGCGTGCTCGCTGTAGCCACATAGTTGGCAAGAAGCAGCTTCCATACTGCCTTGCTGCACAGGGTGCTGGGCTCCCTCCACTTGTGGCACGGGTTTGACTTTTCGTCTGCCTGAAATCCCACTCCTTGTCGTGGCTCGCTTGGTTTAGGCTGTTCAGACATGCCAGTGCTTTCAGGTTGAGGAGCCGTATGGATGGAGTGGTCCCCAGGTGGAAATGCTGCTGGGACAGGGGCTCCCGCAAAGAAGCGGAGCCCACCCAGGGCCCCCTTTCCTATATATTGCTTTTCCCCCAACTTTCCCAACACAGCCACACTCAACCTGTGGCAAACAGTCCCTTCCCAGCACGAAGGACAAGCTGCCCTCTGGTGAAATCTGAGCAGAAATCTGATCCCAGGATACAGATGTTGGGCCTAACGCAGATCTGGCTGGATGATGCAGTTTTTCCTCAATCCTTTTGTCTGCCTCTTCCTCCCTGTCCGACTCCTACAGGACTCATGTGAGATCGCAACATTCGTTTTCTGGAAGGTGGGAAGCTCTACGCTATATTCTGAATAAATCTCGGGGCTGCAAGCTGAAAAGAGGGGAAGTTGAGAGGACGCAACAGCTATAAATGAAGCCAAAAATAAAAGCATCTTGCCCTTCCTAGCTCCTGGAGACACACTGAACGCCAAACGGGCAGCTTCTCCTCTCGCACGCAGTGCCCAGCTGCTGCAGGTTTCCAATCTTCGTCTGCTTCCCTGCTAACCTTCCTCAGCCAAAATTCCCACATCCCCAACCAAAAACAAAGCCCCTTTCTTTACATTTGGAAACCTCCCTAGGAAGCAGAAGGGCACCTTTTCTCCTTCTGTCATCAGGAGCGATGGAAAGAGCTGATAATCTCCATCAGTAGTTGGCCTGGAACTTCCTTTTGTAAGATCTAGTTTCTACTTGCTTGCAACTTCCCCAGACTCCAACTGTCAGGATAATGTTTCTACCTTACATGTCTGACTCAGGCTCAGGTATTTTTAATAAAGTTTCAGCTAAAACGATCAGCTGGTGCTAAGAACACACTTACCAGAAAATACACTATTGCCGTACCTTGGAAAGATGCACAGTAATTTTGCTACTCTGATAGTTTGCTTTGGGGGAAAAAAAAAAAAAAAGTCCTTTTAGCAGAAAGGGCTGCTAAGCAGAGAGCTCGGCCTCCTGTCACCAGTGTGCCTGTGCTGCCACCGCCGTGACACTTGTCCAAGGTTCCTCTGAAAAAAGAATAAAAATCAGTTCACACAGGCTCAGCAGCATGTGCACCTGACAAGCCTAATATTTAGCAGCTAAAAATCCCCCAAATCCTCTGTGGACTCAGTCAGCTCTGCGTCATGCTGCCCAGGCTGCTTACGTGCCCCTCGAGAGCAGCGGGAGGGCTGGGGGGGCCAGGAGCTGCCGGTCTGCACCGGGCACGACATGGGGGGACACAAGGGACAGGGGCCGCAGGGGGCAGCAGTAGGAGAGGAGCGAAAGGGAGGGGGGCAGGAGAAGGGGGATGCATTCCCCAGAGGCACAGACCCCCAGGGTGCCCTGGAGAGCTGGACCCCAAGGCGGACACTGGCAATTCCTTCCCAGGGAAGGGGCAACCTGGGTCTGCTGGTGGCAGTGGGGGCCGCCACCCGCCAGGTTTCCAGCAGCAGGTGATGTCCTGGGGCACGTCCCAGGGCCCTTCACCGCAGTGGGGTCCCAGCAGGATCCTGCAGCCAGGATGTGCCCCAGCTCCCGGGATACCTTCTGCTGCAGAGATGTCTCACCAGGACAATGCTGGAGCAGAGAAGCCCTTGGAATGTGCTCCCTGCAAGCACCGGCCAGAGCAAGACTCCGGTTCATTAACCGGCTGAAGCAAAAACGAAATTCCTCGCAGATCTGTCGTTA
>NW_009259686.1:1894833-1902985 GCF_000687185.1 Egretta garzetta | reverse complement strand
TATATAGGGAATAAAGGCGGGTGACCCGTAGCCTGGTGTGGCTGCACAGTCAGTGACCTGGAACCTGGAGCACCAAACAGGGGAGAGACACAGTATGTTTGCTCAGCCTCATCCCATATTAGAGCATCTCAGCCAAAGAAGAAAAAAAAAAAAGGTTTCTTTTCAGTTCAGCATTACAGGCTGCATCCACGCTGCTTATTTTGACACAGCTTTGTTGCCCATGCAAGCTACTTACTTTGGGGACTGCTGCCATTTCTCGAGAGGTAAATCCTGGCTGCACCCTGAGCTTTAAAGGGCTCTGCGCTTCTCTAACGAGCTGTGTAACAGTTCAGCAGCTTCCATCTGTCTTGTCAGTCCTCCTCTTGGCATCCAGCAGAAGAAAAAAAATGGCCCAGCTCATTCCTAGAAAGGACTGAGCATTGCCTGCTTGATGAGCAGATGCATTTGCAAGCAGCCTGAATACAAGCTGCTTAAAATGAAAATGTGCGCACAGGGGTAAGGTTTCCCAGCCTACGTGAATGTAGATGTATCTGTAAATGGACATAGATCAATTATTGATTTTAATTTGAGCTGCATCTGGGCCTTTGTACTGAGGAAGCAAAATCCTCTGTGTTTGCTGTAAATCTAGGGTTTGCTGCTTGCAAAACCTTTAATCTCTTTTCAGCAGTCCAAGTCAAATCTCCAGTTTTGCAACGACTAAAAGCAGCGTCCCACATTTTCTGAAGAGCTCTTCAAAAGCAGCGAGAAGAAAGAGTAGGTAGATCCCCCCAAAATCACAGTGGGCTTCAGCTCTCCAGGGATGACCATGAGCACCAGAGGGAAAAGTGGCAGTGTCCAACTTCAGAACATAGGTGTTGGACTCCAACCCCATT
Organism: Egretta garzetta; assembly: GCF_000687185.1. Classification (NCBI taxonomy): domain Eukaryota; kingdom Metazoa; phylum Chordata; class Aves; order Pelecaniformes; family Ardeidae; genus Egretta; species Egretta garzetta. Next base: position 1,902,113 of record NW_009259686.1, on the reverse strand, counting down.
CCTTCTTCATCTGTATTTGCCACCACTGTTAGCACGGCCCACAATGCCCTTCGGAACGACAGAAAAGGATCGATAAGTCTTCTCCAAGAGGGCGAAGGCTGAGCAGACTGCAGGCTGTCACCAGTTCCTAAGCAGTTTAGAAGCCGAATTTTCTCAGAGGAGATAATTTAGATGCACCATCAGCGTCGTTAGCCTAAGGCAAGCAAATTTCACAGTAGTATCACAGTTTCTATGGCAGGGACATGATGTTTAATTTGCTCCCCCAGCCCAGTTAGTCTCGTACTGGGAGTGGAGAGAGCTCATTTCCAGTCAACTATGGCCAGCTCCTGGGCTGCCAGAACCTCTGGGATGGGAGGACTCCTGCAACACGTCCTCTTCTGAAGCTGAAGCTTCTCACTGTGTCTGCAAAGCAGCCTGCTCCTACCATATTCTGCTACTTGCCCTGTACCAGAAACATCGGCGCATACACGGGGTTAAGGTAACAATGCTGTGACAAGCATCGTGTCATCCAGGTCTACCGTGGTGGTTTTCTCTCTGTCCTCCATCTTCCGAATCTTTCACCTGGCTCACCTGAATGTTAGGTTTGTTTCAGAGTCCAGAAACCAGCTCCATTACTGAGCTGGGAGCAAATCCCAGGACCCAGAGACTTATCAGGAGCACCTGAGGTTTCTGCCCACCTGGGCAGCTCTAGGCATCCTTCCCCTTCCACAGCAGGCACAATGGGATGCACAGGGACTAAGCGAGTTTCCATGAGGATCTACTGGTCCTGCAGAGCTGTGCGTGGAAAGACGGCACATTCATCCCTTTTTCTGAAGCACTCACCCAATGCTGAACCACTGAAAAGAGATGTTAGCAAACAAATGCATCCCTGGCCCCTGTCACCTTAGGAGACTTCAGCAGCTACAGAGGCTGATTCCCGCTGGAGATACACCTCATGCACCAGCGTGGTAGGAACAAAACTACCATGCTGGTACATGAAGCACAGATATGTAGTGTAAGTATGCCCGTTTGTACCAGAAGGCAAGCTTCCTTTATGAGGGAAAGAAGTCTAGCCTTAATTGTTCTACTGCATTTGTCCTCTGGCAAAACCTGCTTTCACGATTTCAAACAAGTGTTTACAGAGCACAAGTTCCCCCCTTGTTGGAAAGAAAACATGGTTTAACAGCAGCTTAAATCAAGAAATTAGAAGGCAGAAAGCTAAGAGAAGCAGGTTTTTTTTTCTTGAAACTTCAGACTGAAAAAACCCCAACAATGCAGATTTTCATGACCATGTTTTCCACGTTTCATGATCAAACATGAAATCCACGTGCAGCTACAGACAGCTCTTTCTGCCAGCTCAGATTTTTATAAGTTGTTGGAGAGTGTCTGACAAGCAATGTCAAATCATAATCAGAAGACAGGAATGTTTGGCAACGGGGATGATGCCATTAGAGCTGCAAGAACGAGGAGGCTGGATGAGAGCTTTAGCTGCAGGGGAAGCTCGGGCTGAGAAACACCTTCCAAGGTGGTGCAGGCAGGGGAGCCTGCAGCAAAGGAAAGGTGGGTGGTGGTGGCTCACGAGCTGCAGGAGAAAGCAGGCCTTCTGCGAAAAAGCGAAGCAAAGTGAAGTTTTCTGGGCAGGCGTAGCTACGCGCACAATGTGATCGCCTATCGCTGACAGAGTCTTCGTGGGATCAGACCAGGACTCCTGCAAGCAGAAGGATGCGCCCTTGGGAATTCACAGCAACTTGGAAAAACCAAGCTGCAGCCAGAATCTGCAGTAAAAACTGCAATAAACCTCCAGTGAAGGTAGCACTGGAAAAAGAAGGAAAAGTAGTGAACTTCTCAGTGTTTAGGAGTGCAAGAGTCCTACAAAGCAAGCTGTTACATAAATTACAGTTAACTCATCAAAAAAGAGGGGAAGATGAAGAAAGGAGCAGCTTAAACACACGTTCTGCATCCAGTAGGAGTTTAATTACCTTGAGAAGTGAAACCAATTCCATTGCTTTATGGGTGGTAAGCTTGGAGTTTGGCAATACCCAACACACACAGAGTATTTTTATGCAAGGCTCTGCAAACTGTCAACAACATGTGGCTTTCCAGCTGATCAACCTTTGCAGACCTTTGAAAATGAGGACATCCAGTGGCTGAACGTTATAACTGGGATTTTCATCAAGGATTTATGTCTAGGGCAGCACCTCACCGGTTATGCCAAATTTCTGCCCTTCGCAGCGACCTGAAGTAGGTCGTGTGTGGAGTAAAGGCTTTTACAGAAGCCCTCTGCGCTGGGGTAAAATCCACTTAATTAAAGTGCTCATGGTTGTTACAAACTGTTTGAGGCAGGCTCAGTACGTAACACCCAGTAATAACCAGAATATTGCTTCACCTTTCTTTCTCTGCTTCCCTGTGATCATAGGCCCATGCTTTCATTTATATTTTACAAAAAAATAAAAAAAAAAAAACCCCAACCCCCCCAAACTTTAAAATCCCATCACGTTTCTAGTTTGGCGTCTAAGTCTCTTATTTAGTTACAGAGACTAAACATGGCTGTGAGTTTTAGAAACCCTTAGCACCTAACCAGTCCCTCTGGAACCAATCAGTACAGCAAGCCTTGCACACCATGCTTTCAGTAATTTAGCCTTACGTGCACCAGTTTGAGTATTTACACCTAGCTCCTACATTGCTATAATATTTAAAGACCAATTGCAGCAATTAATCATATTTCCAAACACATATTGTAGGAGAGGAACTAAAATATTAATAGATCAAATTCATGCTTTCCTGCCATGAAATTGCAGGAACCGATAACTCAACGATATATCATTCCAGGGCAAGAATATTTTTGCCCTGTACAAACCATAGCAGAAACAGAATGAAAATATGTAAATATCAACATTACATCTAGAGGAAATGAGCCTCTGGAGTTTTTGCGCATTTACAGGCTAGGATTTCCCCTGGGGAATGGCCATACAATATCACTGCCTGCAATAAGTAACATCTCACCCAACGTTAGGCAACAAATTTGGCAGCTGAGAATTGCAGAATTGTGCTGTTTCCAACATGAGCTGGGTAAGGCCGGTGAGAAGAACAATCCTTACCTTCCTCAAAAGTTGATTTGAACTAATAGTGCTTAGGACTGTATCTACGTGTCCTTGAAGGTTTGTCAGATAGCCCTTCATACAATCCGTAGCTCCGAACCAGCAAAGCCAGGTACTGAAAACAGAGGGAATAAGAGCACCCCAGACCTTCCCCCATCTCCCACAAGTCCTTTTCAGTGTGGAGCGCATGGTGCAGGCCCAAGGGCAGAGACCCGTCTGGTCTCCACCTTCTGGTCCCGCTGCTCTTTCCCATCCGGGCTGACTGCAGCTGCACAGGTTAAGGCTTCCCCACCTGGACAGATGTAACCTGGATATGAAATGTCATTGCAGTTTAAGCCTAAATCTTGTCTGTTTAAGACTAAATCTAGGCTGCCGCAGTCTTGTCGTCCTCTTGCCTGCTCTCTCTTGTGCCAGCCAGTGCTAATGCTCACGTGGGCACACTATAGCTGGTTCAGGCAAGCTGGTTCAACTGGAAACCAGTCCAGCCACCACTGGTAATTGTACCTGCTCTCTGAACCACTTCAGTTCCCAATTCCATAGGGCAAGTACCAATTCAATACCATTTTCAGACTCTGAGGCTACACTTTTAGATTAAGCTTAAGCCACCAGACAGTCGGTTAAGTTGGGCTTATACCACTGTGTTAGAAACCGAACCCAATGCCCTTGTGATCAGCAAAGGAGAGGGTGTAGCCCAGAAACTCCCCAGCAAGACAATTCTCTCCTGCTTTGCCAGTGCTCTTGCAGCTGGACCACCTCTCAGGGGGCTTCAGGCCACTTTTGGCCATCCTAAGCCACTCTTCAGCCTAAACACCTCTATTTGCAGTCTTCTGCTGGAAAAAAAAAATGCTCTTCTCCTTTGCCTCCCCTTCCCCAAGCTCTGCTGTGCATTGGTTGCAGCAGCACGGTAAGATCAAGCTTCCTGATCCTGTGGGAAACCAAACCAGTATGAAAAATACAAAAAGACAGACAAGGGTTTTATTTCTTTGGCTTTGAATGCTGAATCAACATAGCATATACTACACAAGCACTAGATCTGATTCAAGAAAGGAGGTGGAAATCTTTGGTCAGCAGTTTGGGAGTCTATTTTTACCAGTTTGGCTCGCTGCTAAGTCAGAAAAACACTCAGCTTGGTGCAAAGAAGGGGCCAGGAACATATGGCAAGAGAGGAAAGAGAGACTGTGGCAATGGTAGCTTTGATCAGCTCACATTGCTATATCTTAAGACTTAAAAGAATTTACAGCTTTATCATTTGGGAATTATAATTAGAGCTCATTAAAAAAAAAAAAAAGTTGGTGAGCAAAGAACATCTTGAGAAGTCCCAGGAACTTGAGAGCTGTAGTTTTCAAGGACTGACTCTTCCAGGATTACAGCACATTTTTCCTCTCTGGCTTGGGGCTTATGAAGAGCAGAATGAGAACCCCGTCATGGATTTCTGCACCCTTACATTAAAGGTTCCTGTACGATAGGCAGTACCCGGGGTGGCCGTGCCTGCTGGCTAACAGCATATAAACTCCTGCCGCCTTCCGCATGCTGTAATGTAGAAGCAGAGCGTGAGCGAGAAATTCAGGTTATTTTCTCCCCATGACTCTGGGTGTTCTCTTCCTCTCTGATATCGTACATCTCTTCTGGACCGTTAGTGTCATGCTCAGGTACTTATTTGATTTTACTTACTGGTAAAAGTTACACAGTTTTGGGAACAGATGCTTAAACCAGTGCGCTCAAGCAAAGTCGAGTCAAGGTTCCCAGTCAAACTGAATTGCCTGACTTTCCTCTTTGTTCTTCTGCAAAGGTAATTTTAATTACATAAACTTCATAGAGCAGCTCATGAGGAGCAGCTAAATTACAGACAGCAGGCAGGGACAGGTGGGGAAAAGTGGCTTGGGGCTCCGAGAGGTGTTGCAACCTGTGCTTGTAATGCCAGAGAATTGGCAGAGCAACCAAATATCATCAATACTGGGAGTTTCAGGGCTCTTTTTCTTTCTACAACAGCACTGTGGTAAGTTTTTGATGCAGAGCCCCGCACCAGCTTGCAAGAACTTCATCCTGAAATTAGAGAGATCTTTTCAATTAGCTTAATCTTACAGCTAGATTGTCCCGGCTTTATACAAGGTATCTGCATTTCATCTGATTCATTATGAATGCAACCACGAAGCATCTACTTACGTCTCCGGAGGCTGCCTCTTATTATATGTTGACAAATTATATATTGACAGATTATATGGTGACAAGCAGTTCATCCTTCCGTTCCTTTCACCAGTCCATCAAAGACAGAAACCCCACTGTACACAGACTGAAAACGACAAAACAACCACATTAGTTCCCTCTCGTGCATCTAATTTGCTTTCAAATGCCTGTACTCAGCTGTGAAGCATAAGGGCAAAAATATTCTCCTTCTTTCTACTTCAAGTGTAAGGGGGGGAAAATTGTGTGGTTAAGTACTGTAAGTAAAAAAAAAAAAAAGCAAATACCTATTTCAATATTTCTAATAGTACAAAATGTACATGGCCCTTATTGACAGTAGACTGAAACTCAGATATCTGTGGGGGTGACTAAACACTCCCCCTCCCTCCGCTCTGTAAGGCATCAAACCTGCTCTTTTCAGTTAAAAACCGTCAAAAAATTATGTAGTACCCACGCCTCATCTTCCACAGGCTAAAAAAAAAAAGAATAAAATTTAAAAATCCGTATTCTTCCTTTTCAACAAACTAGGTGCTACAACATCATCATTTCCTCTGCATCAGCCTGAGCCAGTGATCTGGATCAAACCCAGCTGTCTGTAATAAGACAGAAAATATAAGGCAGAGAATTGCTTGCTGTTCCCTGCCGAGGTTTGAAAATAGCGAGGCAATGTATACTGTGTTGTGAAGAGATTCATCTATACTTCCACCAGAGCGGCTTGCAATTTTGCAGTCCTACTGAATAAGGCTATACTTACCATATCGAAAAATAACAGAAGCCTATCGCAGAGCTTTGTTTTTCCAGTTTGGTGACAGTGGATCTTTTTATTGGACTTAATGGACTGTGAATATTGCAAACCCAGCAATTCGTCTGACGATCTGAGGGGTTATCACCATTCCTGTATTTCTCAAGTTCCAGCATAATTTTTCTAGCATAAATCCCAAGTGCTGAATATTAGCACAGATTTAAATGGTTCAGCTTTGCAGCTGTCGGCTGCTGACCAGGTATGGAAACAGCCTTTGCCATGGCTACTCGTCCGCTGATACCCATTCTGCTCGAACACGGGCGCTACGCAGGCATTAATAAAGAGATAGGATCTTGCCCTGATGCTCAGAAAACAGATTTTGAAGGGATTATCCTACCAATGGAAAATTAGTTTTTCCGAGTTCAATCCGGCGTGCCCTCCCCCACCCATCCACTGCCATGTTCAGAGTCAACGTCTCCGCTCAGATTTATTCTCCAGTCGAAGTCCAGGGGATTTCAGTGGATGACTCCTATTAACATTCCCATGAAGTAAGCATTACCACCCCTCTGTCCTGGCAGCAGAGGGATTCTCTAACTTTCTGAAACACCTATTTTGCCACGAGCGTTGTCTCATGCAAGCAAGAGATTTCTAGATGATGTTTGCTATTTAGAGCAGGTAAGAAGAAGACGAGCATAAAGAGCTGATGGGCTCCCCGCAAAGAGCAGCAGCGAGCCTCATAGCCTGTACACAAATGCGCCGCGGCATATCTTGAAAGCAGTGTCGCTCTCTTTCAACCTTTTGCGCTTAATTTTCCGTAGTGGGAAGTGGCAGGGCAGTAACGGCGCACCCACGTGAACTGCTAACTCACCCAGAATGAAATCTGGATGTTTGCTGCCTGCTGCGGCCGTGCTGCCGGCCACCAGGCTGTACTGCAGGGGCCGATGTGACAGGGGGATGTATCGTACGTAGCCCAGATGTAAAACAATGGAGCTCTTGGAAGACGCTCGAGGAAGTCTTCCTCTTATTTAATAGGGACAAGAAGCGACATCTGAGTAAAGATGCGAGCTTAGATGCTGATATGTGGTCTAAGATGTTGATATCTTGGCTACGCCAAGGCCACCAGACCCCTAAACAATTGAGCCATGCATGGTCTCGTATGGAGATCAGCACACCTACGGCTGCTCCAAAGTGTCTGGTCTCCAATAGAAAAAATAGCACACAGGAAGGAGAAAAAAAAAAAAAAAAAAAGGGAAAAAAAAAACCCCACGGCTTTTAAAAAA
>NW_009259686.1:1866491-1894657 GCF_000687185.1 Egretta garzetta | reverse complement strand
AAAAAAAAAAAAAAAAAAAGAGGAAAAAAAAACCCTCAGGCTTTCTAAAAAGCTGCCAAAAGGCATCTGAGCCAGAGTTAGGTGAGCAGAGGGCAGGGTGTTTATGGATTTGCTGCAGAACAGGCACGGCCCACTCGTCCTGTGAGGCTGTAAGCAGAGCTGCGGATGAGCAGCCCCGAGAGCAAGGCAGGGTTTGGGTATGGAGAAAGCTTGATTTTTTTTTTTTTTAAAGTCCCATTTTCAAACACAGGCATCAAAATTGGACTTTCTAAACCTGAATTTGAAGCATCTGCTGTCGGGAACACGAGAACCTATTTCACACTTGGCGACGAATCGGCAAGTCAAAGTGTGAAGACAACAAATATAGCAGACGGAAAAGCACGAACAAACACTCGAAGACAGCAAACACATCCTCATTTTTGAGCACATTGACAGCATCCTAATTATTTTAGGATACATTAGCAGGGAACAGCTGCAACTCTGAAACCAGGAAGCTTTAACTTCCTGTAGGAGCGCTCCAAAAAATACCACTGGAAATAAATTTATGAAATTATTCATGATGGGGAATAGGGAATGGTTTCCATGTGGGAGCTAAGGTGACACCCCTGAAAATGAGAAAGAAGGAAAAAGCACGCGTGCACAACACAAAAAAAAGGCAGAATATACGCCAGGGCACCTCGCAGAGCCGTTCCTTCGTGTGGCGTTGCGTTGCCATATTGCACCAGGAGCCAGAGGAGGAAGGGTTGTGATAAAAAGGAGAGGCAGGCAGGCAGACAGACTGCAAGAGCTGGGCGGACAGAGGAGGTGCCAGGGTGGGGGTAAGGACACAGCATGGGTTAATGAGCCTTTTGTTTCTGAGGAGAGGCTGAAAACGCCAGCGGGCTTTGGGCCAAAAAGAGGTAGAAACCAAAAATCGCCTTACTCGAGGTTACTGGCAGAGCTGGCGAGGCAAACAGCTACATTAGCGTTTTGGATGACAGACTGACAAACCAGTGTCTTATTCTTGATCTCACACTCGGGGATTAGCCTGACGTTTCTCATTTTTAAGGTTGTCCATGCTTGTGGTTTGGCATCTATGTGGAGAAAAACCCTCTAAGCTGCGCGCCAGCATGCTCGGAAAGGGGTTGTTAAGAGGAAACAACCCGGACTGTAATTTTCATAATGACTTGAGGGAGCTACAGAGTCAAACCATGTCCAGCTTCGGGAGGAAATGGGGGCCTACCTAGTTCCCACAGCCGCTTCTTGTAGGATTGAACTCCTCCGTAACAACCCCTCCTGGGCCATGGGGCAGCTGCTAGGACAGACGGACGGATGAGCAGGGACAGGAGAAGGGCAGGAGGTGTGATGCACAGCTCCCACCTGACTCCTTACCACCCTCAGGACTGCACTTGTATGCTGACAACGCTGTTATCCTTCTGCTGCCGAAATTCTTGCCAAATTCCATTTTCTGGAAACCACAGTATAATAACCTTAAAAAGCCAAAGAACCTTTAAACTTAGGTAAGCAGGACGTACTTCGGAGCATAGGAAGGAAAAGGCAGCCCACCACTGTCTCCCCGTAGGCAAGAGCCTCCCCTTGCCCGGCAGCAGCACGCTGGTAGCTACAGCTGGGTGGGAGCCAGGCACTGCTGGGAAGAGGCAGAGAACAGCGGGTGGGTGCCCAGGAGGAGGGTCAGCACCCAAGCAAAAGCATCTCCTCTCCTATGGAAGCGGTAGTGCCATGGGAAATTGTCACTCTTCGGGAATTACAGCAACTCATCCCCAGAAGAAAGGCGTTCTTTTCAATATCATTGAACAGATTATTATAAATGATGGGCAAGAGATGGAGCTTCCTGTTCCAGGAGGAGGACAGAAATATTGGTAGGAAGAACGGTTGCCTTATCCCCTACAAGCTCAGGATCTCAGTGGGCTTTAACTACCGAGAACTAAGAAGAACATAAACCGCTATTCTAGTCAAAGCAGCACCAAAACCCACGGTCTGTCACAGCCTTGATTTTTCCCTAAATCCTCAGAAAAATCCTTTCTGTGCTCTAAGTGCCATCATTTTGAGAAAATTATACAGTGTTTTCAATGTTTAACACTGGCTTATATGCAAAATATAGCTCAGTCTTACTCAAACAACCAAGACAAATGCTTCATACATTATGCATGAGTTCTTCCACAAAGCTCTTGATACAGATTATAAAGAATGAAGATACGCTGCTGTCATCTTAGTGTTGAAAGTTTTGATAACACTGAATGATTAAATAACTCCATAGTAGGCCCACTCCAAGGTCTTCTTGAGGAAACTCTTTCCTAAGCCTCTTTTGTTAGGCAGGCCAAAGACATTTGAGCCCTCTGCAATGAAAAACCTGTTGCTGTATGAAGCGGCAGAGGAAACACAGGTACAGCTCAGCACAGCTCTCCAGATCAGGAAACTTCTGGAAAAGGCATTCAGTAGAGACTGGGGACCATTTCCCTTCTTGAGGACCAGTACCTTCCTGAGAATGTTAAATTTTAGCATCTTCTAAGGACCACTGAGAACCTATCAGGACTTCTAGAATAAAGCCATGTCTTAACATTTCCAGTTTCTGCCTGTTCTAAAAGTATTTGTTCTCCAAATAGTCACTGGGAAAACAGGTTTCAGAAAATATACATTTCCCTGGTTCATTAGGCCCAAAGAGAAGAGTAGATGGAGAAGTCCAAGAGGCAACATAAGCCTTATTTCCTCATGCTTTCTCCCCTTCTTAAAGCACCGCATCATTTTTGCTATGATAATAAAGGTCAGGGAGGCTGTCAGCCTCCTCATGATGCAACACCCCCTTATCAAAGAAAGCAATTTAAAATGATGCCAGTTGACTAATTGGGCAGTGATCAACATCCTGATCACAACAAAACCTTGTGGCACAGGGCAGAGAGGTCCTTGTTTTAATGAGGTTCCCAGTATATTGATTTTGCATCTTCAGAGCCACGTATTGTTCTCCTGCCCTGTCAGGGAGAGAGATCAGTGCCTCTGCTCAGGGGCTGTGGTGTTCATCCCTCAGCTGCAGAGGCAAACTCAGGTCTTGGGCTTTGTAAAAACCTGAGGCTGCTTTGCACATAAGCCTTTGGGGCTTCTCTACAACATTTCACTCTCTGTGCTTTTCTAAATGCTTAAGCCCAGAACTCGGCTGCCAGTGCTGCTCCAGCATGATACTAATGCTCTGAAAAGTCACACTTTAATGCGCCACTTTAGTGTTTATCTAAATTTCAGGCAGACTAATTATCTAACTTTCAGGCTGAAAGGTCTGAAAGCATTGAAAAGCACATCAACACAGGCAACTATGGGAAAATGTGTTCTGCAGAGAGCTGGCTACAGCACATCCGTGGGAGAGAAAAGCTGAGAACTCCCTGAGTGTTGTGAAGAGCTGTAAGTAGGGAAAGAAACTTGTGAATTATATGTAGCAAGGTGGCAGGAGAACAAGGGCTTCAGCTTTTTCCCCTCAGAGAGGTCAGCATCTTCAGAAGAGGGAATATTGCTTCCCAGTCAGGTCTCAGCAGCTCTCTCTCCTCTTGCAGGGTAGGCTCCTTCCTTCTTCCAGAGGCAAGCAGCAGCTCGCTCCTCTTCGTTTCTGCCTGAGCAACTTATTTTCCTGCTTCTGCAGGCTTCAAACAGCATCCCTTCTTCTGCAGCCTCAACAAGTCCATAAACATTAAGGGATAGGGCCTGGAGAAGCAGTGAAGAGCTTTGCCTACTGCTTGGATACCCACTTGCAGTTCTGTAGGAGGACAGCTACGTAAGATTTTCCAGAGCTGTTCAGCGCTCTCCCTGGGCAAGTGCCATTTTTAGGTCTGTCACCAGGGATAAGAGGCAATTTCTCTGTAAACAGAGTTTACAAAACATACACTGCTGAAGGCTTCCACCAGCACTTCCCACAGTAAGCACACCGTTTAGGGCTTAAGCTACAAAGATGACACTCGTGACTTTGCAGTTTCACATTTAAAGCAGGGATTTTAAAGTCTTGCAATTTGAGGGGAAAAAAACAAAACAAAAAAACGTCCCAACCTTCTGCACTCTCTTGACCTGAATAGTTTCTCCTTCTGAATCTAAGAGAGACACTTGGATTCTGAAACTAGATTTCTGTGTGTTAAAATATTTGGTAATTTCCTGAATGTCTGATGCTTCATTTCTGAAAAACTATGACAGCCTCATGATGTATTTAATTCTACAATCCTGGCATTTGCAAGCTCCATTTTTTAGTATCATCTTTGTCTAGGGCCACATTGGTGAGGAAGTTGAGGAGGGTTAAGTGCACAGGACTGTTAGACCTTAGATTCCATGATGCTCCATCTTGGAGAACACAGCTCCTCCTGATCTTTATGGTTCTAGGCCATGAGAGACTTGGACGTTATGTCCATTTGCAGAAAAAGCCTCCTCAGGTCTTCTGAGATTAGTACATTCCTTTGCACATTTGGAAATGCTTGGGTTTTTATCTGCTTTTTTGTTGTTTTGAATCCCAACCCTCCACAAATTATATTTACTTTCTGAAAAGCCTGCAATTCTGTCTCTAAAGTGCACGTAGTCACAGAGGCCCCTTTTTGCTAAAGATTAAGGCTGAAGTTTTAAAAACAACCCAAGACGTGTAACCAAAGGAAATGACTGTACCACAGAATAAAACATAGTTCAACTCTATGAAGAAGTTGAGAGAGGGAGAAGAGCAAATAGTTGTGGAAGGATGCAACTCAAGTGTGCAAACCAGAAAATTAAAAAAAAGCACATTAAAAAACATTTACTAGAAACTGTAAGAGAGGAGAATGTACATTTCACATAATTTCCATTAAAAGCAAGAGGAAGAGTGATTTATTTCCATTCTTATGCCAAACAGCACAACTGCAGAGAGTGATTCCACCACCTTCCTGAAGAGCTTCAGTGCTAAACAATGGTACCCAAAGCAGAGACCCATCGAAAACCAAAGGCAAATGATCACACCAAGGAATGCTGACCCCGTCCCTGCAGTGGATCAAATCCAACTGATCATGAAGACACATCACTGTTCTTTTTCCCCCAACTGATTCAGCAGATCACAAGGGAAATGCTTTGGGGGCTGGAGGGAAGAATTGCTCATACAGAAATTACTTAGAAAACAAAAACAAAATCCACAGTAAGTTCAGCCTGCAAACAAAGACTATTTCTCCCATAGATGGTGAACCATGAGAGCAAGCTACTCCTTCAAGCCACTTCTCCTTCCTCCCTTGCCTGGTAAGATTAAGCTTGCCACAAGCAGACATTATGAAGTTGGAGAGAACTAGACTTGTTCCCCCGGTGTCAATAACTAGTTACAACTGCAGGAAAAATATTTTGATAAATCCTGCTGTGGAAACTGCTGTTGGCAGCTCTGTGGGAAGAGGGAAACCTCTGCTCAGTGGTGGGGGTGGCTGCAAGGGGAGACAGCAGGCTATCTAACCAAGGCCTCCAACCACCCAAGCGGAGACCTCTCTTATCTTTACAGGAAGGTTAGAGAAGGAAAAGGATACAAATTATAAAAATCAGGCAACCCTCACTGGTTGTTTGGGGTTTTTGTTTTGTTGGGTGATGTCTTGTTTGGGTTCCCCCCCCCCAAAAAAAATATCCAGGAATGTCTTCTTACTTGTCAACCCAACATTTCTCACCACACTAAATCCTGGCCCAGAATCCCATTTTCCTGAGCTTTCAAGATGGCAAGTCTGAGATTCACACTGTGCGAGGCATTTCTTTTCCCTCTGACGAGACTATCCTATGACCACCAGAAATCCTCAGAAATCCCCAGGTACCACAGCCTACAGCACCATGCTCAGAGCTGTAACATCCTCCCTGCTGACAGGGACCCCAGTTGTGCCTTGCTCTGGCAGCAGCTCAGACACCAATCCTCGGAACAGCAACAACTGACAACAGCATGCAGTTCACTGAGGTCTCCAAATTCTTCCAAAAGGATCATGCCAAACCCTAAACCCCTTCCTAGCTTTGGCCCAGGACTTAACCTAGCATTTGAACGCCTACGTAGTGCCCCAGAAGAGCTTAGCTCCTGGAACTTCACATGCCTTCTGAGCAGGGTCTCCTAAGAAAGAATGCTTCACCTCTAAACTGTGTTTTCTCCTCCTCCTGCCACTGGGACTGTTTAAATGGCAAGATCATGCATCCTTTTTTTATGTGGAACAGCAGTCAGGCTGAGCTTTCTTCTTGGGTTCAACCACTAACAAGATGGAAAATGTTCCTGAATGCTATGAAACAAACATTGGCAGGAAGTGGAAAGTGGTTTCTACGCATGAAACGGACAGTTCAAGAAGAAAAGAAATATTCTCCATTTGTGGTCTTTTCCACAACAGCAAGCTTTTCCTTTAGAGACCTTATTTTTCTCCCATTACTTATTTAATTTGCCAGGAATGAACACGGAACTTGCTCATTACCAGAAGGAAAGCCATCTCCCTCAGGTCAATATACTCCCATACCATGTATCGTTAGGTATGTCAGATGCCAAGAACACGCAGACCTAGCAAGAACTCCTCTTTACTGAAGTAACTGCATACAGGGATAGAAGGCAGGAAACTGCAGAAGCATCTACATTAGTGTTCTAGTTCAGATTAAAAGGGTATGATTTTGAAGTAGGCTTTGAATTCACCTCCACATATGTTCTGAATCATGTCATGAAGCAGTGTCAAACCACAAAAAAACAGGGTTCCTCACAAATGAGCTGCGAGATTCATTCCCAGAGCACTCCTGACACACTGCAGCCCCAGGTGGGCTTTCAGTCCATAGGAATAGACCACAGCACTTCCAAAGTGAAAGAAAAACCCTAGCATAAAGCATGTGTAGCACCAACTACTTAGTTGTAAAGAGATTTGCTTGTCTACAGTATTTTCTAATACAGAAATTGTCAGGAAAACAATCTGATCTCATGGGTACCCCCTGCATATCTCTTACCAGAGACACATCTATAGCCTTTTAAGTGAGAAAAAGCGAGAAGAGGAAATGAAAGCCACTTATCTTGAAGTCAAATTTGCCCTCCACAGGGCTCTGCCATCAGTGTCAAGGACAGGAAAAGAGTTATCTCCTACCTCAATTAACAACTGCAACTCTACTAGTTAAAACAACTATTTATCCTTCAATCTCCCAAGGGGACACTCCTGTCACTTACAGCTGCTCAGAATGGTTACAGCTGTGGTCACTAATGCCAGAGGCCAACAGAAGGCTTAGTTATGGCTTTGTCTTTTCTTACATAAAAGGATACCATTAACACCTACAGCAAATAAAAGTGATTTAGCAAAAAACCAGAATTCTTAAACAATTCACACTACACTTGATACAAACTTCCAGCTGAATTAAACTTCCACCACCAACTGACTAGCAACTACATGATGACCAGAGCTGTTTGATGGACAAAGGGTGGTACACTGGCCATTCAGCCAAGATTTAAGTCCTGAATAGTTCCTCCCAGAAGCATTCTTTACAGATGTGGATGACAGACACCACACTACCTCTCCTACTAGTCAATGCTTGTTTTGATCCCAGAGACAGAGAAAGCTCCCCAGTTTCCAGGTCAACACGCCTGTTGCTCATCTTTCATTCTTTTTAGTGCAACTATAATGCATGAAAAAAACCAAACCAACACAGTAGCACACCTAGTGACTTAAAATCCCGCTATAAATAGAGCATTCGCACAAGCTGTTATGTATATATGTAACAGACTACATTACCCAACTGTAAAAGCCATTTTTAGTAGCAATATTTTTGTAATCTCCCTAAAAATTTATAGGATGGTGAGGAAATTCACACATAAGGTGTCTTGAGTAAGAAACAGCAACTGGTTTCATGATGATCTTACCCTTACCCTGTGCTTCAGGAGGACTTCCAAGATACCAAATCCTGCAGAAGTACAAAGGAAGAAACAAGACCTACTTGCAGCTGCTGAGTGCAGTCTACAGAAAGAGTCCCTCCATTTGTAAGCCATGCCTTCAAGGCAAAGTCAGACTTACAATTCGTGCAAGTGAACTGGTTTAGAAGCAGCAGCTACAAAGAAGTATCTCATTTCTAAAAGCAAACCCATTCATAGACCAACACCAAACTGCAGCAGTCCCCAACTCTTAAAAGGGCAGCTATTCAAGACTAAATAGCTTTTTCACTTTGAACACAAAAGGCTCATATTCAAGGCTCTGAGCTAGGCCTCTTCACAACAGGCTGGGAACAGCAGATCAGAGTACAGCACAAGTTCTCTCTTATCTCCAGACTTAAATGGATTATTCTGCATGAGTTCTCCAAGATGACCATAGCATCAGACTGATGACATTCTTGGTTTCCCTCCCTTCTGCTAGTTCCCAAAAATACTATCTCCCCACAAGGACTTAATGTCTTTAGATGGTATCACACAATGACAGGTCTGGTTTTAATTATCATACCAAAAGTGTCCCAACTAGACAGAGCTCCTGAATAACACATGATTTTTCATTAACTCACTGTCATGGCCTGCCCAATTTACCCTGGCAGCATACCCATCCTGGTTTAAAAAAAAAAAAAAAAAAAAAGCAATTTAAATTTAAGACAACCTCTTCTCCTACTTCTCCTTTAAAGGCTCATTGCCTAAGTCAAGCAAAAGGGCTGAAAAGCACATGGTATCTTGAGTAAGGACGTTTCACAGCCCACTTCCAGCAGGTCAGAAGTTGAGCTCCAGGACTGGAACTATAAACAGTCTTATAAACCAAATCATGTTTTCATAAAAATAAAAATATAGAAGTCTCCCTAGGAAAACCTTTAGTGAAACAAACACACAAAATTTCCAAACCACTTTTGTGCTAGAAACACCAAGACCTCTTTGCAATTGTATCTAAGTACACTGTGTAGCCACTTCTATGAGATAAGCTGTGCATGTATTTTACCAAGGTTAAAGTTAAGTGCTTCCATGAAAAGCTGATGCAAATACATACATAAATTGATAACGACAGCATCTACAAAAGTCCATATAAACTGATTTGTCATTATTGTGTATGGACCTTATTTCAATTCAGTTTTCCTCATTCACAAATAAGAAAGCAGCAGTATGAAAGGACTCAGGTGTTCCAATTTTTATTGCAAATCATTCACCCCTGTAATGTTTCATAACTATTTTAACTAATGCAAACTGAAGAATGTTTACATTAACATTACTTTCATTAGCTGTAGCATAATATACACAGTCACATAAGCTTCAAATATGCAGCCTCATTTTATCGTCGTCCAGCTCTATTCTTCAATGCTTTCAAAGTTTTCCTCATGATTGGTGCAATTTCTTCAACAACAACACAAAGAAGAGACCAGTTAGGATTACAGCAACAAGTGACTTAAAATGGTATTAGCATAATAGTAAGCATATATTAATAGACAGCAAGTTAAACCAATTATCTTAATAATCTTAGGAAATTCCATTTACTTTTGATAGGCTTCTTTCCATCTTGAGTCGTTACGCTTGAGCTAGAGCTTCCACTGTTGCTAGTAGGGATCAGATTTGATAACGTGTTATTTCTGTCTCTGCTTTCTGGAATTCTTGTTCTTTTAAAACAAGGAAATAAAATTTAAAAAAAAAGAGTTAGTTTTTGATATTAAACTACCATTTGCTCCAGTTCATTTGGGGTGAAGGGAAAAAGATCACAAACATTAAAGACTTTACACCTCCAAGACAGTATTTTACCAAGTCAGTTCTGCGGTACATTTAAAAAAAATAAAATCACAGGATAATTCAGGTTAGAAGGGACCTCAGGTGGTTATCTAGTTCCTTTCCATTCTTGCACAAATTTTCCATTTATTAGATTTGATGCATCTTATTTGTCTTTAAAATTAAATGATCAGAATTTGTGAGATCAAAATGAATTCTGATTCATAATGCTCTGTGTTCTACTTGGCTCTTTGTGCTTATTTTCCTCTTTGAACACAGCTGAAGTGCTAAGTAGCTCTCTGCCAGAAAATGAGGGCAAACTTACACAAGTTTTCATTTGGTTTTTTTTTTGTTTGGTTGGTTGGTTTTTTTTTTAAAGGTAGGAATGTGTAGGAAAAGGCATAATAACCAACCCTAAATATTAGGCTGGGATTCTCAATCAACAGGACAAGGACTGAGGCAGTCACAGCTACAGAGCTGATGCCTACTGCTGAAGACAGTTAAGCCAACACAGCATTGAAGTGTCAGCATGATGTCACCAATCTGGCCAGCCTTGTACGCCTCAGAGCCAGTCACTGACATCTGCTGCCAGTTATTGTACACTGCTGCACACTGAACTGCAAACAGCAGCCTGCTAGGGATCTGCACACCCGCCATAGGACCTTTTCAGCTCTTGCAAAACTAGCTTCTTCAGGGAAGATTTCAGCTGTACAAATTCTACAACCTGCAAAGCCAACAGGTTTTCAGAGGACATGGTTAAAAGAATGAAGTTAAAGTCATCATGTCTAAACAAACTCTTGTTTCTCAAGAAGGCAAAGCAACAACCCTCTCACGGCTTCTTTCACACAACAGCAGCAGTTCTTCCTAATTTAAAATGCCTGAGAAAAAAAAAACATGCAGGACTGAGTACATCATTCAGTTACTGGTTCTGAGATTACTGGAGCAGAAAGGACATTTACACTACTGTACTTGAAGCACCTAAACTGGAAGGCTGGTCTGTCACAGTACAGATACAACCTCCCCAAGGGCAACTGAAAGCAAAAGCCTAACTCGAAGTGCCTTAAGATACCGCATTGGTGGGGGATTATCTTTTCACTGAAAACAGCAACAGCATGGAAAAAAAGCTTCCTAATTTAATCAGCTAAAGGTACAGCTATAAACACATTGCATCTGGTATAAAAGCTGATTTTAAGAAGTTCCAGGCTGTCAGTCCTGCCCCATACAACCACCATCTTGAGCAGCAAATAACCCCAGGTCAGTTCAGTTACCTAGTTCACATGCCCAAGACCAAACAGTTACTCAGCACAACTCAGGCACTGGAGCATCAGAACACAACTCAAAATTACTCTCCTGACACATTCAGCTATACTTAGTCCTGCATCGCATTTACAACAGCTTAAGTTTTATCCTCCCTGTTCCCAGCTATCTGTCACTATCAGTTCACATACTTGTCAACCTGCATAACTGTTCCCTAATTCAGACTAATGAAAAATGTTCTACCTGCTGCCTCCCCAGAGGGACAATTTTGAGAGGGCTGGTTGCAGAGCAGTTACGCCAACACAGGAACAAAAAACCATGCAACGGGGTCAAGGGAGGGCACCATGCTCACCAGCAGCCACAGCAGAGTGAGGGACCATGGCTTACGACACTCACATTCAGGCAGCATGACTACTCTCCATAGCCTTTATGGTCCAGCTGCTGGCATGTGGACTCATGAACCCATGAGGTGCTTCTGAATGAAACTGCTGATTTTTCTTTCAGACAAGAACAGATATTCAAACAATAAAAGCAAGCAGTCTGTCTCTACATAGTTGAGAAGAAAAGAAGAGGTAGAAGGTGGTGCTACAGCTGTTTTATCTCCCTGGTACAGCCATTCTCTTGGATACAAGACAGCTCATTAGGCTGGCAGGAACAGTAGGACAAACATCACATCTCAGCTTTGGTTCTCATGGCTGTTGACCTACCCTGAACTAAGATGTCACAAAGAAAATTTGGCTTTGTGCTGTACAAAGGTAACATTTGAGGAACCCCAGTTTTCTGTTGCTCCAGTGATTAGCATTGGCTACTACTACAGACTGACTGTTCCAGACACTCCTTTAAAAGCTGCGAAAGCAGAAACCCACAACCAAGAGTATTAAAAGGTGCTGAGATTCACTCAGGTCACCTATATCACTCTGGACAGTTGACCGGGATTTTATGAAAGCAGGAGAACACGTGAGGCTACTAGGCAGGTTTATAACCACAGAACATCAACACTGGAATCTCCCCAGGATGACAAGCAGCATTAGTGTGATCTGGAGAAAAACAACAGCATCCACTCGCTCTCCAGCTGGGAGGGCGAATTCATCACTGGTACTTTGGAGAAATGTGCAATGACAATGCATACACAACAGAGGAGCATGCATGACTTCAAAGGCAAGTTAGTTAGCTGCTTAAAAAAGGAAAGTAAATAGAGAGCTATTTGTAATGTCAAAAATATTTTGCCAGCAAGCTTTTGTACTGACAAAGACATCTAAATTCAAATTAAAAGTATAGTACAGAACACTTACTTGCACTTCTCTATCAGATGAAGTTGGGTGACAGGTCCTGCTGTCCCATGGATTTCTTGCTGTCGGCGAATGTTCCTGGGTGGTTTTGCTGCACTGGTCACATAAGCCATTTTTACTTGCCGGCCTAATACAGTGACAAGAAGAGGATATGTGGTTGGTTTTTTTTTTCCCCCCTTTATGTTCAGAACTCAGTTAATAATATAGTTGTGTGGCAGTTTTAAGTTTAAATTGGGAAAAAAAAAATCAGAAAAGTAGAATCTGGTACCAAAGTAGTAACTGAACCATGGCAAATCATATACAGACTGCACACAGCATTTCTTGATATGAACTTTGGTAATTACATTCATACTCTTTGCATTGTTGCTTAGAATCCTCAGTCTAACCAGTAAGGTAAGATCCGTCTACTGTATGCTGCAAGTATTATGCATTGATGTATTGTACTAATGCATGTATTTCTCTTTCAAGCAACTTGCAAATGAAAAAAGGAACAGCGTTCATTCTTGATGCTTCTCCTAGAGATACAGCATTAGTGCTTAGTGCAAATAAATCACTAAATCCTACATAGTAAGTGTCAAGAATAGCAGAAGAGACTGGGTTTTGGAGGTAGAAAAGCTAACCACACATTTTACCTTTTGGTTTCTCAGACTGAGCTGAAAGAATATTTTTTGTTAGCATCTTCAGTTTTTCTTCTCTCTGATTGAACAGTCTCAAGTACATTTCACGCCAAGACTCATATTCCAGGAGGCTCTCATTTTTAAAATCTCTCTGGCAGTGTTTCTTCCACAAGTGGTCAGACTCTTCTGTAAATGTCTAGTTTCAACACAAGATATCTTAAAGGTTTAAAAGTAACATTTTCAAGAGTACCTGTTAGCTGAGACTGTAGACAAAAGCCCAATCCCTCAGTGGAGAAAGGTGCAGAATAAATCCTACCAGATGTGCTCTCACAGGTAATCCCAACATGGAGCGTGGCAATACCATGCAGAGATGCTGGCTTTAGCCTAGAAAACACATAGCTTCAAATAGCAGAGCTTTGTATTTGAGTTAATGAGCCATGCTTACAGACTAGACTTGTGTTTCCAACACAGGCTCAGGCCACACCAGCTCTCAACTTTAGGCATGCACAGAAGTGGCCAACTGGCACTGCAAAGTGGTACCCGCTCAGAACCTCAACGTCCAACTGCATCACGAAGCTGACATCTTAACAGTGTAGATAAGAAATCTATCACACACATTAAATCTCACCCCAAATACTTCCCAGTTGGCATGCTTTGCAGCCTTAACAGTTTGTAACTTGAAAACAGTTGGTTCTATTATAACTTTCCCAGCTATTTCAGCGGTAAATATTGTGGTCTTTGTTGTTGTTGTTATTTTTAGAAACAGAAATACTCTTCTACCCACAATGGCTTTCACTTAGCCATCAGTAATAATTATCCCAAATGTTTTAAATCCTGACACCTGAGAACGGGAGGCTTGGTAATGACAGCTTAATTCAAAGAAATAAGGATGCAAGACAGAAAACCAGTGTAGCCCGTGGAGAATCTTTATCGGAAAGGGTGCAAGGCAGGCAGCAACAGATGTCTTGTCCTCCGTGGTTCCCTAAATTTAACAAGGCAGAATTTACCGGATTACATTCCTCTATTCGAAACAACTGCTCTGGTGTGCAACGTGTTAGCACAGGCTCAAGCATTTCAAAGGGCACACCTCCTACTTCATGAAGTGCTACAAAAGAGGACAGTACTTTCAGCATCTGATTTGTTTTACTCAGTGGGTAACACCACTCACCAAACAGTTTAAAAATAAAAAGACAAGGTAATTTTAGCAAGCGCTAACAGAACACACATTTTGAAGTCAGGCTATGAAAATGTTTATAAATCAGCAGTTCCATACTGAATGGCAGTTATATTTGAGGATGGAGCAAGCATCTTTGAACAGATATTGCCCCATCTTTAAAAATGTGCCTCAGTCTCCTCTCTGCCTACACAAGGGAATAAACAATTTCTTGACCACTCACTCTAATTTATGTAAACAAACTTCTCAGAGGAAAAAAATCAGCAGGCTTTTTGGCTTATAATTTATAGGACATTATATTTTAACAAAAATTGGGATTTTAAAAAAGGTAAGCTTTCAAAACAAACCTACATTTTAGCATGGCCATAAATCCATTCTTTTAAGTGCCTTTCAACCTGCTCTGAGTTGCCGTTTGTAGGGAGGGGCAATATCCTTTAGTTGTTGGCATGGAGAAAGGAAGTAATCAAATACATTTTGAGGCACAGCCTGCTACAAATCCCTTAAAGTACTCACAATCAATATTATTCTGAAGCACACGGATGCACTGTTCATACAACGTAAGCATCTTTGAAAGACAGACTGGTTTAGAGCCGGAGTAAACTTGCATCTTAGAGTTCAGTCTCCGTCCTGTGAATTGAACTGTCTCACTGACCGGCTGGGGTGCTTCTACAACAGGTGCTAGCGAAACAAAACACCAGACAGTGTTTCCTTTACTTCCTGACATTTTACAATGCTTTAAACATTCAGCTTTGACAGAAACACAGCTGGTAGGACACATGTATATTCATTTTTTATGAAATACAAAGTTACTGCATTACAGTTTGGGGCCCTTACATGTACTATATGTTACAGCAGTCCACTCATCACCATCTAACACCAAGACAGCATGTACATTGCAAGTGAGCTGCACCAACTCAAACCAGCCTTACATTATTTAGCTCAGGTCTACATGAGCTGTATTCACATATAAATTGCTCTGTTATCAGTCTACAGCACACTGGTACACAGAATCACAGAATGGCAAGGGTTGGAAGGGACCTCGGGAGATCATCTAGTCCAACCCTCCTGCTAAAGCAGGTTCACCCAGAGCAGGTTGCACAGGACATCGTCCAGGCGGGCTTTGAATATCTCCAGAGAAGGAGACTCCACAGCCCCCCTGGGCAGCCTGTTCCAGTGCTCTGTCACCCTCAGAGTAAAGAAGTTTTTCCTCATATTCAACTGAAACCTCTTATGTCTCAGTTTGTGCCCCCTGCCCCTTGCCCTGTCTCTGGGCACCACTGCGAAGAGTCTGGTTCCATCCTCATGAGTTCCACCCTTAAGATATTTGTATATGTTGATCTTCCCGAGTTATCCTAGAGAAGCCAGAAGCTGCAATAGCAGTGATGTTTCAAGAACAGAGTGATGCAAAACCACTGAAACCTCAGAAGAGCTGCAAGGGACACGACAGGCACTGTGTGTCACCTACCTATAAAGATGCTAACAAGCTCCTATGCCAAAGCGACACCTAGTGCTTCCTATACTTGTTTTACCTAAGATAATGTCTACTAAGGCTTTGCATGCTATAAGGTATAGGCAGGAGTAAAGACAAATGAAGGCTGTAGAATTACCACCTGATCTATGTCTTCTCTACGTCTGTGGTAACCTTCCACAGTATTTCTTTATTCAGCAAGTCATAAGAGGGAAGCCTTTATGGCTCCCTTCAGCTTCCACATGATTTCTACAGACAAGAAAGTGAAGGTGAGGCACTTCTTTGCCAAGGAAAGATGAGCTAATACAGTTTATGAGGAAAAAGGATAAAGACATCTCTACACAGAGCTGTAAAAACCTGCACTGTTTCACATTTTTCAGCCTTGCATATTACTTACCTTTAAAGTCTGCAGCGTATGGGGGAGATGAGATTGAGATGCCTGTCAGAAATTTAGGCAGTGGAGTATTAAGAAGATCTTGGAGGGATGCCACCTTGGCCTGTGCAGTCAAGAAAACATTGCTTCAACACTACAAATGTGGGTTTACTGAGGCTTAAAATAAGCTACAAAAAAACCCTTAAGCGAACCCTAAAGTTAACTAGGATAACTAGAATTACTGCTTTTCTGCACTAAAATTTACTCACTGGATTACTTTTCAGCATATCCTTTCATACTCTACTTACCAAGACTACATCACAAAAGGAACTTAGTGGGATATCTGCAATCAGTGCATAAAAAGAGATTAAAGAACAGCACAGATGCGTTCAGCTAACAGGCTTTCTGATAAATCACTGTTAAGGTTAGAGGCCTGCAGTGAATGAGACAAAACTGCAAGATGACAAAACCACAATTAAATGTTTAAAGGCAAACTAAATACCATCCTGAAACACAAAAAACAGCTTTACACCTGGTCCTATCAAGTCTCCTATATTGTGCTAGATAAGCAATTTAGCCTACAGTTTTCACAGATAACCCCTTAAAGGGATTTAAAGATGCAGCAGTCTGGTAAGTACAGGTCCCTACAAATGCTCAGCATTATGTGCAACATCTAAATTGGGTCTCAGGTGTCCTCCAATTGTAAGCCAGGCACTTAAGAACCCAAGACTTGCATCTCTGTGAAATTCTTTTCAGTACCTTTAATAACTTTTCATGACTGCTTGACCATCTAAGATTCTTCCTCAAACAGTTTATGCTAAAGTATCACACATAAGCCTCTACATAAATATTTCTCCATTTGGGACAGAAAATACCACATTCAGATTGCAGATCTTCCACAATAAATAAAGCCTGGAGCTTTCACATCACAGCACAGATAAAAGACTGAAGAGCCCTCTAATTCCCAGTGTGCAAAAGGACTTCATTTAAAAGGTCTAATTAATACACATGTTTAGATCTACCTTGGCTCAGAGGAGCTACTTAAGCTTCTTCCGCTTCAAGGGACTAGGATAGTTCCCATTATGAACATGTATAAGCTATTTTTATATGCAATACTGTGGTTTACTTCAATGCATTAAAAGAAGGAAGTTCAGTCCCACTGCAGACTTTAACATTCACTTATTAAAGAACCACAGCATCTGACAAAACAACTGTGCTATACACAAACAGCCGCTACAGTCACAAACCAGGCTGGTCAAGAACTTTCCAAAAGTAAGGACCTTTATTTTGCAGGTAAAAAGCAGATTAGCTGATATGGAACAAAGACTATTGCCGTATTGGAAGTCATCCTAAAGATACAAGATAAGTTGATTGTATACTGGCAGTATACAATTACTTTTCTTGCCCCAGTTATTGCAATTATTAGCAATTGCAATGCGGCTGATACGACAGAGCCATGCAATTTGTTGCTTAAAATAGACACAGCTCAATTTCACTGAAAATAAGAGACCAAAGTGCTTATTTGTCTGCAGTTTACTTGCTATAATCTCAACCATGCAGTGATTTACCTTTTTATTAGGATTTTGAGATTGACCATCCTCACTTTTTTTTACATCTTCCTCTCCCTCTTTTGCATGAGAAAATTTTGAAGTAGGACAAGCCTTCCTCTTTCTTTTTTTGGTAACCTGATCATAAGTAAGATAAGATTCAAAAGACATAGTAGGGGGCTCAAATTCCTCATCACTAGTTGATTTGGCTTTGCTTTTTATGACAAGCTTTTGTTTTGGCTTCTTCACATGCTTAGGATTTCTCTGTTTGGAAGCATCCTTACTAGGCTTGTCCTTCAGGGGTGATAAATCTTTATTGGATACAGAGGAATGCTGACTTTCTGAAACTTTCTTGCTTTCTGTAGAGGTGGTCTCTTTGAATTCACTTTCTTTAGCTTGAGGATTGGTACCCTGGGAAGCATGCTTAGAATCACTGCTGCTACATTTTTTATTATCACATTCTTTTTGAGACTCAGAATCTCTACTTCGGTGGGTCTTTGCACTACAAGTATGCTGCTTATTCAACTTTTTAGAAATGGGAGCGCTATTGGAACTTCTGGAGACCAGTACAGATGCTTTGGACTTCTCTGAAGGCTTAATCTCCTTGGAAACAGAAGGTTTTGTCTCTTCTCTTTCAGTATTTTGTTTTCTTCCTCTGTGACCACTGCAACATAAGAAAAAAAAAAAAAATCACATCCCATGCTACATCTGATGTTAAATTCTCGAACAATAAATCTTTTTACCTACATTAGTAAAACGAAAAGCATTAAATTACACTATGTGTCATAATTTTACAAGACCCAGAACTGTGCTCTGCTGTGCTCTTATTCTTCCATTATCAGTACAGAATCCCAGAGAAGCAGCTCTTGGGTCCAGCACTGCTAAATACTACAAGAAAAACTGACAGCAAGACAAGCAGGGAGTAGGGACACAACTATCAGTAGGAAAACATGCCCGACACAGTACTATTTGCTTATAACATGTTAGATACCACTTTTTACACAAGCTTCCTTGCATGCTTTAAAACACAGACATGGTACTTGAAAACACTAGGAGACAAAGAATTTATGACATGCTATGTAGGTAACACAGATTACAACAGGTCAGCCTTTATGCTCTACTTATCACGGGTGCTAGTATTTCACTTTCCCCTTGTTTGAACAACTTCACATTTAAATGCACTGTTTAGTCAGTCTAAACCTTTGGTTTTCTCAGCTCAACTGCCTCAAATTGTCAGAGGTCTGCAAAACATCTAAAGCACACTCAGCCTGGCCATGGCAGTGGTGACTGCTTTATTCCAAGAAGAAATCACATCTCTTCAGTGTGACTCCTTCAATATTGGAAGCCCCTTTCAGTCCACAAGAACATCATAGGAAAGCCCTTTATACAGCCAAATCACTGGAAAGCCACCTCATTTAACCACTGCTCTGGGAAGAAAGAGCAAGCTTCCCACTTCCTTGACGAAATGCAGAGCCCATCACTGGTTTCATCCCGCTTGCATCAGCTGGGACTTAAGAACTTGCGCCAGTCAAAAAAAAAACCAAAACCAGACAGACATCTGAAGTCTTCGAGTGCTAGCTGGCTAATTGACCAATACTTATTGCTCTTGATTTGTTTTCTGATATTTTATAAAAGACAGACTAGTTTCTTCCATTCAGATTATGCATTTGTCTTAATGCATATTTGTCATTCCAAACACCTTTCTAAGCTATCCAAGCTGTATTTTTTTTTTTAATAAAGTTACACCACAGTATGATTAACTTTTAGAAAAAAGTTAGTTCACACCTACCTTTTATTTTCTGGAGGAATAAGTTTTTTCCATTGTTTTACCAGGGTTTTAGCTACATTCCCAGCAGTGGCATGTTTCCTAAAACTGTTAACTGTTTTGCCTATGCCAGTTTCCTGTTGAAGACAGTGGAATAAAGATGGGCAGAATAAATCACAACTATAATCCCAAATAAAGCCTTCTCTAAAACTACTACAAACATTATTAGCCTAATAGTCAGAGAAGTCTTATGGCAGCTAAAGAAATAATAAATGCACTCTTTATACTGCAAACAGAAATGCCCAGAAAATGCATGCTGTCCCAGTGAATTAGATTCATCAATTCAAATTCCCTTTAGGCTTACACAGGTACATTTTAGCACGTTAAAGAGCACATAGGATGGATGTACTGTAATCTAAAATGCATCTCAGCCAGGATTAGTATGGGGTACAGGAGTCAGAGGAGCAGTTCATGTGACTAAACTCAGTCTCAGCACACAGTACAGGGGAACCCTTAACATTTAAAACCTATTATTTTCTGTTTTCCCCCAGTACAATTATTTTCATCCTACCACTGTGCCTTCAAATCCTGCTCTAGTGAGTTTTATGTTGTTTAAGCATAACTAGCTTGCAGCCTTTGAGTGTACATAAGTATCACAGGTGATTTTTTTTTTTTAATCCTGTATTATCAGTAAGTATCTCTGATTCACAAACTCTCATTTTTAAGACACATACAGAACCTGGAATTCACTAGGTTAGCAGCAATCTGTTAATGCTCTTGCTAACTACTGAAATGGTACTTCTGTGAAGTCTGAGCAAGAGCTCTATACATGCTACTGCCACATAATTGGCTCACACCTTGGAAAGGGCATCCTTAATTTCATTGGTAGGTCAGTGTTTTGCAAATAGATGCAAGAAATTTGGTGGGATTATTTCCTAAAGCTATTTATGTTCTTCGAATGCATTAAGAATACATGGAGTCCTCAGATGTAAGACATCTCTTTCCTCTATTTGACTTGAAGGCTTCCATTTCAAAGTCTGTCATGTTATAAAGCATGCAAGTCTGCTTAGAACATTAATGCCTGCAGAAGCCCTTTGTCATTTTAAACAACTAATTGCGCTATGACATTATTTTGTTTTCCAATAAAAATACATAAATATTGCTGTATTGCAGTAGAAGTCTACCTGTGTTGAGGAAGGCAAATGCCTTTTTGACTGAATAGGCCAGCCAAATACCTTAATTACCATATTTTTCTCTCACAAGAAACATTTTTCTTCTTCCCAAAATACAGACACATTACTCACAATAACTAGAAGTTTCATAGACCAGTGAGAGAACTTCTAATATAAAATTTCATACGATCCAGCTTGAATAAGGATACAAATCAAATATCCTTATTCTATAACTTGGGATGTCTGCTCTGTAAATACAAAAATCTAACCTTGAGCTGCCAATAAAAGACAAAGTTTAGACAAGTGACCTAAAGAATGGTTCACCCATATTTGCTTTGTCTTAATCATTCACTTGAAAGCAGTTTTACAGTGAGAAGAAACCAACCCTGAGTAGCAAAGTGTTCTCTATATGGTCACATACCTGCTCAGTACTATCACTATTGACATAATACTCTATTTGTCAAGTTGCATGCCCAGCTTCCAGCTGGCTTTTGGAAAAGGCTCCATGTACAGAGCTCTAAACAAATCATGACTGAGAGTCAAAATTACAAGACACAACAATGTTCACTGCTTCTATGACTGCAGACCCCTGACATTTAGACAGTAATTCATCATGGAAGAGTTTCATGTGTTATTGGTCACTTACCACTAGAATATCCAGTGATATATCCAAATTCTGTAGTGACTTAAGTGTTTTTATAATCTGGAAAGAAACATAAGAATTTTTTTAAAACAAATATTCCTAAATCCTATTCTGCATTGCTCATCCTCATTCATGTTTAATCCAAAAATACTCAGTAGTGTTAAGAGGAATACGCAGCAACTCCAGGAAAATGTAAGCACTCCTTTACTGCACATCAGGGCTGTGCCTGAAGTCTGTGCTGTGGACCAGTACAGTTCTGCCAACACCCCAGTTTCAATACCACCAGAAAATCCAGTAGGTATGAATTTATGACTTCTGAGATTACATTAAAGATCAATACTACAGTAGTACAGGCTACATACACATGCCCACACTCCTTGTGTATTGGTGACCCTCATTTGAAACAGAACCGACAGAAAAGCTGCATTATGCGGAACCAGCACCGCGTAAAAACAGCAAGTCTCCCAGCAGGTCTCCCAGTCAGCCCAGGCCAAGAAAGGAGCTGGCAAACAGCAAGTCTCCCAGCAGGTCTCCCAGTCAGCACCACCATCCCATCAGCCCAGGCCAAGAAAGGAGCTGGCGGGATACCAGTTTGCAAAATAAGGTTTTTGCAAACTTAATTGCAATTTGTACATTAACAAAATTAGTTCAAGCTAGAACAGCAGTTTTGTTTCACACTGACAAGGTGTACACCTGTTACAAAACTCAACATTTCCAACAAAGCAGGAAAGAATTTTTCAAATACAAAATGGCTTATCTTCCCATGAGAAGTGTTTCAATAACACAGAAGTCCCATTTACAAGTTGAGTATACATTTCTTTGGCAGTATAATACAATTTCTTTGGCAATGGATATACAGCACCCCAGATTCTTGCAATTGACCACACAAAAGTGATTTGCCTTATCTTTCACAAACTTCCATGAAGCTATGTTATATAAATGACAGAATTAACACGGAACTGAAGTAACAGCATTTCTTAAGGCTTTCACAAAGCCTGGAATACTAATAAAATTTTTCAGATCATTGCCACATCTAAATGAAATGGCAGGAACCTGTGGCAATGCAAAACAAGACTACCCAGAAACGTTTGAAGTATAATAACAGCTATGATAACTTAAATAACTGATGAACTGTCATTTATTATATTAGATATTGCTTCTGAAATCACATTGCAGGACGTAGAAGAGTTACTAAAATAAGTGAGCAGCAAACTTGAAGAAACAATTTACAAATAGCACTGGGGGGGATATTTTTCCCTATTGTTGTTCTAAGTTTCATTGTTGCTATAATGCATTAGCAGTGGAATCCCACACTTGAGACCGAAATTCATTGTGTACAGTGGGCTCTATCTACATGCCTGGCATGCAGCTCTTCCTGCATATCATCCGCCCTGCAACAGCGTTTCTGAGACCTAGAGAAGTACAGGAGACACGCTTCACAGCTGGGGAAAACACGAGAAAAGATGTAACAGAAAGACATACACCTAGGACCAGAGGTAACAAATCAACTTTCTCCCAAAAAGTTCAGCTACCCACAAAATGACAAGATACCTACCAAAAAAAAAAAAAAAAAACAACCCTCCAAAAAACCCCCCAGCTTCCTGACCAAAATTTTGGAACCAGTATGAAAGCCATGCGAAGTCCTGCTTATCTCCTATTTAAGGATAAGATACTCCCTGAGCCAGCAAGTTGAGTCAACAATGTACGTAGTGAAGCTAAAAAGAATTTGCACCTCAGAAGAACTACTCTTCCTTTTGAGGACAATACAAGCTTAACATTTAACTTTTTTTCAGACATTTCACAGGTTGAAACTACATATTTTGTGAGCTGAAGACTTATTTCTAAGTAATCCCCATCAGAACATACGTTGCAAAGATGCTTAAGTAAAACAAATAATTGCTCACAATATTAATCAAAATCATTAGAAACTATGTTATCAGTTAGATGCTTAAGTAAAACAAATAATTGCTCACAATACTAATCAAAATCATTAGAAACTGTTATCAGTTAATTTTCTTATTTATTTAGAAATATATCCCTGGTAATTTAATTTATTTTGCCATCAAAAGGACATAACCCATTGCTGAGGAAACATACTGTGCTATATAGGATGACTAGATACTCAAGTAGTGCAAACCACTGGGAATAAATCCGATAGCCCAAAGAAAATGCTGTACACAGAAGAATACTAAAAGATGTTTTCATCAAGCTGCAAGGAGAAGGGGTGTTCTGAGTGTTTCATCTTGAGAGGTTTTGGACTAAGTTAATTCATAAAGCCAAGTTCATTTCAGAGCAGATTCAGGAAGCAGGCAATTACTCTTCATACAACTTCAAAACAACGGGCTAAATTACAAAAGTGCCTAGCTGACAAGCATGTCTGAAAACAGTCAACACATTTTAATGAAAGACAAAACTTCCAAAGTCTTCTAAAGCAAAGGCCACACTGTTCATTTTGCTTTCTTTAGATGTATACTGGATTTGACAAATTAAGACAAACAAGAAGTTTTCATTGAAAAGAAAATAGAAAGCATTGATCAAACACACGCTGACAATTTCTTTTAGGAGAAGCAATCCTGATCTCTCAAAAGCGGGGAGCTGCTTAGGCTGTGGTGAGATCAGCAGCAATGCATATACGGGACTACCAAGGGAGAGCGAGCTCCATTTGCCTTGTACTGTAACCGGGCAATGTAAATGGCAGCACCCAGCCTGCCGATAGGAATCGCCCATCTCCGAAGCCCTGGCATTTAAACCCAAACTTACAGACACAATTGGGAAACAAGCAAATGTAATTTGTGGCAAGCATCAGTAACGGCAAAGAAGCTTTGTATTCATCTCATTTGCTGGACAGTTTTGATTTCACTATTAAAGACTAGAAGGGGCTATTTGCTTTTTAAAGCACAAATTCCAAGCTCCAGCACAAATACCAAGCTACTAATACCTATCAGGCTTTGGTGAAGGCCACAGGGAGGCATACTGTGAAACATAAGACACAGTAAAGCCTGTCACTGAAACTAAAGCTTCTTAGAATCACAAACTTTGCTGTCATTATATATACACATATATAAATACAGCAGACCATTACATTTATTACACAAGATAAAGCAAAAAGAGAAAGTCATTTATCTGAAGTCTGTTCCGAGCAGGCCTTCAAAAACAAAATGAAGATTGACTGCTGAGGTGCCTTGCTCTAACCGTATCTTTTACCACTGCATTTGTAGCCTACCTGGCTGCTCTTATCTCACTGGACTGTGCCCAGTAATTCTTCCTCAAGCCCTTCCATGTACATAACCCTCCACTGGTTTTCAGACTATTTTACCTTGCATACCGCTATCAACTATACCCTCACAGAAAAACTCTATTGACTCTAAAAGAGACGGTAAACTTGATTTAAAAAACCCAAACTGTGAAGAATATAAAAATTATTTCTCTATATGGTTCCTGAACTGTTCTCTGCAATTCCTAAACACATCCTGATTTCTAGAAGATGAGTCAAAGCCTTTAGGACTGTTGTTTTTCCAACAAATGGCATTCCAAGCAAGCCCAAGACACAGGTCTTCACGCAATGTAAACGGACCACCAAAGCAGAGCCTTATGGACAAACGGGGAGCCGGAACACACATGCTAGTGTGAGACAAAAGCAAAGGTGACAATAGGAGCAAGAGTGAGCTAAGATGAAGGGGAGAAGGGAAAGCAGGCAAGAATTTGGAAAGCAGAGGGCAAAGGTGATGAACAATAGGTAAGAAGCACCTAAGCAAACAAAAAACTTCCCAGAATCAAAACTGAAAGCCAAGTGATGTTAACAACAGATCCCAGGTGCACTGAGTTTGGTCTCTTCCCACTGCACTGGTGCTGCTCCAGCCTCCCTTTTATGAGTGTTGTACATTCACCTCACTTCTCCTACCTGAGCCTGGACCCATTAGGAGGTCCCCAGGCCACCTGCGGTCAAGGGACTGACTCAACGTTTCACCACAACTCCTTCTTGCTTTCTCTCCTTCCCGCCTCTTCCTCACTCATTAGCTGCATCTCTCTCCAAAGGATCCTTATGATTACTTAGCCTGTTCTCTTCTATAACATAGCCCTTGAAATTGCACCAATGGTAAATCCACATCAAATCCATAACTTCTGGCTAAGCTAGACAGCTCATCTGAAAGACTACCAGGACTTTGAAGACAACACATTATAAAACCCCAATGCATTCCCAAGTGAGTCATTTCTATGCCCTCAATAAAAAAAGTTTCCCTAAAAAAATTGTCTAATTTTACTTTCAGCTACTGCATCTCACAATATCTTCCTGCTAAATGAAGAAAATCTTCCAAGCATCTTATACAACACAGAAACGTAAACACTAATCACACACTTTACCTTGGTTCTTTAGTTTCACTAAGTTACGCTAGCCAGAGCTATAGCCATTCTCAAGCTGTCTTACCATCTTTCCAGCTTAGCAGCGTTGTTTTTAAAAACAGCCCTCAGAACAGGACATAATATTCCTGTAATTGTCCCTCTAATACTATATAGCGGTAATAATATAACCCTGCTAAGCTACGCAAAGATAGGATTTATTCCATAAGCCACTGCATTGTACTGCAATTTCATGCTCAACCGGTAATACATCAGAGCTCCGAATCATTTTCTGAGTCAATGCTTTCCAAAATACAGTCCCCTATCCCAAGTGACCTATATTCACAGCTCCTAGCTGTGACTTTCCACTGAGCTATGTTAAAATGTCTGTTGCCCAAATGAATGTAGCCTAACACATGATCAAAGTTGGTTTCTAGAAGAGTCTCTCTTCATTCAACACAAGCTTGCTGTCTTCTAAATTAAGATTTGAGTTGCTTCATGTCAAGAACAGATGCATAATCACCTCCCACCCCCAAAAAGGCACCACAAACCCCCAACCAAAACCACAAGTCAACATCGTTTTCTGATGAGATCCGGCACTTATTTTGGATGAGAGCAACTGAAATCCATTTTATGTACTGCATCAGGTCCATAACATTACTACTGTAATCAGCATCATACAGAAGCAAGTCAAATGCCTTAAGACACCTGCATATATTTATAACAGTTAGTGTCAGCTGAATATAACTTGAGATAAACTTGGCAGTACACATCAACATAAAGTCTCATCAAGTGGCATAGATCATGGCACCATCCTTTGATTCTACACCAATTACATCTTATACGCAGTATCATGCAGCTGCTCAATACATTCCTTCATGATCAATGTCAATGAAGACCATTTCATTTACCTGCGTAAACTACAGCACAGTATTTTTTTCCTGTCCTACTGAACTTCCCAAGTACCTTGAGCATCATTCAATACCTAAAACATTAGTTCTGCTCATTCTTTGGTCAATTCTCTGAAAACTCACTGGGGTAGCTATCAAACCTCACACACTAAGAAGCTTTTAACTTGAACAATCAATGTTCTGCATCTTCCCTAGTTACCATCAGATCAGAAGGTATTTACCAATTATTAAAAAATGCCAAGACATGGAACAGAAATATTTGACACCACCAACACTTACCTACATACACATCTGTAATATTGAGTTGTTATTCTTTCCACACATACCTAAAGCTTTTCTCTTTGCCTTTAAACATGATAACCACATATTTTCTATTACTAGATTTACCTTTCATTAGCAGTGCACTTCATGACTGCCAGTATACAGCTACCAGTTTCTCACTTCCCCTACCACTCCCTAGCCTCTGTTAGCCGTAAATATTTCTATTTCACCAGGCACAGTTTTACCAGGGCCAGCAGAAGTGCTGCAGCACCACCATTAGTCCCTTTTTATGCAGCACCTGCTTGCAGTCATGCCACATAAAAACTGTGCATCTCCTCCCTTAACAGAGCCAAATCTGCCAGGGCTATTCATATTTTTTGCTTGAGTTCAATATATTTTGAAACTTACTGTTTGGGGATCACTTTAAAATTAATTTCCTCTAGAATATTTTCTTTCTTTTCCCTTTCAATCTCTTGTTCATAATAGCATATCAACACCAACCCCAAGTATTAAAAAATTCAAAGACTATAATATCCAATCATTTCTGTAGCACAAGAAGAAATTTTAAGTTCATTGAACTACAAATTAATACATCTGAAGAAGCACCTGCAGATATTTGCATTTTGGACAAATATAGCCTACAGCATTGGCATTCAGGAAGATAAACCATTATTGGCTAAGAAAATCAGTATTCCCTATACATGCACACACACACTTTGAAAACACACAGTAGAGATGATTAATAACTAAGCTTTTCAAGTTCATTAACTACCAAATACAACGCAGCTTAAATCTTACTGCCGCCCTCTGCCTCCAAATACTTCCATAAACTTGTATCAAGTTTTAATGTCTTTGAAATCTAACATAACTAATACATTCTGTACTTTCAAACTGAATTCAATCCTCAACACCCCCCAACCCTTTTGAATACACCTTCTTCAGTCAAATATGATTTATTATTTCATAAAACACTGAGGCCAATGGAGCACATACTCCTTTGCTTCCATTTCCTTCAGAGTCCAGGCTGCCACTCAGAGAGCATAGGGTGCCTTCTCCACGCCTCTGCCCTGGAGCCTGTGCTTATCTCCCCGCCTGCCTCTCAGCACCTCAAGAGTATCAAGCGCCGCTTCCATAGGCTGCTTTGATCCATCTCCCCCCTTATGTTTGCTTGCTTCAAGTATTCCTTATCTAGTCCTTCCAGCTACTGAGCAGCCCCGCTGTCCTACAGAGGTTGTTTCCATTTCTTTCAGAGATAAGAGAGGCTCTGTTCTTGCACCATGAATAACAGTGTGACGGCTCCCACTTCTCTTGCTGTGCACCATTAAAACAAAGTGGAAACACCTATTTCACCCAGAGAAGCTCTTACAAACGCAGAAATCAGCACACCAGCCGCTGAGTTTTGACCTTCTGGCCAGGCTGACAAGGCTTCACACAACCAGCAGTACCAGTGAGATGT
Source organism: Egretta garzetta (assembly GCF_000687185.1). Taxonomy (NCBI): domain Eukaryota; kingdom Metazoa; phylum Chordata; class Aves; order Pelecaniformes; family Ardeidae; genus Egretta; species Egretta garzetta. The sequence goes on along the minus strand of NW_009259686.1, from coordinate 1,866,770 downwards.
AACAACACGATGCCCAGCTTTGGGTGCCCTTTTCCTACTCACATGACTGCACGCAGGGCCTCTTGGTCACCCACGGAAAGCTCTAGCCCTCACCCACCCGGGAAATGACCACTCGCGACCAGACTGCTACCCAGCCCTCCCTCAACCCTTGGTCATGACAAGGGAAAGACAAACAGCGGAGACCCAGGGCCGAAGCCTCACAGACCGGTGCCCCCTCGGCGGCCCAGCCGGCTGCGCTCAGCTCCACCCCACCTCGGGGCCCGCATCGCCTCAGCGTGG